>NC_139016.1:322500-904000 GCF_964374135.1 Grampus griseus
ATTCCCGCCTCACATCCCCGGGAACAACTCCAGGACACGTCTTCGGGATGAGTCATTTCCTAAAGCTACACAAGCACAAACGTTAACTCTGGAGCAGGTCACTTTAGGGTGACGTGGCTATTGTCTTGTGAAAGGAACGTGGACCGTATTCACTGTACTTCTAACGTCAGCCTTTCTGAATTGCTTTTTCATGGAGATAGCCACCTCCCCTATGGATCAGGAACCTAAGTGTCTGCATCCCCATCCCCGTATAACAGGAGACTATTCTCTGCGGGGTCCTGAGTCAGGGCCGCCACCTTCTGTCAGAGGTCAGGTGGCTTTCTTCTGTGGCTTTCAATGGGGAGAATTAACCCACTTCTTCACCCAGTTCACTGGTGAAGAATTCTTACTCAGTGTGTCAGTTTCTGGGGCTGGTGTCACAAATAACTGCAAATCCAGTGACTTAAACCACAGACATTCATCCTCCCCCAGTCCTGGAGACCAAACGTCTGAGGTCAATGTGTCCCAGGGCCGCGCTCCCTGCAGAGGCTCCAGGGGAGGGTCCTCCCCGCCTCTTCCAGCTTCTGGGGGCTCCAGGCATCCCTGGGTTTGTGGCCACCTCTCTCCCGTCTCTGCCTCTCTCTTCACGGGGCTTCTCCTCTGTGCCTGTGTCTTTGCTCTTTTGTGTCTTAGAAGGACCCTGTCATTGGATGTAGGGCCACCCTCCTCCAGGAGGACCTCATCTCAGACCCTTCACTGCATCACATCTGCAGAGACCCTGTTTCCAAATAAGGTCCCAATCACAGACATGGGGGTCAGGGCATAGACACTGAACTCATTACACCCCAGAACAGACATACCTGCACCCAAGATTCCCACTACTGTGTTCTGTCCAGTTCTCAGCAAAGACCGCCCCACCTCCCCAATGCCAAGAGGCCTCATTGCAGGGGTGACTGGCTGAAGTATAGGATGTCCATCTGTTTTCCAAGTGGTGCCCTGGGGAGACCTAAGGTCCTGGGGGTGCTGAGAGTCATCCTCAGAGCCCAGTGGTCAGGAATGTGGTTCAGAGGGAAGGGGGCCCCCGGACGGCCCACCTGGAAGTTTCACATTCTCGACTTGTGTGAAGACCTGTTCAGACAGAGGACTCTTTCACTCCCTCACTCATTTATTCACTGCAGTGCGTATTTGGAAAGCGTCTGTTCTGGGAGCGCGCTGAGCTGCAGCATTGAGCAGACTCAGCTGCATTCCGTCAACGTCCCCGCCCATTCCCGAAATGGTCAGATGATTGGAAAACAGAGGGTTGACGGGACATCCCTCTGCCCCCTGGGAGACTGCTGTCGTTATATAGTGTGAGAGCTTTTGCAGGAGACTCTTGGAGACCCTTGGGCTGACGGCTTCTCTGTGCTTGTGAAATAAATGGAGACCTGCAGCTCTGGAGATGCCCAGCAACCCCTGGGGCTGCGTATGGAGTAGCCTCGGGGGATCCTGAATAGCGGCGTCCCCACCTCGTGCCTCCTTCCGGTCACTCACATGCCAGGTGTGACCAGTCAAACCACAGGGGTCAGGGAGGAATTCCCAGGGAAGACGGGCCAAGGGGCTTGGGTGTGGCCGAGCCCCCAGCAAGGAGGGCAGGTGCACTGGGCGGGGCTTGCCAGGGAAAAGTGTGTGTGGAACTTGTGGGTCAGTAGGATGGGCGGGGCAGGTGAGGACAGTGGGTTATGAGCAGGGAAGCAGGCAGCTGCCAGGCCAGGTGGAGGATGTGTGTGCGCAGGTGTTCAGCTTGGCCAGGTGTGCCAGGCATGGCATGGAGGGTGTTTCCGGGGAGGTCAGACTCCACGTGGAAAAGACTTCCTTGCACTTACCTCTGTGCTTGCCCTCGAAACCCATCACCCCAATCTAACCAGGAGGAAAACATCAGACCCCGTTAGAGGGGCAGCCTGCAATATACCTGACCAGCCCTCCTCAAATCTGTAAGGTCACCAAAAATAGGGCAAGTCCGAGAAACTGTCACAGCCCAGAGGAGTCTAAGGGGATGTTAGGACTAAAGGTCATGGGACAGGACATTTGGGGAAAAATGAGGAAGTCTGAGTATTAAAGTGTGAAGTTAATTAATGATGATGTGTCAGCCTTGGTTTGTCGACTGTGAGAAATGTCCCATAATAACGTAAGAGGTGAGGCACAATGGAAATGTGTATGGGTCATAGGGGACCTCGGCACGACTTGCAATTTCTCTAAAAATGTCTCTTTTAGATGCACGACTTTGTATCTAAAACTCTTCCAAAAGGAAAAGTTTGCTTTTAAAAGCACACAGTGAGCTACCCTCAAATACCGTTTTCACTGTCTGTAAGAGGACGATTCAGTCGCAATTCCTCCCGTTTTATTCAAAGCAAAGAATTGAACACGACCCTGTTTCTGAGAGGATTGTCCCCCGTCCGTGGCTGATTTAGTGTCTCATGTCCAGGGATTCTGCTCACAGGGATTTACCAAATCCTAGAGGCCAGGCTTTGATTTTTACGTCTTTCACTTAAAGGCACCTTATGTAAATGTCATCACAAAGCTTCCAGGAAACGAAAACATGTGAATTTTAATAAATCTTTACCAAGTGATATGGACTGAATTGTGTTCCCTAAACTCATATGCTGAAGCCCTGATCCCCAATAGGATGTGTTAGGAGGTGGGGCCTTTGGGAGGTGATTAGTGGTTCTTTCTTTCTTCCCTCCTTCCCTCCTTCCTTCCTTCCCTCCTTCCTTCCTTCCTTCCTTCCTTCCTTCCTTCCTTCCTTCCTTCCTTCCTTCCTTCCTTCCTTCCTTCCTTTCTTTCTTTCTTTCTTTCTTTCTTTCTTTCTTTCTTTCTTTCTTTCTTTCTTTCTTTCTTTCTTTTTCTTTCTTTCTTTCTTTCTCTCTAGCAGAAGCTAACGCTGGAAATAAAAATGGCCTTTGAGTGTTTCCATTTCCCACCTTTGGGAGGACGTACCTTTATGCGTCTAGAAGGTAATTTCCTACACACATGCCGGATGGTTCCTGGGCTTTTCCCAGCCCAGGACAGGAGCTTGAAGAGCTGAGTACTGTGTGTGTGGAGCCAGGGTTCCCGTCTGCAGCGTCTAGGGATGCGTCCTATCCATCATGGACACATACCTCGTGTCTTGCGAGGTGCGTGTGCGGAGATGGTGAATCGAAGTTGCTCCTGTGTCCACAGATGTAAGCAAGGGGGGGAGGAAGAGAAGAGGAGGAACACGTGGGTTCTGTGTCCTTGTCCGCATTTTAAAGGAGGAAGAGGACGGAGGGGCTGGGTGTTGGGGGAGCCTGAGGACAGAAACCAGTTCTTCGTACAGCCTGTCTCATGATAATTAGGACATCATGACTTTTGAGGCTGAGAAAATGTGAAAATACATTTCCCTTTCCCCCGAGACACTCTGCAGCCACATTCGTGAGAGCCTACCGCTGGCCAGATGTTTCAGGGGCCTCTCTCCTGCCCTCGTGGCCTCCACCTGGGCAACCCGTGGCCCCTTAAGGGGATACTCAGCTCAGGGTCCTAATGAGCTCCAGTCCCACCCCGAGACCTTCCCAAGTCTTCATTCCTCCTTCTTTCCCCGGGGAGCCTTCCCACTCCCTCCAGACGCCCACCCCATCTTGGTCCTGGTCAGAGGGTCTGCAGAATCACAGCTGGGGTCGACTCTGAGCTGTGGGGTCAGATCTCTGTGACAATAGGGAGGCCATGCCTATCTCTGGGGGAGACTCGTAACAGAGCCCCATCCATGGTCCGTGGGTTTCCCCCAAGCCGGCCGAGCCTGTATCACTGGAGGACAGACACCTGGCGTGTGCCGGCCCCCCACCCCGGACCCCTGTCTCCTGCCATTAATGCTTCCTGGACAGAAGGAGCTGCTCTCGGGGCCTGTAACTGGGCAGGCGCCTGATGTGCAGAGGTGGACGGCGTCCGTTCCAATTTCTGTTCTGCTTCCAGCTCAGGACGTGACCCTCTTTTGGAATGCTGATTTTCGGATTTTGCAGGTGGCTCTGCCCCAGATACAATTTCCACTGACATGAAGAATACATTGAGAAGCAAATACTTCTTTTTTTACAAGTGTACTTAATAAGATCCATGCTTTTAAGAGAGACCATCACCTCTTCTGGAACACACCAAATGCAGGGGGCACAAGGTGGCAGACCCCTTAGCCGTTCTCAGTAAAATCACCCAAACACGTGGCATTGGCACCATGCACCTGGCACCTCTCTTATCTACACATATTGGGGGTTGGGGTTTTTTTTGCACTTTGTGGGCAAAATATTTAAGAAGAATGCTACTCAGAGGGGAACCAACCTCCCAGTCTGCCCGGGTCTGAGGGGCCTCCTGGGTCTGGAACTTTCAGGGCCAAAATTGGGCGGAGGGGGGCGGTCCCAGGTTGCCCTCAGTGTGAAGGTAAGCCTGGCCATACCTGCACTTCCAAAAGTGGCTGTTCTGTTTCTTTCTTTTTTTTTTTTTTTAATAGACTCTATTGTATTTTTTTGAGTTGTTTTACATTTGTGGAAACACAGAGAAGAAAGTACAGAAAGTTCCCAGGTATCTGTTCGACCACCTCTGCCCTCAAGCATCCTGCACGAGGGGGTCACAGCTGTTGCAAAGATGAGCCCATACTGATACACTATCATTGACTGAAGTCTACAGTTTCCACTAGGCTTCATCTTGGTGATGTACCTCCTGTGGGTTTGGACGCATGTATGATGACATGTATCCAGCATTATAGTGTCATACAGAGTAGTTTCCCTGACCTAATAACCCTCTGTCTTCCTTCCTTCCATCTATCCCTCCCCCCCAACCTGTGCCAACCACGGATCTTTCTCCTGTCTCCCACAATTTTTAATTTTTGGAGAATCGTTTGTTTTTCTAAATTGAGATGACATTCACAGACCCTAAAATTAACGATTCTAAAGTGGACAATCCAGGGAAATCCCTGGCGGTCCAGTGGTTAAGACCCTGCTGTTAGGGCATCCCTGGTGGCGCAGTGGTTGAGGGTCCGCCTGCCGATGCAGGGGACGCGGGTTCGTGCCCCGGTCCGGGAAGATCCCACATGCCGCGGAGCGGCTGGGCCCGTGAGCCATGGCCACTGAGCCTGCGCGTCCGGAGCCTGTGCTCCGCAACGGGAGAGGCCACAACAGTGAGAGGCCTGCGTACCGCAAAAAAAAAAAAAAAAAAAAGACTCTGCCGTTAATGCAGGGGCTCCGGGTACGATCCCTGGCCGGGGAGCCAAGATCCTGAAAGCTGCTGGGCAGCAGGGCCAAAAAATAAAAAATAAATAAAGTGGAGGATTCAGAACACTCACGGTATGGGACAGCCACCACCTCTATCAAGTTCTACAACGTTCTCATTCCCCCAAACGGACACCCCATCCCCATGAGTTGTCCCTTCGGGTTTCCCGTCCCCCAGCCTCTGTCAACCAGAGTTTAGCTGTTCTGGGTTCACACAGTGTTTTCATCATGAACGTGTGTGCAGAAAAGGCCATGGAGGGAGAAAAGGAGGGACAGTGTGATTTCCTGTAACATCTTCTTATGCAAAACCCAACAGGAATCTCTGCTCTTAATAAATTCTGAAGCCCAGGAAGGGATGGTGGTCGGGGACCCCTCTGAGGGTGAGGGAGTTTCCATAATGTTTGCTGAGGAGGGGCCTGTCAGGAGAGAGGAACGGCCCACAGCCCCAAGGCCATTCCGAGCAGTGGTCCCTGTGGGCAGTAATCCTGGCCGGACCCTGGACAGAAGAGGTGCCCAGCTGGCTGCAGCACGCATATGTCCGGGAACCGGACCTTTGTACACAGATGGTACCCCGTGGTTGCATTCCTGTTCGCCCTTTAGAAATGCTTCCTCTATATTTGTCCTGACTTGGCCCCTTGCTCACTTACTCCAGGTGAAGCATCAGCCTTTTTTTTTTCTCCTTGCACTGACAAGTCAACAATCATGATTTGCAAATGTGACACACGGGCAAATATAAACATGAAGTTAGACCCAAGAAGCCAACGTCTTTCACGTTTATTTTAAGGTGAGTGCTGGTCACCCCAGAACATTAAGAGCAAAATCTCTGAGCTCGGACCCGGTCTTAGTTTATGGGGGCGGGGGGTTTTCATTGATTGAGTGTAAATTGGCCCAGGGACTTAGAGCAGAAATATAAACCTGGTGTATTTTGACACAGACGCAGGTGTTCAGCCAGCCCTGGGCTTTGCGGCAGCTTCAGGCATCGGTGGAGGTTAAGAAGAAGGAAAAAAGACAGAAAACTCTGTCCTCCTACCACTTTCATTCCCTAGGATGTCTTTTCATTTGTAGTTTTCCAGTAAGATGAAAACAGAACTCTATGCTTTTAAACATTAAACTCCCCCCTCGACCAAAAGAAACAGAATCTCCAGCAAAAGTCAGAGTGAAAAGAATCTACCAGCTCCCACACTCCCGGCTCTGCTCAAAAATCGATGCAGAAATGTGTCATCCAGAAGATGCTGCAGGATTCAGGTGGGTTACAGCGTCTTCCTTTGTATGGGTTCCAACTTTTGTTTTCTTTCACTGTTCCTCGGATGTGTGATTCGCTTCTTTTATGTGGCCTCTGAGATGTTTCGCAACTATTGGACGCAAATAGACTAAAAAGTGTGTTTTTTAAAAACAAAAACGAACAATTCCATTCAAAGTCACCAGCACCTTTGTTCAGATCTCTTCAACCGACCTGTGGAATTACGGGGGGGCAGGGAAGAATGCTAACTTAGCCTCGAATCCCGTGACTTGCGTTTCTGTCCCTCATTGTTGGGGGGTCAGGTTTGGGAGTCCGGGCTTTGGTCCCTGAATGGCTGCACTTTGGTTCCTGGGGCAGCAGGAAGGCGCCTTGAAAAAAACACCGAGTCTGCGTGGCCCGTGGCTTTTGCTGCATTTGGGAGCCCCCGGTGGGGTCCTCACAGGAACAGCAAGACTTGCCCCCTCTGTGCCGGGAATACATCCCAGGAAACCCTTCTTGAGGCCATGCCTGTCTGAGATACCCTGTGTGTTTTCTGTGTTTTCCCTGGGCCGCCACCTTCCGGGCGAGCAGGTGCTACAGGACATCCGTTCACAGGGTCCTCTCTGCCCCCTGCACAATTCCGCACCCCTGGACTTGGAGGTACAGGCCTGACCGTGGGGCCGGCCGAGCCACAAGTCTGCAGCTGGTCAGGGACGGATGCAGCAGCGCCGGCATCCTTCCCAGTTCTGTGACCCGGGTTTAGGACAGTCGGTGTCCTCATGACGTCCAGATGTGCAGTGAGAGGGTACGGTCGCCTTTCTGAGGATTCTGGGGACCCTGGCTCCGCCCGCACACTCAGTTAGGAAACGTCATATTACAAGCGAGGAAAATCATGCCGGGTACAACAACAGGACAGACGCCAGACGTGTGTGCATTTCTGGACCTTGAGTAGCCAGGTGTCCACGCGGGGGGCGTGTTTTACTCTCCGTGGCTCAGAGGGGACTCGGCTCCATGGATGGCCTGGCAGTGCCCCCGCCAGCCGGACACTTCAGGGGTGTCCAGCCATTTCCAGCTGAGGAGGGATGTCCTTCCCGGTGCGGGAATATTCCTGAGCACCAGAGCCGGAAGAAGACAGTAGCCATCCATTCGTGGATGAGTTTGTGGCTCCTGGGCCCCTAGAATTAAGAGCTTTGAGGGAAAAGCCTAAAGTCGTTTTGCAAAAGCGAGACTGACACAGACGTTCATGGACCTAAACGGTAGTTCAGCTGCTGTGTTGCTTTCTCTGTACTGTGCTGATTTCAACGGAGAAAAACGATATAAAAGCAGAGGGCACAATATTGAGCAGAGTTCCCTGTGCTCTACAGTAGGTCCTTGTTGGTCATCTGCTTTATGTATAGCAGTGTGTATCTGTTAATCCCAAACTCCTAGTTTATCCCTCCCCACCTTCCCCTCTGGTAACCACGAGTTTGTTTTCTGTGTCTGTGAGTCTGTTTCTGTTTTGTAAAGTTCATTTGTACCATTTCTTTTTTATAAGATTCCACATATAATTGATATCATATATGTCTTTCCCTGTCTGACTTACTTCTCTTACTATGACCATCTCTAGGTCCATCCATGGTGCTGCAAGGGCATGATTTCATTGTGTACTCCAATATAAAATAAAAAGTCGAAAAAAATAATTAAGAAGAAGCCTGAGGACACATGGAGATGAATCCACGGGGGTGTTTGATGTAAAATTGCTGCATCGGTAGGTGGGTGGGAGGTCTGTGTGAAGGGAGAAACTTTGGCATTATTCATGTTCTTAGTGTAAAGTAGAAGGAATTGCATCAGGAAGGCGTCTACTGAGTGTCTCGCAGCCCTAATGCATTTCTTACAACTGAACCCGTGTGAGAGTCAACGCAAGCTCAGGGAACGTGGGTTTGGGTTGCCTGTCAGTTAAGGGCCACGGGGGGATAAGGAAGCCTGTTTGAATCCCTGGGAAGGTCGCTCTAGTGGCTGAATTGTGTCCCCTCCATAGAAAAAGACATGTTTACATCCTGACCCCTGGAAATTCAGAACAGGACCTTGTATGGAAACAGGGTCTTTGCAGATGTGATGCAGTGAAGGGTCTGAGATGAGGTTCTCCTGGATGAGGGTGACGCTAAATCCAATGACAGGGTCCTTCTAAGACACAGAAGAGGAGAGACACAGACACAGAGGAGAAGCCCCGAGAAGAGAGAGACAGAGACGGGAGGGATGTGGCCACAAGCCCAGGGACGCCTGGAGCCCCCAGAAGCTGGAAGAGGCGGGAAGGACCCTCCCCTGGAGCCTCTGGAGGGAGCGCAGCCCTGGGACCCCTTGACCTCAGACGTCTGGTCTCCAGGTTGGGGGAGGATGGATTCGTATTGTTTTCAGACACTTTGTGGTCATTGGTGATTTTTAGCCCCAGGAAACTCAAACAGAGGCACACAGACCAATCAAACGTACACTTTCAGCCCTGAAAATGCATACTTGTAAAATCAGAGAGTCACAGAAACCTAGCCTCCACGCCCGAGCCACAGCCAAGAGGGACGCAGCCGCGTGCTTTTGCAGATGTCAGTTTGCTGTGCTGGGCCAGGTCTTTGGCTGAATCACTGCTTTTCTTCTCCTGGTCTTAGGGGTTCACACCTGGCGCCTTCAGCCTCTCCCCCCACGATGCCCCAGGTGAGCTGGACGACTCAGCAGATGATGGAGGCTCAGGTGCTTGGGCTCTGTACAGACAGAACCCCCAGGTCACCATCGGGGCTGTGGAGGGATGAGTCAAACGCCCCGCTGCACTGGGAGTTGATTGGTGGTTCAGTTCAGAAGAGGAGAAGGAGTTGGGAGAGATAAAGAGAGTTTGTAACGTGTAGACACACCTGTGAGTGCAATTTCCCTGACGGGGATCGTATGAAACCCACAGTCCTTCAAATTAACTTTGCCACCAGGCTATTCTGCAGACATCTTGCCTCCCACTGCCGACGGGTCTACTGTACCCTTTTTAAAAAAATTAATTAATTTTTCGGGCTTCCCTGGTGGCGCAGTGGTTGAGAGTCCGCCTGCCAATGCAGGGGACACGGGTTCGTGCCCCGGTCCGGGAGGATCCCACATGCTGCGGAGCGGCTGGGGCCGTGAGCCATGGCCACTGAGCCTGCACGTCCGGAGCCTGTGCTCTGCAACGGGAGAGGCCACAGCAGTGAGAGGCCCGTGTACCGCAAAAAAAAAAAATTAATTAATTTTTAAAATGACACATAGTTCAATGTTTCATCTGTACAGTAAAGTGATTCAGTCATACATGTACATGTATATATCCCTTTTCAGATTCTTTTCCATTATAGGTTATTACAAGATATTGAATATAGTTCCCTCTGCTATACAGTTGGTCCTTGTTGTTTATCTCTTTTATATATAGTAGTGTGTCTCTGTTAACCCCAATCTCCTAATTTATCCCTCCCTCCCCTTTCCCCTTTGGTAACTGTAAGTTAGTTTTCTGTCAGTGCACATAGCCAGAAAAGACGAAGACTCTCATTTGAAAAGATATGCGCCCCACCATGTTCACAGCACCATTGTTCACAATAGCCAAGACATGGAAGCCACCTAAGTGTCCATTGACAGAACAGATAAAGAAGATGTGGTACATGTATACAATGGGATATTACTCAGTCATAAAAAAAGAATGAAACAATGCCATCTGCAGCAACATGGATGGACCTAGAGATTATCATACTAAGTGAAGTAAGTCAGACAGAGAAAGACAAATACCATATGATATCACTTATATGTGGAATCTAAAATATGACACAAATGAACTTATTTACAAAACAGAAATACCGTATCTTTTTTGATAGCTGTGTAGAATTCCACTCCAGGAGCACACCGCAACGTTTAGCCCAATCCTCCATGGAAACAAAGTTACTTCTGATTTTCCAGCAGGGTCACCGGTGAGCCACAGACACCCTCGTCCACGGGGCGTATGAAGTGCTCCCAGGGCGGGGGGTGCATCTGCAGAAGGAAAAGCACAGGGACCCCCGGATGCAAGGGCAGAAGTGCTTTAACTCTTGACAGATTGGCCTTCCGGGGAGGCTGTGCAGATACCCGTTCTTATCAACAGAGTGTTGAAGGTCAGTTCCCCAGACCCCACCGGCACCTGCACTGTCCCTGACGACCTGGTATCAGAATCAGTCTCTCCTCTTCTTATTTCCCAAATTGCGTTCCTGACTTGGACGGTGATCCAGCTTCTTTGTCACGGTTCTAACCAACAATTGCGTGTCTCATCTTCTGCTGCCTGTTTGGACCTGATTATCTCTGTCTTAAAATGCAGGGAGTCTTTGTATATTTAGAAAATTAACCATTGGCTTGCATGTCTTACGAACAGTCTTCCCCCATGACTGATGGCCTTTTCGTTTTGTTGTGGAGGCTTTTGCCTACAGAAGCATTTTTTCATATTTGAAATTTTTTTTGAATTTTTATTCAGTTAATTATACAAGTACTTATTTTACTAAGTCACATATTAATACCCTTCAAATCCTCTACAGTTTACCCTAGTAAGGTATAAAATATCATTAATGAATACACAATACCATATTTTCTGTGGGCAAAATTATTTTTTTAATTGAGAAGTATTCTTTTAAAACAATTTTTTTATTGGAGTAGAGTTGATTTACAATGTTGTGTTAGTTTCTGCTGTACAGCAAAGTGAATCTGTTATACATATACATAAATCCACTCTTTTTTAGCTTCTTTTCCTATATAGGTCATTACAGAGTATTGAGTAGAGTTCCCTGTGCTATACAGTAGGTCCTTATTAGTGATCTATTTTATACATAGTGGTGTGTGTATGTCAATCCCAGTCTCCCAGCTTATCCCTCACCACGCCCCCACCCCCATCCCCTGGTAACCATAAGTTTGTTTTCTACATCAGAAACTCTACTTCTGTTTTGTAAATAAGTTTATTTGCATTTTTACGTAGTTAATCACAGCAACACTTCCCCTAATGGTTCCTGGCTTTTGGACCATCTTGAGAAAGCCTTTCCAGCTCAAAGATAATAAAAATGTTCCTTTGTAAAAACAAACAAACAAAAAAGTTCCTTTGTTTTTCCTGGTACTTCCCTGGTTTCGTCTTTTATGGTTAATTCTTTCATCTGGAATTATTTTGGGGTAACAGCTGAGAGAGCAATCCAGCCTTTTCCCCCCTCTAAATTTCTAGGCACATCCATTTATTAAATAATCCGTCTTCCTATGGAGCCCTGATTTATTCATTTATCATATAAAGTACTATATTCTTATGCCTATCTGGGCCCTTTTCTCTGTTTTTGCACCCAGCCCTAGTGCTTTCATTAACCCAGCCCTGTTCCTTCATATTTTCCTCACCGATGATGGGCTAGTCATTTATTTCTCTTATTTTGTCAGGAGGGTCCCGGCTAGGCGTGCGTGCATGCTTGATTCTGCAGAAGACCTTTTGAATCACTTTTTCCACCTCAAAATGATTTAATTTTCCTGGCGCTCTCATTGTGTTTCTAAATTGTGTTAGGGAAACTAGATAGTGTCTTTTTTTATCCAGGGAGGCGACCCCTCTTTCCATGTCTTTTTGCTTTTCTGTGTGTGGGAACCATCTGCAAACTAGAAATGCCCAGGCCGGGCTGCAGTCTGCAGAGGAAGGTTGTTGTGGGCTGGGGTGCGTCTGCTGGTTAAAGTCCCGGTGGTCCTATTTCACACAGGTTCCCACCGACCTGGTCACCGCAGCCTGCGAGCTGCGGGCTTACCCCACCTGGACGTCACACAGCTTGAAACTGCTGCTTTCAGTGGTTTGCTCCCGACAGGAATTTTGAACAGAGGATCGCATACAATGTATCCCACCCAGTACATCCAGGTTCTCCTAAGTTTACAGGGAAGACAGCCTGAATCAGCCACCAAAGGGGCAGGTCCACAAAGCCTAAACCAGCGTACGACAAGCATGCACAGCCATCAGCGTAAGCGGAAGAGGCCGCTGGGGTTTCCTTCGCAGCCTTGCTAAAATGAAAATCATAAACCGAGACCCCAAGCCACCCCGGCTTTGCAAGCCCACATCCTTCGTGGCCCAAACTCTCGGCAACTGTCGTCTGCTGGAAACATTCCTGGGACTTTCATCGTTCGGTTGTGATGAAGAGCCAGGACACTGCGCTCTACAGATAATGTTCTAGTTACACGTGTGTGTGTGTTTGTTTTAATAATAAAATGATCAGCTCCACGGGAATTAGTAAAAAATGCACATCAGGGGAACAGACTCATTCAAAACTCGAAAATACGTGCGGATGCCCTTATTTTAGGACATCATTTATACGGGGGAAAGATCATCTAAAGAGAATTCTTCTTTTCTCTTTTCAATGCCTCGCCACAGTCCTTCATGCAGTAACCCGTCTTCCTCTGCGGATTGCATATATGCATTTTAATCTACAAGCATTCCTAAAAGTCTTATGTATCCCTGGTCCGCCCGGCACCGAGTGAAAGATTGAGACAGACAGGTTCCAGGAAGCATGTGCAATATTTTTAGTTGCTGTAACCAAATGTGGAACCGTCTGTGGAGCCGATACAATGTAACAAATACGGCAGAATCGATACGTTCTAATAGGGTGTAAATGGGTCACCGCAAAGACGCCGAGATGTAGCCGGCGGGGCCTGGGATCCTCAGCGTCCTTGTCTCCCCGCACCGTGGGTCGCTGACCTCTAATCAGGGCCCCTCCACCCATCCCACCCTTTGGCAGCCGCTAAGGACCTGATTATCTATAAATTTATGGGGATCCGCAGGAACTGGCCTTCCCCTCCTGATAATGTTTTCTGACACATTTCAGGAGACGTGGCTGATGTGCGAGCATTATGTACGCGGGGCTGGCTGTACACAGGCAACGCGCCGGCCGGCGGTGGTCCACCGGAGACCTCTGGCTACCGAGAAGCACGCCAGGAAAACGGTTTCCATGGCAACGTGCCCCACAGCTGTAGTTAGACTAGGAAAAATAGTTTTATGATTATTTCAATGAAGTTTTTTTTTTTTTCCCCCGGACCTTTTTGTTTCTGAACTCAATCGTGTGAGTTTTTCATAGAGTCCTCTCTAAATGGAATATGTATATATATATGTAAGTATGTGTGTAGATATAATTTCTGTATGGAGATAAAGCCCAAACTGCTGCGTGAAAAGCTGGCCTTGTTGAGCATGAAGCCGGGATTGGCAGGAAGAGGGGTACAGCTCCTTTCAGGGTCAAGTAGATCACAGGGGAGGATTTAAAGACAGGGTGGGTTTTTGCCCTAAAAGCTGCAGACCCTCTTCCTCCTATTTCCCCACCGGATAGAGAGAACTCGGCAGGTGCCTGGTGCCTAGGATCTTCAGCCCTCTGCCCCCTCCCTGCCTGTCCACCATGCTCTAGAAATAGGACAAAGACCCGTCAGGGTTTGAGTGAGGAAACCAGGGCTGGCCCGTCGTGATCATTCATCGCCTCTCTTGCTGAGAGCTTGCTTGCTGGGGAGAGAAAAAAAAAAGAAAAAAACACCTGTCTGACATGAACATGGAATTCATTAGCGACGCCGATCACCTGTAACAGGACCGGTGGTGACAGGCAATTTTGAGCCTTAATTTTTTTCCCTCCCAACCCCTCTGCCAAGGGTCCTGTCGGTGCCTCCCCATTTGTACCAAACTGGAGATATTTTGAAAATGGTCACGCCTCAGCAAACTGCCCTGTGCCGTTGAGAATGGGATCGGGAGGGAGATGGTTCTCAAATCCCAGGGGATTGCAATGATCTGGGGGCTGGGAGGGAGGTTCAGAGGGTGGCCTGGGACACCGAACCCTGAGTTCCTGTAACGGATGCACCTTGGAATGGATGCATGCCTTCACGGATGCATGAGGTATAGACTGAGTCTCTTTCCACTGAAGGAACAACTTGCCCCCCTCATCCTTAGCCACCCCCCATGGCTACCCTTAAAAACCCTGGCTATTGCACAGTTGCAGATGGTTTAAATAGTTCTATGGATAATGGGGGCGTGCAGATGCTGGCTGAACCGCCACTAAGGAGAACATGAATTTGTGCAAATTTGGAGAAAGTCTTTTGGCAGTGTCAACAAACGCTCTTAAAAAGGTTCTACATTCGATACAATAATTTCATATCTAGGACTCTGTCCTAAAGAAAAATCTGGAGCAGGGAACAGAGAATTCAGAAAAAGACCCATGTGGAAATCTACTCTGTGGTAAGCAAGCGTAGCATTAGTAATCGTTGGGGAAAGTGTAGACTATTCAATTCATGGTGCTGTTCTTTTGTCCGATTATTTGTGGAGTGGAGGACTGGGATCAAATCAAGTCAGACCCTTGCTTTATTTTTTTTCTCTTTTTAAAAATTTTTAAAATTTATTTTTGGCTGTGTTGGGTCTTCATTGTTGCACGCGGGCTTTCTCTAGTTGCGATGAAAGGGGCTACACTTGGTTGCGGTGCGTGGGCTTCTCACTGTGGTGGCTTCTCTTGTTGCGGAGCATGGGCTCTAGCCTCGCGGGCTTCATTAGTTGCAGTGTGCGGGCTCAGTAGTAATGGCTCACAGGCTCTAGAGCACAGGCTCAGTAGTTGTGGCACGCAGGCTCAGTAGTTGTGGTGCACGGGCTTAGTTGCTCCGCGGCATGTGGGATCTTCCCGGACCAGGGCTCGAACCCGTATCCCCTGCATTGGCCGGCTGATTCTTAACCACTGCACCACCAGGGAAGTCCCCAGAGCCTTTTTTTTTTTTTTTTGCGGTAAGCGGGCCTCTCACTGTTGTGGCCTCTCCCATTGCAGAACACAGGCTCCGGACGCGCAGGCTCAGCAGCCATGGCTCACCGGCCCAGCCGCTCCACAGCATGTGGGATCTTCCCAGACCGGGGCACAAACCCGAGTCCCCTGCATCGGCAGGTGGACTCTCAACCACTGCACCACCAGGGAAGCCCCCAGAGCCTTATTTTAAATCACACACAAAATTTCCACTGGAGTACAAATCTAAATGTAGACAAAGCCACATAACTACTCTATGGGCATCCTGGAAAACGTCTTCATAATTTTAGAGTTGAAAAACCCTTTCTTAGCAACCAAGAAGAATGACAGATTTGAGTACAGAAAATGGTTAAAAATATCACACAAACCCCAGTATAAACAGGATAAACAAGATAAACCAAGCAACACACAGAGAGTAAACATTAGCATTACATAAAAGAGCATGGGTTAATAACCATCATATATAAAGAGCGTGTGCAAAGCAATAAGAAGAAGCCAAACGACTCCGTGCAGAAGTGGGCAAAGGAGCTCGTTCATTTATTTCACAAATATTTTTTGAGCACCTACTCTGCTAAGTAGCCAAGTTGGGGAAGCCCAGAACTCAGTCATGTAAGAACAGCTACAAAGCCACCCATTGCCTGGGTGGCTGTCTCCCCTGCATGTGGTTTATCCTGTGTCAGAATAACTTCCCATTTTCCTACTTTTTTCGTCTGCTCTTTAGCAAAAATTCATACAGTTGCTGTAATATCTGTGTTTTCAGAGGTAGATACCATAACCTTCGCTCTGAAAGTAAAATGCACTTGCTGTATGTTTTGTTTTCCTAGCAGAGGACCTTCTGTAAAGCCTTTTTGGTGGAGAAAGCCAGTCCTCTGTTGCGTGGTTCCATACGTGGCCATGTGTGCAATGCTGTTGTCCCTCCGGCTCCCCAGAACCGAGGTTTGCGTCATTAGTCCAAGACAAGTGTGTCCTGTGAGATCTCCCCAACATTAGCACTGTCCTAAACCCTGGAGAATGTCCACACTGACAAGTTCAATGACCCATCCGTCGTACACAGGATTGTGCTTTTTCACTAGATTCAGGGCCTCAGAAATATCTGGGGCTCAGTTTCCTTGGAAAAGTGTGGGGGATTGTATTTTTTCTATGAATCCATCGAGCTCTCAGATTGCTTCTCTGGTTCATAGTTTAAAGATGCCTTTGGCAAAATCCCCAATGAACAGATGCAGAAAAATACTAGGAAATTAAAGCTTGTAGTTTTTGCAAGTTCCCATAGCAATCCTATGCAGAAATGACCATAATGGTGAAAACTCCAAACAAAGACATTTTGATCCCAATTTTAAAAAATTATTATATGTTATTATATTTTACTATACTTATAAATTATTATATGTAAATAAATTTGAAAAGATGCTGGGATTATAAAGATAAAGAGTTCTTGGAATGTAAACCAATTCTTTTTTTTTTTTTCTTTTTGCCTGTGCCACGTAGCATCTTAGTTCCCCAACCAGGGATCAAACCCGTGCCCCCTGCAGTGGAAGTGTGGAGTCTTAACCACTGGACCACCAGGGAAGTCCCAATGTAAACCAATTCTTGGAGTCCAGTTTCAGAACTGGCCCTTTCTTTTTCCTCCCCTGGACATGCCTTGGTGGAAAGATCCTGGCTTTCCTTGTAAGATCCGAATCCCTTTGTTCTTTAAGTTCTATTTGTATTCTGGGTCTTCCTAGTTTCAGCTCCTCTTCAGGGCCGATAAACTGCGAAATAGGGAGACTCTCTTTCTTCTTTCACCCAGAACAGTGTCCCCACAATTGCTTTCTAAAGATGGAGAAACCTGGGCCCTATTTCTGGGAGTGCCAGAGATGCATTTCGCAGTGGACAGAGCGATACTGATGATTTTCCTGAAAGATGCCTGCTGTTCTTTTGCCTTCTATCAGAATCCTGGTCCCAGGAGGTAAAGATTAAGTTGCTTCATTTTCTCCTGAGAAAATGACACTCATGCTCTCCAAGCTAAAACACAGGAGCTTTTTGGGGAAGATCAGTCCCTGTGGAGCATGTGTCTCTCCCTCACCAGCCCCACCCGGGAAGTCCATTTGAAATTTCTCCTGTGACTCACATGCCGGAGTGAGAACTAGTTAATCGTCCCCCAGTGGACTGGAGGCTCACAGGGAATTACGGCTCGTTGGGATTTCATCAGAATTGTAAACCAGTCTGGATGGCCGAAGAGGTGACTCCCCAGAGACCACAGGTCAAGAAAAATACACGCAGGACAGAAAAACTGTGCTGTCATTTCCCCATTGTACAAGCACAGAGCGGCTCATTTCCAAGGAGCCCCTGACACACCTTAGCTTTGTGCAGGGCGGCGGGCATTTGACTCTGTAAAGTGTGCTGTAGAAAATACTCAGAAAGAGTTAAATGATGAAATAAAGAGGAAGGCGTGCAGAAGAGGGCCATGAAACCCGAAATGCTAGAGGCAGTGGGTGCCCCTTCCGTGGACTCTGCATATGCTCTGCGGATCTGACAGAGATTCGGTTCAATTCCCTCCAGGGCAGAGGGTAAGCCAAATTTCTGCAACTCTACCTTTTTAATTGATAGATGGAACTTTGTTGCAGGTGATAGAATAAGGCCAAGTGTGATTCACTGTAGTGCTTGTCTGAACGCCGGGGATTTCTCTGTGTTCTCCTAAATTAAGAGGGGAAAGTAAGACTACAGAGGATATGATGCCATTCGCATGGAATTTCCAGAAGAGGCAAATCTGCAGGGACAGAGGTGGAATCGTGGTTGAATAGGACCGGGGGTGGGGGAGTTGGGGAAGGGTGGGCAGGAGCAGGGGAATCAGCGGTGACTGCTGAAAGCATGGGGCTTCTTTTGGGGTGATGCGAATGTTCTAACATCGAGTACGGGTATAGACGATCTTATTTACAAAGCGGAAAAAGAGACACTAATGTACACAACAAACGTATGGATACCAAGGGGGAAAGGGGAGGTGGGATGAATTGGGAGATTGGGATGGACATGCATACACTATTGATACTACGTACAAAATAGATACCTAATGAGAACCTACTGTGTAGCACCGGGAACTCTACGCAGTCCTCTGTAGCGACCTAAATGGGAAGGAAATCCAAAAAAGAGGGGATGTATGTATGGCTGATTCGCTTTGCCATACAGTGGAAACTAACACAATATTGTGAAGCAACTGTACTCCAATAAAAATTAGAAATAAAATAAAACGGAGCGTGATGACTGTTGTACAGGTCTGTAAATGTCCTAAAATCCATAGAATTGTCCTTTCAAATGGGTGAATTGTATGCCACATGAATGACCCCCCAATAAAGCTATTTTATAAAGACAGAGAGACCATGGAATGCAAATCAAAACTCTAAGCCATTTACAAAAATTTTAAGAGAGGTGAGGTTCAAACGATGAGGACAAGGTTGTGAAAGAATAAACAGGAAATCTCCACCCGCTGTCTTTCCTCAAGCACCTACATCCACGTGTCACATTTCGTGTGGGGTACACCATGCTCAATATGGCGGACGTGCAGGGGTCCCCAGTGGTTTTCAAAGCTCTTGGGTTATTTTGCTGGATACTTGTGACCAAGAAGGGGGTCTCTGAGGATTGCCTTCCTCAAAATGTGCTTCTCTCACCCCCACACCGTGTCCAATCCCGTTTTCTTATTCACCTGGCATGAAATTTTAACTGCTGTCAGAATGACTCATGGATGGACATCATATCCAGATATTGTTGTTGCTGGTGTTTTTTTAAAAAAAACTAATTATAACTGTTAGCTACCCACCCCCAACCCCTATGGACTCAAAGCCAGGTGCTAATGAGAAATTCTGATCCCCGTTATTTTTTTTTTTCTGTTGGTGAAACCCATGGGAAAGTACAATTTGCCTTCAAGAGTAAGAAACACAGAAGAGCGGACAGAGCCATTCTACCGAAAATGCTTTGCTATGATATGGTTGGGAAAAGTCACAAAAGTTTCCTAGAATAAAGTCCTAAAAATGTAGGGTGTGTGGAACCATTATACCAACCTCACCCGCTCAAAGACACACCTGCGGTGGATGCATCCGGAACCTGGAAGATCTGAATTACACATGTACCGTTTCCCTCACGTGCTTTCCAAGAAACAGCCTAAAACTAAAAATGTTGCTGTTTAGACAAAATGAAGAAAGTAAAAATTTTGATTTAGGGGGAAAATGTGTGGAATCTAAGAAAAGAGTACCTTTTCCTGACTTTAGTGCCCTTTGGTATTTGTAATGATTTTGTGGCTTATGGGCAAAGGTGGGCACACACAATCCACGTTGGGAGGTATTGGAATGGCTTTGTGTAGATGTGACTAAGACACTCTGTTATCTGGGCTTTAAAAAAATCTGGTTTGGGGTTTCAATATTACCACCAAAGTCACTGGTAATCCTTGTATACTTCAGTCCTGATAACTAATTCTCGCTGTGAATTTGTCTTTCAATAAACGTGTCTTTATGTTCTTGTTTTACTTTAAATTTTTTTCAGATTATCAGCCTAAATATAATGAGAAGTGTGTAACAGCAGAGGGTGGCTTAGGAGGGAAAGCCCTGAACCCTCTTGAAAGAACACTTCTAAAGGGACTGCAGAAACAGAGTCACAGACAGAGAGAACAGACTTGTGGTTGCCAAGGGGAAGGGGGAGGGAGAGGAACAGATTGGGAGTTTGGGGTTAGTAGATGCAAACTATTATATATAAGATGGATAAACAACAAGGACCTACTGTAGAGCACAGGGAAGTCTATTCAATACCCTGTGATAAACCATCATGGAAAAGAATATAATAAAAGACTGTACATATGTGTATAAATGAGTCACTTTGCTGTACAGCAGAAATTAACACAACACTGTAAGTCAACTATACTTCAATTTAAAAAAATAAAATAAAATAATAGAAACACATTCTCCCTCATGGAAAAAAAAATATAGGGACTGCAGGTGGACCAGCAGTTCTGTGGCTTCTTACTGACAGTGCCAGTCCCAGAAATCCTTGTTACAAAAACCAAAGGGAGATGCCTAATGGAACAGTTTTCTCATCTTTAGATGGCGTTTTCAATGTTGATTCCCCAAAACTTCCTTGGCTTCGTAATCAGGAAGGATTCTGAGACTGGGATGGAAAAGTTGGTGGCAGCCTCAGGTAAAATACGTAAAACTTACACATAGTCAGAGGAGGTTAATGGTGTGACACCAAGTAAAAATATAAACCAGGAATGACCTCACCGTCTGTGACGGGCTGAATTGTGTCCGCACAAAATTCACGTGTTGAAGCCCTGACCCCCAGAACCTCAAGACGGGGCTGCATTTGGAGACGGGGTCTTTAAAGAGGGGATGAAGGTGAAATGAGGTCACTAGGGTGCGTCCTGATCCCATAGGACTGGTGTCCTTATAAGACGAGGAGATCAGGACACAGACACACACAGAGGGACGACCACGTGGGGACACAGGGAGGAGACGGCCGTCTACGTGCCCAGGAGAGAGGCCTCAGGAGGGACCAGTCCTGCCCACACCAGGATCTCAGACTCCAGCCTCCAGGATTGTGGGAAACCACTGTCTGATGTTTAAGCCCCCGGGTCTTGGGATATTTTGTTATGGCGGCTGAGCTGACTAAGACAAGTACTCAGGCTGGGTGAATATCGAAGCCTGTACCTTTCAGGGCTCCTGTAGCAAAGTGCCACTGACAGGGTGACACCCCCAGAAATGTATCTTCTCTCTGTCCTGGAGGCCAGAAGTCTGTCAAAATGTTGGCAGGATCGGCTCCTCCTGGGGGGTCTAGGGGAAGGTCTGTTCTGTGTCTGTCCCTTGGCTTTTGGTGTTTTTCTGGCAATTCCTGGTGTGCCTTGGTTTGCACACATCACCCAGACCTCCACCTTCAAGCTCACGTGACCTTGCTGTGTGCTCCATCCCATAAGAAGACAGACGCCCTCTTTTTTTTTTAATTATGAAAGAAAATGTAATGCTTAAAAACTAGAGACCTACGCATTAGCCTAATGTGTAATCAAGTGGTAAATTATGTTTCTTTCTTCCTTTAGGACTTTTGTGAACTGTTGTCATTTACCACTGAAAAGATACTAAATTTCCTCAAATTTAAGATACTACCAGATGCAAGCAATACCATTATGTTATGTACCATTAATAAAGAAAAAAATCTCTAGTTAAGCTATATCATATCACTGACAGAAAGATGCACCCTGCTTCAAAGGAGAGACATCCTCTTTCTTTCTGAAAATTCCTGTTTAATCATTTGCCCAGAAGTTGTCCTTTGCAGCCCAATGCTCTGTCCCTCTAGGCAGCAAGTAACCCGCACCACGCGGGGAAGGTCCCCGTCCCCCTTTCCTAATGGTGCCCCTCTAGCTACACAGTCCGCCAGGGTCCTTCAGAGCTCTCACAGAGTTGTGAGCCTGGCAGCATCTTCTTTCTTACAACCAGGCAACGAAGAACCTCATCGAAAATGGGTTCCTTGTTCGGAAAGGAAGGTCACCATCCTTTTGCCTCAGTGGCACACACTTCCCTGGGTCCTCACGAGAAGTTCACGGGATACTCACGGAGGAGAGGAGAAGGGTGTCCACCCAGCAGCCCACGCCATGCAGCCCACAAGGTGCCCACCCTTCAGACACACCCCTGCCCTTCCTTTGTTCAAGCCACATCCTCCGAGAAGAGATTACAGCTCGGTTTCCAGACTCGCAGCCCCTTCTGTCACCCGCGGCCTCTGACTCTGTATTTCCTTTAATTTGGGTAAATGGGTATTGGCTGAGGGTCAGCATAGATTTTCGAGTTATTTAAATAATGTTTCACATGATTTCCCTGGGATCATTAGTTAAATTCTCCAACTGTCAGGTGGAATGGTTCAAACACCAAAGACGACAGGCGGAGTTAGGAGTCCCGTCTGATGCTGTGTCTTTCCTTCCCACGCATCACCCCTCAAACGTTTGGGGGTGTCTCACGGAGGGAGCCTAGGAGCTTGGCTTTGTGCAAATGGATTTTAAATGTTACACATGTTCCCAGCGCTGAAAGGAGCTGGGGCATGGAACCGAGGGGGATAAAAAATGACAAATTAACGACCTGTTCTATTTTTGCCTCATTTACAGTGTTTTCTCCCAGAAGGTTGTGGGCTGGTTAAATTGCACTAGTGTTTTAAACGTCAGCTGCGTCTAGAGGCTCTGCCAGGGGGGTCAACACAGTGTCTGCTGCTGGAGCTCGAGGCGGGGTCTTTGCATGTTTTCAGGGGGACCTTTGCCCTCCGTGCTGGGGAATTCTCTGAAAACAGCCGGTTGGGTGGACACACCCAGAAGGGCAGCTGTGGACCAGTTATGTCGGCCTGGCCCCGGGGGCCCCTCCTTAATGGATAAAACGGCCTTGTCCATAGCTCGCCCCTCCCCGCATCCAGGACCGAAGAGCCACCTTCAGAGAAAAGCATGCATCTATCTGACGGGCGTTAGTTTGGGTGCTCATGTGTGCACAGATTTTCAAATCCACAAAGGAAGCCTGTTTCCAAAATACTCATACACGTTTTTATCTACCCACTTTCAAAAGTCAGGCGTGCAAGCATGCTTTAAAAACGAGCACGGTTAACCTTATTTCAAGCTCGTGCACCTCACTTAGATGACAATCTCTCTTCTTTGAGTTCACATCTACTTTGAACAGCCCTCAAGATGGGCTGGATGTTCTTTTCCTGACGGCATCCTTGTTTTCTCCGGGAGACATGCCACCACTGTCAGTCTGGATGAATTAAGGATAAACCCCTCAGTGTTTATAAACTCTGGGGCTGCTCCTTGCTTCCGCTGGGACGCACAAGTATGTCCCTTTGAAAAGAATTTTCAAACACGCGCTCGAAGTGTCACGATCCTTTCTGATTTCACTCATTATGAGTTTTAATATTTTTCTCTTACGGGGAAAGGTGTGGAAGATTCCAGTGTGTACCGTGTACAGAATATTCACGCCGCTTCAAGAGCTAGAAAAGCAAACCCTCGGAGAAGCTGTGAGCAGCTCAGGACTGAGGGAGACTGTCCGGCAATGCTCCAGTGAAATATCTTTAGAGACACCTCCATAGTCAGGATGCCCTAAGAGAACTGTCCTCTGGGCTGAAGTATATTATGCACTGTGACTGTGGCTCTGTATGGGTCCTGGGACGGCTGAGGGTTGTGTCCGGCTTTGGGAAAATACCCTCAGAAGTTTCTTTCGGGTGACTCTTTTCCCAGTGGCCGCCCCCTTGTCAGGCGTCCGAAAAGCCAGACGGCGTTGGTGACCTGGGTAGTTCGATTGCTGTCCGAGGGCAGCCATCCACACCCCACACAGTTCAGGAGTCCCTTATCTCCAGAGTGGATGATGCCCCGGAGGGCGAACATTTATGTCGTGAAGGCGTCACCGGTCTCTTCACCCTGAACTGTCACTTAGGATGTTGCCAAGGTGCCTGGGAATCAGGTCCGTTGGAAGCACGTCTGCCAAAGACTCATGAAATGAAGAGAGAAAATTAGAGCAATTATCCATCTTAACGAGACCCCATCACTTGTGTTGTCATTCACGAAGTACAAAATATGCAGCCTGGATTTTCTGCCTGTGGCATTTTCTTAAACAGAATTTCACAGCCAAACAAAAATAGATCCCAATGAAAAGGCTTGTTTAGGAAGTTTTCAGTGTGGGAGGCTTCAGAAAAGAGGTGGAGGGAGAAGATGGGCGTCGCTTCAACTGTCTCTGTGCTCCCTTGTTTTCCCAGCCCCGTCAGAAGCAGTTTATGTATGGAAAGCTGTGCTTCTTGCAGAGGGCCAGCTGGCGACTGCCCTGCGCGGCCTCAGCCACACGCGTCTGCACACCACCCAGGAGAATCCTGGGCTTGGAGGGTATTCGGGGAAACACGGGGTTGTGTTCTGACAAGCAGAAGGTCGTACCTTCAACAGACAGACACACAACTCAGTGCTCTTCCGTGGTGCCTGCTCTGATGTGGGCCTCCCATAGCATTTTTCTCATTTCCACACCCACTCTCACCCCTCCGCACCACCCTCACCACCCCCACCCCACCCCCCGGCCGGCAGGTTGGCAGCAGGTGCGCCCGGAGCCACGGAGGAAGGGAGAAGGCCGATCTGTATTCCAAGCTGGTTCTGTCTCTCCTGGGTGTGTCTCTCTAACTCAAGGTACTAAGCTAGCATAAGCTTCATGTTTCTCTTCTGTAAAGTGAGAATAATGATATGTACCCTCTGAGGTTGTTCTGAAGAACTGAGCTAATGTATAAAAAGCTCCAAGGAGAGTGCCCGAGAGGCAGGAAGTGCTCAAGAAAGTATTGATACTGTTACTTCTGATTCTAACAATGAGCCTGCCTTGTGCCTGGGGGCAGGCTGTGTGCAAGAATGACTCTGGATGGGGGCGGTGGGGGCAGATGAGCCCCTCCCAGGGGACATGTAGTGACATCTGGAGACTTTGTTGGTTGTCACTAGTGTGGGGAGAGCTCCTGGCACCTGGTGGGTGGAGACCAGGGAAGCTGCTCCACAGCCCGCAGGGCCCAGGACGCCCCGCATCAGAGGGTGATCCAGCCCCAGATGCCGGTAGTGCTGAGGTTGAGAAACCCTGACCCAGCATAACAGACTCTGTCTAGTTATCTAGCTATCTGTCTATCATCTATCTCTCTCTCTACCTATCACTTATCCATCCCTCTATCACAGTCATCTATCATCTATCTAAGTCAACTTGGGCTCTGCTTTAACAAACAGACGTTTACGTCTCACAGTCCTTGAGGCTGGAAGTCTAAGATCACAGTGTGGGCAGATTACCTCCTGACGGAGCTCTCTTCTTGGCTTACAGAATGCAGCCTTCTCACTGTGTCCTCACATTGTGGAGGCCCCCCACCCTCATGACCTGATCTAAACGTGATTATCTCCTAAAAGCCGCACCTCCTAGTACTATGACCGTGAGGCTTAGGGCTACAACATGTGAATTTGTTTGGAGGGGGAAATAATTCAGTGCATATCTTGTTTTATCTATCTGTCTATCTGTCGATCTATCTGTCTGCCTATCTATCTAATCTTCATGAATCCATCTGCCTGCTTACCCATCCATCAGTCTGTCCATTTTTTATCTATCTATTTTTCTATTTCTGCAAGTGGTCCAGAACCAGGGGTGATTCTGCCCATCCTCAGGGGACAATTGACAGTGTCTGGAGACATTTTCGGTTGTCCCAATTAAAGAGAGGGAATGGGTGCTCCAGACATCTGGGGGACGGAGACCAGGGAAGCTGCAAACATCCCATGAGGCGCAGGATGCCCCCTTCCCTCCAGAGTCATGTGACCTTGAATGTCAGTAGCGCAGAGGTGGAGAAACTCCATTGAGCCTAGTGATGGCTTTAGTTGAAACACTGAAAGCTTAAGCAGGACCGCTATTGTGTCGTGGTTCTTTGTCAGGAAAGGGCCCCCTGACCGAAGGCTGGTGTGGAAGAAAGAAGGCCAGGTGGAATTTCACTCAGCAACGAATGTGGCTGTTGGGAGTGCCCAGGGGGTGTGTCTTGTCCCTGTGGGACGGGGCTTGTCGAAGATCCTGGAAGGTTTCACCTCAATTAAAAACAAAAGCCGTTGGAAGGAATTTGGAAACGGCTCAGGAAAAGCACAGGAGGGTCTTCCAGAACATGGTGAGATTTGATTTGGGGGGATGGTTATGTGAACGCAGTAAATCGAAAGAGTTCCCCGAAACTCAGAGGTTCTCAAACGCCCCTGATTCACCAGGAAACCTGAGACCCTATTGTCCCTCAGCTGCTGCAGCCACTCTGCTGATCACAGATTAGGACCTTCAGGGTGATTTGCTGGTGGACTTAAAAATAGGAAGCGGCTCAGCTCCTGTCCTGTGCGTCCAAAGCACCTGCTGCTTGCAGCACGCGCCTCTTTTGACTTAACTGCATCATTGGTCAAGGGGCAAACAGCAGGATGACTGGGAAGACACAGTAGTCCAAAGCAAGGGTAAGGAGCCTTTTGTGAATACAGAGTTATGATTCACAAAGTGTAGTTTTGAGAGTCACTTAAAACTTTCCCAAGGAGGCACTGATTGCTGTTCCCTGCGTCTTGCCTTTGTCACGCAGACCCCCAGCCCTGCAGCCATTTCCACCTCGTGTAATCTCAAGTTCTGCTGAGTCGCGGAGTTTGCCACACACCAGAAACACTGACCTTCACTTCCCTTGTCCACAGTTAGGGCTGTGTGCTCACCACCAGCTTCTCTCAAGGCATGACCCTGCCAAGGTCACATGTGGCCTCGGGGCCAGCCTTCCCTTCTCCGAATAAGGAAAGAAAAATCATTCCTGTCTCTCTTGTCTAAAGTACAGACAATGGGCACCACTTTTCTTCTTGCAGGATTTGGTATTTAATTTGCATGGAGAGAGAACACTTTTGAGCTAAGGGACTTCTGCCTGCATCTGGGGCAGATGAGTTTGCAGTGGGTGTCAGAAGGGGATTTTCAGAATAGTTTGGGGAATTCTCTGGCGGTCCAGTGGTTAGGACTCCACGCTTTCACTGCTGAGGGCTCAGGTTCAATCCCTGGTTGGGGAACAAATATTCCACAAGCCGTAAGGCCTAAATAAATAAATAAATAAAATAGTCTTTTGGTGTTTGGGACACAGGAAAAGATAAATATGGAACTGGTAAAAGGTCTTCAAAGTGTTGGGTATGGGAGGGGAAAAAAGAGTTGGGAAGATGTGTGGCTAAAACCTATTTCTCCCATATGCCTCTACAAACTTCTCTAAAGCTTGCAGAATAAATTCTGGGCATGTAAGAAGGATTGGACCCATTTTCCCATATCTACTTAGATATTCATATATTTTCCCTATTTTTTTTTTTTTTTTTTCCTATTAACATGTGGATTGCATTGGTTGACTTTCCAATATCAATCCAACCTTGCATTTCTGGGATAAACCACTTTTGTTCATGGTGTGTTACCCCTTTGGTGTGTATACCTTTGAATTTGATTTGCTAATATTTTGTTAAGGATTTCTATGTGTTTATGGCTGATATTGGTCTGTAACTCTGTTCTCTTGTAACACCTCTGTCTGGTTTTGGATTCAGAGATGAGTTAGGAATTTTCCTGCCTGCATTATCACTGAAAGAGTTTGTGAAGGTGATTTTTTTTCCCACGTGTGGTAGAATTCACAAGTCAGTCTGGTCCTGGAGATTTCTTGGTGGCCACACTGTTAATTACAACCCTGACGTCTTTGTGATGGGTATACAGGACTATTCACATTTTCTATTTTTTCTTGTGTTAGCTTTGGTAATTTACATCTTTCAATGAATGTATTTCACGTTAGTGATTGAGTTCATTAGCACAAACTTGTTGATAGTGTTCCCTTGTGATCCTTTTAACATTGCTCTGGAACATTCCTCCTTCCTGACACAGTTTCTTCCAGAACGTTCCTCTCCGTTTCTCTCCTACCTCAAAGGCTACCCCCTCTTGGTTTCCTTTGCTTTGCTACATCCTGACCCTCTTCCCAACCTGTGTTTAGAGAGACTCAGGGTCAGGTAATGGACCTCTCCTTTCCTCTACGCACATCTGTGCCTCAGGTGACCTCACCCAGTCCACTGGTTTCCTCCTCCACATGCATCCAGTATCTGTAGCTGTGCTCGTCCCAAGCTCAGACTCACCAGGCCACCGGACTACTCAACATCTCAGAGGTCCAGTGGGTGTCACAGACTAAACAAGCCCACAACAGGCAACTCAGCTGAGTCCAAAACACTTGCCTTACAAGACCGTTGTCAGCCCGCCCCCTGGGACTCTCTCCCTTGACCATTCTGCTCATCTCTCCTGCTATTTCTCAACGCGACAGATGTATGTCCTGTCTTTGGCCTCGTGTTATGTGCTTGGAAAGCCCTCTTCCCACATGGCATCATCACCTGCTCCCTCTCGCCTTCTACGTTCTGCTCCAAAAGTCACCTTCCCTAGCCCCCTTTCTAAACATCTCCCCAAGCCCATCACTCTCTGGTTCTCTGCACCTGAAATTACACCCAATTTCTAAATTCACGTATCTGTTTATTGTCTGTGTCCCCCAACAAACTGTGAGCTCCGTGAGAACAGGGAAGGTTCCTAGTGGACCTCTGTGTCCCTGGCACCTGGCACTTGTCCTGTGCTTGCATGAGTGTATGTGTGAGTTTCCTATTCCTGCTGTAATGGATAATCACAAACTCAATGCCTTGAAACAGCACTCATTTATTAACTGTCTTGGGTCTGAAGTCCAGGGACAATGCGGGTGGCTGAGCTGTGCCCTCTGCTCAGGGCATCCCAAGTCCAAAATCAAGGTGTCCACCATGATGGGCTCTAATCAGGGGCTCTGGGGGAGTGTTTACTTCCAAGCTCGTTCAGGCTGTTGGCCATGTTTAGTTCCTTGGGGTTGTAGGACTGACATCTCCTCCTGGCTGGTTATCGGCCAGGGCTGGTTTTGCTCATAGGGGCCACCCACATTCTTTGTCCCACATTCCATGAGGCCCTTCCAGCAACATGCTTGGAATCTCTCTGTCTCCTACTGCTTCATCTCTCTGACCCCAGCCGGAGCAATTTTCTGCTTTTTCTGATTAGACAGAGCCCGCCTGGATACTCTAGGACCATCTCCCAATGTGGAGGCTGGTAACCTTAATCACACCTGCAAACTCTTTTTGCCACATAAGGAGACATAGTCACGGGTTCCAGAGGTGAGGGTGTGGATGTCTTTGCAGGCCCTCAGCTCTGCCACCACTGTGCTCAGAAAGTACTGGTTGACAACTCAAAGAAGCCATTAAAAAGCATTGTTTCTTTGAAGGCTTGGTCCTGTGGACAGCCCTGAGGCCACCTGAGGGTAGGGGCCAGTTGGAAGCTGCCTTCTCCTCTCTCCAGATGGGTTTCTACCCCAGCCTGCGGGGAATCTGATTATTTCAACCCACATGAGCCCAGTTGGAGAGCAAGATGTCTTATGGGTGCCAATCTGAACAGAGTAGCAATGAGCAGATGGAAGAGGAAGTATTGTCAAAATAACGGATTCTCCATCCAGACCCCCATGTTGCTGCTGCAGGAAGAGCCTGCCGTGGGTCCATGCGGGCAGCCCTGGAGCTCCCCCAGAGGGCGGGGACAGCCCTGGCCTCTGGACGCCCTCCTGTCTTTCACCGGCTGTGCTTGTAGGCTTGGGGGTGCTCTATCTCCCCCTCCTCTTCAGACCTGTGCGCACAAACGACGACCCCTCCGTGTCAGGAAGACAGAATCCAGGTGCTGTTGCCGGCAGGAGGAACCGCAGAGGATCCCATCCAGCCCGGTTGTGCCCTGAAGCCACGGGGACCCACGGGTCTGGACACGTGCCCCAAACCACCCCCACGTCTGCTCTGCCCTGGGGAGTCCCTCTTCATTCCCAAACCTGAAAGCTGCCTTTCTGGTCCTCACACAGGGCCCAGACCTCTTGGGAGGAACAGAGCATTTCAGAATGTGAGCAGGTGGAGGGTTTTCCCAGACCAGATTCCTCCAGCCCATCTGAAATCTCCTTCTCTCCCACTGTCAGCGTGAGGGCTAAAGGGAGCAGAGACCCGGGCCGCACAGGCCAGCTCCCGGGCCATGTCAGTGGTGCAGGAGTCAGAGACCGGGCACAGAGGGGGATACAGGAGTGAATACATGAATGAACGAATGAATGAACGAACCCAGGGCAGGCCCTTGCCTTCAAGAGAGGGAAAACCCAGCTCTCCAAACACCACCCTATGCCTTCCTGGCTGGGAGGAGCCCGGTGGGGGGCCAGTTAAGGGTACAGCAGCCCCGCCACCCAGCCTCCAGGCTCCCCAGCTGGTTGGCTGGTGCCCAGGCCTGCAAGGCGTCTTTTTCTGCCCAGGGGGCCAGTCCCGTGTCTGTCCTGATCCCGGCCAGGATAACGACCCCCGCCTCCCCGCCTCCGCCCCGTGGACCCCTCCCCGGCGGGCTCCGGCTCCCTTCCCCCCACCTCGGCCCCCCTCCCCCATGCACAGACAGCGCTGGAGGGGAGGAGTGGGGGTGGTGGTGCTGAGCGCCGAGGTGGGCTCCTGGCTGGGGTCCAGCGGATCGAGCTCAGCCCTCTAGCCTCGAGCTTCGCCTCAGGCCAGGAGGCTGAGCTGCGGTGGAAAGGCCGGCGGCAGCGACACGGGCAGCCTCTCTCCCCGCTCGTCCCGGGGCCCCTTCCCCACCTTCTGGCCCCGGCCTGCGCCTCTGCTCCCCAATTAGCCAAGCCGCGCCCGGACCCGCAAGCCCCCCAGATCTCTGACCCTCCCACTCCTGGCTTTGCCCCATTCCCTGCTCTCCCCTCGCCTTTCCCCGCGATGGCTGGCAGGTTCCCCAGTCGGTGCAGGGCAAGGGCACGCCCCTGGCCTCCCAGAGGCAACCCTGGGCGGTCAGCGCAGACTCCTCATTAGTGGGGTAGCACGAGGGGGGCCCTGGAGAGAGGCAGCACAAGTCCCCTCCTCAACAAGGCCCTGACGAGTGATAGGAATCACCCGTCTGGGATGGGCGACGCTTGCGGGGGTGACCCACAACCTGGAGAGCCAGCCCAGCTGTCTGACAGTGAACTGGGCGGGAGCAAGCTGGGTGACCCCGGTTGGCTCCAATTCTGGGGTGTCAGGGAGGCTTGGGGACCCCAGGGTCCCCATGCGGGGCCTTGCATGATAAGTACTGTTGGGCCCAAGCCGTCTTGGGGGGACTCCAGTGCCCAGGTGCTCACGGGCCTATGAGTTGTCCTTCCGGAAGGGGCCGTCGGCACAGAACGTCGGCCTGCTTCCCCAGGGGATGTTTGGTTCCAAGGCAGCCTCAGGACGCAGAAGACGGGGAGGAGGGGGTGTGTCTTCTGCACAGATTGGCCACTTAATTAATGCCTGCCTGCTAGAGGGTTAAAGTTCCTTCCCTGGATTATGTTTCTAAAGACGCGGTGTCTGGAAGTCGACGGCGCGTGGGGAGCACCCGAGGCTGCCCGAGTTTCGGTCCCACCAGCGTAACCGTTAGCTTTCCTTGGGGGTGGGGGGAGATCGCAGTTTGTTGAACCCCTTGCAAACTCTGCGCAGGTGGTCGCGAGGTCCTGGAGCCCCGCGCGGCCTTTTCTGCAGGCACTGACGGTACAGATCGTTGCGTCACGTTCGCGGGCGCCTGGGGACGCTGGCCGGAGCCTGAGCCGGGAAGGAAGGCAGCGCACGGGCAACGGTCCAGCACGGCCCGCGGGGACAGTGCCCTGTGTGCGTCGCTTGCGCCCCGGGGGGCTGGGACCCACTGTCCCACCGACGCCCGGTGGGTGCAGGACGCCTTCCTCCAGCTTCCGGCCGAGGGGCCCAGGTCTTCCGAAGCAGAGTCTCCTCTCGCAGGCTGTGGGCGTGGGACGTGTTCCTTCCTTTTGTCTGCATTTTGAAAATGGAGAGAGAAAGCCCTAGGTTCTGAGCCAGTTTTGGAGCGAGCTGTTTCCAAAGCTCTCGGCGACCCGTGCGTAACGGGGAGAAGCCAATCCGGGGTGAGGGGGCGCCGGCAGGAAGGAGATAGAACTGGCTCTTTCCGTGTCCTTGTGCTGAGGCCCGGTGCCAGAACCGAGAACGAAACCCAGAATCCACCCCTGAGCTGGCTCCTCGGAACATTAATTACCGCAGAAACGGCTCCCAGCGAGCGCGCAATGTATTCTTCGCGAAGGAGAGCCGCCCATTGTTTGTTTCGCGGTGGTCTCCAGAAAACAAAACAAAACAAAAACGGCCCTCTTAAGAGGTCCTCTGTGGTAAACTGCTTTGCTCCCCGAAAAAACAATGTTTTTCTTCAATAAAACGTAAAGTAACGGCCCTGTGATTAAATCTGAAAGGAAAGAGTTTTAATGTCCACCATATGTTGCAAAGTACAGGGCAAGGAAAAGAGAGAGAAATTCCACAGAAAGCAAACAGCACTTCCTACTACGAAATGTATTGTTAAAATTGCATTTTTGCATTGAGGATTATTTTAGAACACCCTCCCCGACCCCGGCGCCCGAGCTAAATGAAAAGAAACAAAAAACCAAAAACCTACATCTTGGGGGTGGGTCCTTGCAGCACAGAGGAGGCCCACCCTCCAAAGAGGAGACAGAACCTAGCCCGCCCCATCTCGCCCTTTATTAATCGTATAGATGTGTCGAATTTGTCGACAGGATCAATCTTATCCATTCAAGAGCTGGATTAACAGAGCCCCAGCGTGATGAAAATCTATTAGCCTCACACTGGAAGCACTGATGTTTGCGTAAATCAATAAACAGCGTAGGAGGGAATACAAAGGCAGGTTTCTAAATTTCAAAGGGGGAGGGGGAGAAAGGAGCCCGTCCAAGAAAAGTGTTAAGACCTCTGTAAAATCCTGCCCTTCTGATCGATACTCATAAATACTTAATGTGTAGGGAGGGGGTGCTTGCTCTTACAAAGGCTCGCTCTTGCGCGAGAACCATCAACCCTCCCTCCGTTATTATTATTAACAGACATCGTCTCCGGAATTAGGTGCTGAGAAAGTGGGCCAGATGGAAGGGGCATTCCTTGGAACTTCTTCCTCTGTTTCATGGGAAGCCAGGAGGACCCTGGGGGTGGGCAGTGGGGAAAACGGAGTGGGGCGGTGACTCCCAACCTCCCAGAAGGGCTGGACACCCCAGACGGTCGCCAAAGCCACTCTGCTCTTCAGAAGCTCAGGGCATGAGATTTGATTTAACGTAAATCGGCTTGCATCAGAGGAGCATCGTTTTACTGGGCTAAACGTGAAAACTCAGAGCCCTACCTTTTAAGCATTAAATAAACCAAATATTAAATATTGGAATGTTCATTACCGCCTGTCCCTTGGCCTTGTAAATACCAGGAAAGGGAGGCCATTAGCAGCAGCTGTAGTTCATTAAAATTTACCCAATTCACATACATACATACAGAACGTCAGATTATTTTATAAAATCGAACACCGCCGGTATCCATTTCCTCATGCTGTCTGCAGTTTGCCCCCGGAGTCGGTCCCGCACTAAGCTGCTCGGGACCGCGGTTGTGGGAGTGGGAGGCGGTCGGATGTGTCCGCAACCTCTTCTTCTCTCAGGTTTCGTGAGGGCTCCGGGCTGGACGGCAGTGCCTGGACATCCAAGATTAACTAGTGTGCCTTCCAGATGGAGGTCCCAGAGTGGACAGCACTGCTAAGAAGTCTCCTGGATCCTGTCTGCAGGTGGGAAAGCACAGAGAAGGGCACAAAACCCCATCACCCCTCCCACCCTACCCCCACCTCCTCACCCTGCCTGCTCTAATGGTCCCAAGCCAGCAGAACACACCACGGGTGGCCGGTTCTAGCCCTCTCTGCCACTGGGGACCAGCGCGTCTGAGCTTTCCAGCTCAGCCTGGGACCAGACAGGAAGCTGCGAGCCTGCAGGGCTGGCCAGAGAGACTCTAGTTGGGGTAAACTCAGGCGAGTAAGGGGTGCAGAATGTCCGGCTCTGGACGCGGCCAGTCTGGCCTCGGCCTGGGTGAAGGTGGTCGGAGTTCAGGAAACCAAATCTGGAACGAGAGGACCCACGCTCCCGGGAGAGCAGCTTGCCAAAGAGCAGGGCGTCAGCGTTGGGGCAGCTCTGGCCTCCTGGGGTGGACCCCACCCACCCCGCCGGTGGGCTGGCTGTGAACCATCCTCCTGGTGGGGTACTCACTCATTTCCCCCACGCCATCAACCGGGGGCCTGGCTGGAACCCGCCAGGTCCATGGGCACGTGGGCCAACCCAGACACCAGGGTACCTCCAAGCTGCAGGAACCACCAGTTGTGTTAGAAAGAGCCTCCAACCTCCTTCGCCTTGACAGAGACTCTTCCCTCCTCCCGAGCACAGGGTGTCCTGGCATTTCTATCTCGTTTAATTGCATTTTGTCTACGTGTCTCTTCCCAGGTGGATCATAAACCTGATGGTGCAGGCGCGCGTAGGAGCGAGTCAGGCATTCAGGACTCAGGCGGCTCCCGTCCGCTCCGGTTTCTGGGCAGCGGGGTGCGAGGTGACGCCTGGCTGCCACCGTGGATCAGTGACCCAGGCGAGCTCCAGGGTGTGTGCAGAGCTTCTGGTGAAATCCACGTTGGAACTTCCGTGTTCTTCCAGAAACCAGGTCCCCCTGCTTTGCACCCCAGCCCAATCCAGGACTTCTTTCTTTTCTGTTCATGTTTTTTTGGTTTGGTTTGGTTCAGTTTTGTTCTAAAGGAAGGAGCTATGCTTTTGTTTCTGTCCACAAACTTTCATGACGCCGCTGCCTCTTTCAGAGTTGGCAGAATGCATTTGAGATGTTAAAGCATCTACGTTCTCCCAAGACAAGCTGAGATTTTAAGAAGTTTTCCTCACCTCTCATCTTGGGGTGAGGGATCCTCTCTGGGGGAAGCAGCTACAGAAACTCAAAACAAGAGCCCCTTATTCCTGGGAGAGTCTGAGCTCTGCATCCCCCGCCCCTCGCCTGCCTTCAGCCCAGCGGAAATGTAAATGTACCATTTCATAACTGTACCCACCCTGCGGCCTTGGGCACCGGCTTGGATTAGCGAGAATATGTGGTTGAAAATGTCCTCACCCAGGCTAAAATATGAGCAATAACGGCTGATGCGGGGCGTTGCTGCCTCTGGTTTAAAGGAGAGAAGGTCAAGGAGCCTTGAGGGCCCCTGGCTGGGGGGCCGGGAGTTGGGGGTGTCCAGGGGATCTCCGCTCCACCGTCCCGCAAAGTTAGAGGAAGAGGCCATCACTTTGCACATCGAGAGAAAGTGTGATTTTGTAAAACGGGGATTCCTTCCTGGCCAACGACCCTTAGAAGAGGCACGGCCCCATTCCTCTTAGGATGAGTTATTTCGAAACCATTCATCTGCACCGGGAATCAAAGCTGGGGCTGCTGTGGATGGGGGTGGCTTTAATTCTCTCTCAGGCTTGAGGGCTTCGAACATCCAGGGTCCCCAGCTGGTGTCCCTTGGGGAGATCCCTGGAGGCCGCAAAACCCTGGCCCAATGTTGTCTCCTGGATATAGGGCCCAAGGCGGGTAGCCCTGCTTGGGCGCCTGGGGCCTCTCACCCCCGTTCCCTGAGAAGGAACCTCAGGCCATGTAAGGGCCAGGCCCTATGTGACCCCTCCCCCAGGGAAGGCTGGGTCGCTGAGACTGTAGGGGAGGACCAGGGAGGGCTGGGCAGGCTGCAGGTCGGGGGTTCACCACTAGGTCCCTGGGGACTTGGCCTCTTCACCTGAAGCTGGAGGAGTGGCAAGATGGGAGGAGGTGAGGAGAGGAAAAGTTACCTACCTCTGAGGACCGCGGAAAGCTGCTCTGGCCCAGAGCCCTCTCCCCCCAGATCTGTGCGAATGCCCCCTTCCCTCTCCCGCCCCTCCTGTGATCTACTGTTTTTGCAAAGAGAAGGTTCACTTGTGGGCGGCGGGGGAGGGGTGGTCCCTAGACTGGGTAGGGCTGGAAGATGCGCCCCAAGGAGTGAATGACAGCGTGGGGGGCCCTGGCAAGGACTATGAGCTCCTGGGCCGCCCCTCGCCCCGCGCCCCGCGCGCCCTGCGCTACCCGGCTACGGGAGCGGCCCTCGGCGTTTCCCCCGCAGACCCGCAAGGCGGCTGCATGCATTATACATGAGGGGCTATTTGTAATTCTGTGTGATATCTGCGCGCCTTCGCTTTGATTAGAGGGCCGCGGTGACAAAGACCTGTTTGTCAAGTTGCGAGCGCGTCTTCGCCTTTCGCTTTTGAAGTCCGGGGGAGGCAGCGGCCCCCAAATCCCCCAGCTCCGTCCGCTGTATGCGGGGCAGAGCAGCCGGGGCCGCGCGGAGAAGCACGGGCGCAGCGCTCCCGGAGGATGGATGGAGGGCGGCGAGGAGAAGAGAAAACACCGGGAGAGAGAAGGAGGGAGCAAGGGAAGAGAAGGAAGGAAGGAAGGAAGGAAGGAGAGGGAGGGAGAAAGGAAGGGGGGAAGGAAGAGCTGGTCTGTTTCCACTCCCGTCCCCCCTCTTCCACCGCCTCTCTGGCTTCACACCCCCTACCCCGGATCAAGGCACCCCCGTGTGAACCCGACCCTGGCCCCGGGGATTCGGGAGAAATCGTTCACGTTCCTTCCCGCTGAAGGAAACTACTGGCCGGCTCCGGACGCTGGACCGAACACTGGGAACCGCCGAGCGTGGCCCCGATCCTGGGTTCTGACTAACCGGCGCTTCGGAGGAGGAACTGACTTCAGAAAACGCAAAACGACTCCTCCAAAACCCCTAACACTCCCCTCCACCCCCGCACCCCTCGCCGAAAGCCTTGTCCCAACTCCAGCGGGGCGGGGGCAGCAGGTGGAAGGGGAGACGAGGGGGAGGTTGCAGAAAAAAAGAGGGGAGAACAGAAAAGTCACTTTATTTGCAGACGGCATTTTGCAGATAAGAGGACTTCTTCAGCTGCCGGGATTGCCGAATGAATTTCGTATTGCAGGTGAGAAAAAGTGGCTCCTTTTAGGTACATTATAAAGTTCCGAAGGAGTCAGGATCTGCTCAGGAGCACTGTGGCACAACCAAAAATACATATACACCCCCCCCCAATAAATCTCCCAGACACCGGGCTGACAGCACGGCTCTAAGGAAGGCTGCGTCGGTCCGGCCGGACGGGATCTGACGCGCGCCCCACGGACCGCTCTGTACGAACCAGTTCTCCCAGAGACCCTCCGGCTTCTCCGCGTCTGGACCAGCGCGCTCCGGGCGCTCGTGGCCCGCAGCGTCCGTGTCCCCGGCCCCTCCGAGGTCTGCGAGCGGCTTTGCACCAACGCCGCCGAGGCGCGGGCGCCCACGTTCGGCTAGACCTGGACCCTTTCTCTCAGTTTCGGGGTCCTAGAGCAGTTCCCCCCAGCATGCCGCGCGCACCCGCTCCACCCGCTGGCTCCGCGGGCCTCGCCGGCGGGTCCAGCCGGCAGTCCCACCGCATCTCCAACTTGGGACTCATTCCCGTCTGTGATGGCGCGTCCCCGCCGCCCGGGTCCCCTCGCTGGAGTCCCCGCACGACCACGCCCGGACACGTCCTGCGACGATACCGTTCGAGGCGCGAGGCTGCGCTCCTCCCGGGGCCGGCAGGCAAGGACGTCCTCACAAGCCCTAAACTCCTCCTCGAGGTTCTTTTCCGCCAGCCACAGAGAGAATGCGGATACCTGTTCGGGGAACTGGCGCCTGCGCCCGTTCGCGCGCGCGCGCGCTCTCTCTCGCTCTCGCTCTCTCTCTCTCTGCCTTCAAAAACTTGATCTTTACCTCTCCACACCAAGGTGCACAGACGCCAAACAGTGATGAAATGAAAAGAAAGCCAATTGCCGGACTGGAGGTGGGGGAGAGACAGCGTCTCTGCGTGCGCCCGCCGCCGAGCCGGGAGCTGTAATTGCTGCAGACAGGGAGCGTTGGGGGTTGGGCGGACGTAGCCGTGTATAAATAGTGAGATCGCAAATTGAAAGGCATAAATAACAGCAGGAGAGGTCCACCCTCACACGGACAGTCGTGTCCGCGCGGGAGGCGTGCGGACCACAGCCCGGCTCCCAGCCAGCCCCGCCGAACCCCCCGGACCCCCGCAGCCCCCGGCCACCATGGAGGAGCTCACGGCTTTTGTATCCAAATCTTTTGACCAGAAGAGCAAAGAGAGCAGCGGCGGCGGCGGCGGCGGAGGCAAGAAGGATTCGATCACTTACAGGGAAGTTTTGGAGAGCGGACTAGCGCGCTCCCGGGAGCTGGGGGTCTCGGAATCCAGCCTCCAGGACATAACGGAGGGCAGCGGCCACTGTCCGGTGCATCTCTTTAAGGACCACGTGGACAACGACAAGGACAAACTGAAAGAGTTCGGTTCGGGGAGGGCTGCCGAAGGTAAGCTCTCCGGACGCCGGCTCCGGGCCCCTCCCGGGGACGGCGTCTCCTCGCCGCCCAGCCTGGCCGCCTGCCCCTCGCTCCGCGCGCGCAGAGGCCCCGGGGGCCGCGGTTCGCTCTCCGCTCGACCCCAAACGCTGAATGTACAGCCACGGCTCGGACGCAAAGGCCCCGGCAATCCATCGCCAGTCTTTTTCGTAAGAAAGAAACCAAACGGGGGAGGGGAGGATTCGGCTGGAGAAGCGAGGAAGCAGGGAAGGAGAGAGGCAGAGGCGCCGAGGATGGGCAGCGGCCGGGGCCGCGCGCTGCCGGAGGATCGCTTCCCTGGGCGTTGGCACTGGGCTCCACAGCGGGAACTTTCCCGCGTTGGGGGGGAATCGGGTGCATGGGCTTGTAAACCCAGGTCGGCTGGAGGGCTACCGGCCGCTTGCCTGTCTGCCTGCCGGTCTGTCTCACGTCCGCCTCCACGCCCGCAGAGAGATCCACACGCCTCTCTCCAAGCGCCTTCCCGAGCTCGAAATGGGCCGCGTTGAGGGCTGCGCTGGCCGGCAGTCGGGGAGGCCACGCGCTCCGTCGCCTCTTCGCCCTCTTGCGCCCCTCCGCGTGGTTTCCTCTCAGGGAAAACTTTCCCCTTGAATCTTGGGGCTGGATCTCGGCTGAGCGGGCCTGTAGATTAAAACCAGCCGCGTGCCCGCCGGTGGTCAGGGTCTACAAGGGGCAGAAGGGCCCGGGGAGGCTCGTGGCCCCGCGCACGCGGCCGCCCTACCCCAGACTGTCAGGGCGCAGCTGGCCCTGCTGCAGGCCGGCTGCGTCCTGGGCCTCCTTCCCGCTGCTTTCCCCCGAAATCTCCGCGGCGTTTTGCGCTGTAGTTGAACGCGGGGGGTGGGAAAAAACATGTTTACAAGGGTTCTGCCAGCTGGACAGCGGTGGTCCCAACCCGGGGGGAATCTCCGTACAAACAGGGCAACCAGCAGCTGTAAATCAGAGGAATAAAATTGGCTCTATTTCTCAGGGGGCAGCATTTGAAAGTATATGAAGGTCTATTTCTCACTACAAAGAGAGGAAACACAGAAGCTTGCCATGTGGCTCCTGGGTCCTGTTTCATTCTCTGTCCGTGTTGAGAGAGGTCACGGCCGGAGAGTGGGGACCCCATGTCTCCTGCTCTTGTGGCCCTTGCACTTTGGTGGCAGAGTCCAGGTGTGCTGGCCTTGGAGCCCAGTGGATGACCCAGACAGCTTTCGGAGACCTTGACCTTGTGGAAGCAGAAAGCTGGCAGAGGCTTAGGAGTAAGCCCCTGGCTTCTGAGAGCCCAGGCAGCCTGAGCCTGGCCTGCCGTATCTCGGGGCTCACCCCTTGGCGAGGCGTCACGCACCCGGCTTTATGGTTCCTACAAAGAGAGTTTGCTCTGATGGAGACACGGCTGTCTGTCGGCTGTGCACTTGTCAGAGCTGACATTTAATTTACAGCACCCGGCGGGCGGCTGACCTCCCGGGCTCCTGACGGCTTCCCCCATCCGCCTTAGAGGCTGAGTCCCCTCTTCTGTCTGTTTCCTCTCACCCTGGACAGCCAAGGCAGGGGGACCCTGCAAAAAGGCCCGTGTAAGGAGAGCAGAGTACAATCGAGGCCTTTTTCGAAGGAGAGAGGAAAATAAGACAGGGCTAGCAGTACAGGCAGCAGGAAGGGGTTAGGAAAACCCCAGCTGCACCTTCTCCCTTCTGCCTGGGTGTGCAGACCCCTGGCAGGGCTGAGCCCCAGGCCGAATTTGCAGAACGGGAGCAAAATGGAGAGGAGGGAGCTGCTTGGGCTTGGGAGAAACCCAGAGGTCTTGGGCGCCTGAGCAGCGGACCCCGCTGAGCCAGGCACGGCAGCCTGTGGGTTCTGCACAGCCTGCCGCGGGTTCTGGAGGACTTTGAAGGCCAGCGCGTCATCTGGGGTCAATCCCTGGGGTTCCGACGTTAAGAGACCTGAAGGAGGAAGCGGCGTTGGGGCCGCCTCCGGGAAAGGATTTCCCGTTGGGGAGAAATAAGGTGTTCTTGGAAATGCATCCCTTTCAGGAGGTGAGGGAGGCTTTAAGCCCCGAGGTGGGATTGAGTGTCCAGGGCTCAGAAGCCGTGAGGAGAGGCTTTCGGACAGACTCAGGACTTGGGTTCTGGTGTCCAGCTCAGGGACCCCGGTGGGGGTGGGGGGGCGTGTGTGGGAACTGGGTGCCCGGATTTTTCCCTGGCCCCGCAGAGGATCTGGGTGTTCACCCTTTGCAAGTTTCTGGGCTTACTGCTAAGAGGCTTCTCAGAACGGGTGTAACCCCAGACTCCTTGGATAGAGCATCCTGAAAGCCGCCCTCTTCTCCTTGACACAGAGGGGACATCTAATGAGGGCATGGGGGTCCTCTTTGCCTGCAGCCAGCAGGTCCTATGATCGGAGAAAAAGCACAAGAAAACGCAAGGGGAGCTGAAATGCAGCTTCCACCAACTGTGCAACCGGGGGCCAACTTTTATTTTAAATCCCTGAGCTTGGTGAGGGGCTGCATTTCCTAGCGGTGGGAAGGAGAGGTGTCTGGGTTAGAATCTCCTAAATCCTGAGCTGTCTACCTGATACCCTGCCCGCTCCCCCAGCAAATATAGCTGCTCTCATAATGTTTGGACCTAAGAAAGTGTCACTCTTGGCGTCCTGATGGGGAGTGAGAATGTGTGTCCAAGAGACCGAGGGACAAAACCGGAAGTCAAGGGACCACGCTCTCGGGTGCAACCCAAGCACCTCAGGGTGCCCGCCTTAAGATACGGCTGCGCTTCTTGGTCAGAAGGAGGTGAGCTCGGGCGAGCGCCCGCCTCCACGGCGTCCTGAGGGAGGCTCTGGCCCGGCTGGCGGCTGGCACGGCCCCTGTCCTGCTGCGCTGCAGGCGGGAGCGGCGGCTCTCGGGGGGCCTGGACCCCAGCCTGGCCTGGGCTCTCCCTGCGCTCTTTGCGGGCGCCCCGCCAGGGACCCGACACTTGGGCGATTCTGCCTAAGCTTCTTTGACTTAATATTTAACACTCCACTCCCATTCAGAAAAAAAAGAAAAGGAAGGGAGAGAAGGTTAGGCTATGTCAATATGTCAACAGAGGCGAAGAGGATAATTGAGGAAACTATTCAGAGATTAGGCCAAGAAACACCGCGGCGCCGGGGCTCGAGTTATTACAAAACAGCGCGTCCTGCCCTGGAGTTTGCTTTATCGACTTGACGCCGCTTTGCGTCAGGGCGCGTTTGCCACCGAGGTCCCTGCACCGCGAGCACACACAGGCTTTCAGCACGTCGCGCCCAAGCGTCCCCGCGCGGGGCCTCTCCCTGGCGCGCAGGATCCGCAGGCCGGGCCGTGGCGGGGGGGGGGGGGGGTTGGCTGGGCGGGAGCCGACGGAGGGGCTCGTGGCGGCCCGGGCCGGGGACGCGGGGCCGGGGGGTGGGCTTAGCGCTGTGCCCTCGGCCCGCCCGTAGGTATTTACGATTGCAAGGAGAAGCGCGAGGACGTGAAGTCGGAGGACGAGGACGGGCAGACGAAGCTGAAGCAGCGGCGCAGCCGCACCAACTTCACGCTGGAGCAGCTCAACGAGCTGGAGCGACTCTTCGACGAGACTCACTACCCCGACGCCTTCATGCGGGAGGAGCTCAGCCAGCGCCTGGGGCTTTCCGAGGCGCGCGTGCAGGTGAGAGCGAGGGCCCGGCCCCGACGCCCGCTCTTCGGGCGGCCGGAACGCGCCACCTCGGCCGGGGCGCCGGGCCCTTCCAGGAGCGCGGGGACCCCGTGTGGGGGGGGCTGGAGCCGGGCTTTGGGAGGCGCCCCGGGGCCTCGCGGGTCAGGTCTCCTGCGCCCTGCCTGGCTGGTTCGCCCTGCACCTCCAGCTCATCAGGAATGTTGTTCTCTTCCCACTGGTTCGCCTCTCCTCCCCCCGCCCGCCCCCCCCAACCCCCCCGCTCCGCCGTCGCCGCCAAAGTCTTACCCGCTCCTCTGCAGCCCGCTCGATCCACTGCAGGGAACAGAGAGATGGGAAGAAGAGGCGGGTGGACGTCTTGAGGATTGCGGGTCCTGCCCGCGCGGTGTCGGATTAGCCCGGGCGCGGGGCAGGGGGGGCGCGGGGGCGGGGACCGGACGCATGAAGTCGTGATGCCTCATCTGGCGAGCCGCCGTCTAAGGGGGCCCTGTGTGTTCGCCGCACGTGCGCGCGGGGGGTGGGGGTGGCGGGGGGAGACGCTCCCGGTTCGTTTTTCTCGGGCTTTGTAAACGTTTGCGTGAAATGCATTCATTTATTTATTGGGGGGTGGAGAGCAAAGATTCTCTTCCAAATCGCCTCGTCCGGGTACCACAGACTCGCCCCCCCCCCGCGCCCCCCGTTCCCGCCACCGGAAGGTCGGACCTAGATGTTCTGCTGGGCTTTCCGTCGGCTTTGACGGTTCTGGGCAGGACAGCAGCGCCGGGGAGAGAAGGAAAAGGGATCAGGGTCCCTGGGCTCTGGGGACTGGTTATTTAAATAAATGGAATTAATACTGCCAACGAGGGGAGGGAACCATGTAAAGCCAGGGCTTTGAAAGAACGGGTTTCTTATTGGTATAGGGTCAGCATTACAAACACAACTTCACCCGGATTGTATTGAAGAAACGAAAACACAGAAAGCGTTTATAGAGAGTGTTTCACAAAAATCTTTAATTTGTAAAAAAAAAAAAAAAAAATGGGTGTTTGCACCCTCATGCCTTCCATCTTTCCCCGTCGGTGCGGTGAAAGGGGCTGCTTAAGGTGAAATGCAACAGTCCCCGAGTCTGTCCAGATTTCCGTGCAGCTGCAGGGGTTCCCAGGACCATTCTGCATTGCTGGGACCACGGGCAGAGTAGCTCTGGGGACCCTCTCCCCAAACGAATCTTTCCGGGCATCTGTGGCCTCAGCAAGTGGGGGCGGGAGGGCGGGGGAGACTGGCCACCTTTCTCTGGAAAGATGGATGGGGCTGCACCATATAAATTAATGAAAAGATTAAACTTTTGCTGAAGGGGACATCAACTTTTATGTCATTTCACAGCCTTTCTGCCTGAGATCTGTAATATCTCCCAGGCCTTGATGTACTGTTTCTATAAAAATAAATTACTTGTAATTTAATTCCACACTATTTCTTTCAGTAGTCTATTACTGAATAGCGCCTTAGCAGGAGAGAACGAGTTGGGAGAAAATTGGTTCTTGGGTGGCTGCAGATCTTGAGAAAAGCCCTAAAATAAAGGGGGGGGGGAGGGTGGTAGTAGAAAACGAAAGCCTATTGATCCAAAGGTGAATTAAAATTTAACGATTGTAAATAATAATAAAAATAAACATGGGAAGAGAAAAAAGAAATAATTTCCTTTTGGCCACAGGGAAAAGAATCGTATAATAAAGAGAAGGCAGAAAGTGCTCATAAAAACCAATTAGTTAAAACACGTACCCCGCTGTGCAGAAGTGGGGGTTGCTGGGGAGACACCAAAAGGAAGAGACGAAAATGCACTATATTTTAATCCTGTCTGTGACCTGTTTGGTAATCCTTTTCGGTACAGCCTGTCCTGTGTTGTTAGAGGATAGAGTTTCAATTTAGAGTGGAAATTTGCTGTAAATAAATTGAGGGTCCTTTGGAAGTTGGTGCTTATTAACCTTTTATTTTTAGTGTTGTACTGGAAACTCACATCACCCAGCTGTCAGGGTTATAATCGAAAGTTATGAGACCACAGTGAGGAGTGGTGGTAATTTAATTACAACAAATATCTTTGGGTTTATGGCGCAGAGCTAAATTAAATGTCATTATTCACTGTCTGTAATGGAAATCAAAAGGAAATCAGATTACAGCATTTGTGAGAGAAATCAGTGACTGGTTCTTAATGAAGAAATAACTGTCTAAACCACTGTACTGCGCTTTACTTAGCATATTCAGGACTAATTGGAATTGATCGTGAATCACCCCAAGACTGATTTATTATCGCCAAACGCGCAGCTAATTCATCACTTTTATTCTCCATAATCTTTTTTTTTTCTTTCCCCCGCTGATGGGAAAGTGAGCTTGCTTTCTAGATTTAAATAGGATTCTGTTTTTGCAAAATGCCCTTCCAGGGGGAGCGGAGTTTGCGCGTCTGGCTCCGCTCTCCTGAGGACGGGTATGGGACCCCAAGGAGAAAGAGGCACCGAGGAAGGGTCCGAAAGGGAAAGGAGTCTCGTCCCAGCCGGATGGGGTGGGGGGGGAGAGTTGCGGCGGGACGTGGGAGCAGGAAAGTGAGTGCAGGCTTTGGAAATGGAGTAAAGACGTGTGAATCTCAGCATTTCTGTTTTGGAAATACTTTCCGGGGAACAACACCAAAGTTTGCCAGCTTCCCTAGAGCCTGGCTGGGTGAGGTTTCCAACGTCGTGGAAAGCCAATTCCAACAGGCGGGCCCATGGCTCAGCCTTGGATAGAAAACTGCCCTGAAGAGGCTGAGATGGAAAAGTTCAGCTTTTCCTCGACTCCCGGGTGCTTGCAACCTCCGCGGGAGCTGAGGTTTCCGGGCAGCGTGGGAGCAGGGAGTGGCCCCAGGCCCTGGGGTTGGAACAACGCAGGGTCCCTGAGCTACCAGGCGTAGTGTAGTGTGGCCGAGGGGAAGGCTTTCTTTGTGCTAATTATCCTGCACCGTCAGTGACCGCCATTGTGGCAATAGGGTGAGTGAGTGTGAAGGGAAAGTTTTGGAGAAAGCCAGGTAGGAAAAATTAAGTGCCTAAGAACACAGAGGGAGGGGACTCCAGATTCCATGAGTGACAGACCAAGGGCCAGGACCAGGGCTGTTTGGAGGAGGGGGGAGGATGAGAATGGGGAGCGCGGGAGGGCGCATTTCGGGGATGCCAGGCCTTGAAGCTAGCCAGGCCGGGCGGGTGCCAACACCTTTCGCTCGCTGCCTCACCTCTGGATAGGGCGCCGCAAGAATCAGATGTCCTTAGAGATGCCGAGTGCCTGCAGTGCAGAGCCTGCACTTTTGGGGTGCATCCGGTTTTTAGAGATCAAGGACGTTCATGACTCTGTAATATTAACTGGGATCCCCCAGGCTTCCAAGGAGGGCATGGAGGTCGTGCAAGTTTCTGGACTCAGGATGTCTGAGCGTGATTGGGGAGGGGGCTGGATTTGGAGATGTGTATCCACCTGTGCGCCCCCCCACATTCCTGGTGGGTGGGTGGGGGCTAAGGTGGAACGTCGGGGTGGAAGGTCAGGTTGGACCGGTGCGTGGCAGAGTGGAGGGGGGAATGTCCACACAGAACGATGGAAAGTTCTCCACGCCATCCGAGGACCCACTTCCTCACTTTCAATGTTTGGATGCTGAAACTCTGGTCTCACTTAGGTGAGGACTGTTCCCAGCTCCAGGTAGCCAGTTACGCGGTACTGGGGTGGGAGGGGGCGGGGACGAAGGTCGGAGGGGCGGCAGGCAGCCTTCTGGGGACAGGAACCCCAAGCGCCTTGCGCGCCGTCCGGCGTGTCGGGAAAGAAAGCCTCGCTGACGCTCGCCAAGGCCTGGCCGGCTCACGGGGGTGCACGTCTGTCCGCTCATTCCCAGGTTTGGTTCCAGAACCGGAGAGCCAAGTGCCGCAAGCAAGAGAACCAGATGCATAAAGGTGGGTGCGAGGGGCCGGGCGTGGAGGCAGGGGCGGTGGGGAGACCCGCCAGGCGCTGGGAGTAGCGGGCGGGGTTCACGCCTCCTGTGTTTCCTCGCAGGCGTTATTCTGGGTACCGCCAGTCACCTGGACGCCTGCAGGGTGGCACCCTACGTGAACATGGGCGCCCTGAGGATGCCTTTCCAACAGGTAGCTCGTTTTTTTTTTTGTTGTTGTTGTTTTTCTTCCTTCCTTTCGAACAGAACAGTCCCGGCGCCGCCCCGGCGCCTCCCACCCCCGCTGAAGCAAAGAGGCCGCTTTCACAAGGGGGACATTTATAAACCCATTGGCACGTATTAACACCACGCTGAAAATCTCCAAGAGTTACCTTTGGGAGGGCTAGGACAGAAACCCCAGCACAGTTTCACAAAACTCGGAGGGAAAATATCCCCACCCACCCGGAACAACCCACTCGCTCACCGCCTGGCGGGAGGGAGGGGTTTACTACCGCTAGGGCCTGAGGACCCGTGTCAACACCCAACCCCCGGCTTTAGCTTGCCCAGGGCCTCGCTGGGGGTGTCAGTGCCCCTCCTGGACCTGGGCCTCCATGCCCCCTCCCCTCCCCCGCGCACCTCACAGTGGGGGGCGTCCTGCCCAGCTCCTAGCAGAGCAGGGAGGGTCCAGGGCGCTGGGTGCGCTGCGCGGAGGAGGGGGCGGCCAGGGGGTCGGAAGACCGCCTCGTGGAGACTGGGTGCCCCAAAGTCCTCGCGCCTGCTCTGGACCAGCGTCGGGTGGGAGGAGGGAGCCGCGGGGCTAGAGCGCAACGCCCACTCGCCTGCAGGGCTGGGCTGTGGACCCCAGCATGGGGGGTAGGCGTGCCCGCGCTGGTGGGTTGGCTGTGCCCTGGCCAGAGCGAAGGCGTGGCCTCCTCTTTCAGCACTTTTGCTCCTAGGGGCAGAGGCCTGGGTTTGTAGCTGGACCCGGGTTTGCTGAGGGGCACGAGGTCCAGTGGGCCTGGCCCGGCCCGGAGGGTCGGCTACGGATGACAACATGGAGATGGGGTGAGGGTGGGGTGTTGGCCACGCGCCCTCAAAGTCACGGCGCCCAAGGCTGGGAGGGCGTCCAGGGCTGCCGTGCGCAGGGCAGAGGTCCGAGCCCTGTTCCCTTGGACCCGCACCTCCGTGGCTGGGCCCATCTTCCACCCCTCAGCACCCCTTCCCCAGGGCGGGGTGGCCCCTCAGCATCACAGGAACAGCTGCCCCGACGACGTGGGGTCAGCCATTGGGTCCTGGTGAAATTAGGCGGTTGGAGCCTGCAGAGTTGGCTGTGCTTCTGGAAGATTCGGGGACTCCGGGTCCCTGGGAAGGCGGCGGGGGGGGAAGCCAGAGCCGAAGGCCGGACCCTGAGTCGGGGATGCGTCAAAGAATCAGCCGGGGGTCTGGAGAGGAGGAGGTACCAGCTGTAGACGCTCGGATGCTACAGCATCGGGGATCTGTGCCGACTCCCCGGCTCTGGTCCTGTCCAAAGCGGCCAGTGACCCGGTCGTGGCACCGGGTGTCCCGAGGACAGTGGGTGGTGGTCCCTGGGGCGGGGGAAGGGACGATGGCTCCCCGGGAGAGGAGACGCCCTCGGGGGGGGGGGTCCTCGAGGGGGGAAAGCCCCCTAGAAGTCGCGTCCTCACCGTGCGGGTTCTGCCTTCGCAGGTCCAGGCACAGCTGCAGCTGGAAGGTGTGGCGCACGCCCACCCGCACCTGCACCCCCACCTGGCGGCGCACGCGCCCTACCTGATGTTCCCGCCGCCGCCCTTCGGGCTGCCCATCGCATCCCTGGCCGACTCGGCCTCGGCCGCCGCCGTCGTGGCCGCCGCCGCCAAGAGCAACAGCAAAAACTCCAGTATCGCCGACCTGCGGCTGAAGGCGCGCAAGCACGCCGAGGCCTTGGGGCTCTGACCCGCCGCCAGGCCCCGCGCCTGCCCCGGACCCACGCCCGCCCTGGCCCCGCCATCCCGTCCGCGCTGCGTCCTGCACTCGACCCCTCCGCGCCCCCCGACGGCCGCACGGACACCCCGGAGCGAGGGCGCAGCGCCTTCCCCCGCCTGGGGCAGCCCCGGGGCCCCTGGCAGGCCTCGGGAGGGGGCATCCCAGGACCGCAAGACCCCGCCAAAGCCTCGCAGAGACTGTGCGGAAGAGAGAGGAGGTGACCGTCAGACCACCCAGGTCAGCCCTCGACCACGCCGTCTGTGCGTCCTGGGACCCCGGGGCCACGTGGAGCCCCGTGGCGCTGCGTCCTTCTCTGCTGCCGGAGTTCCCACCCTGTGCATGCGGCCTCCTACACGCCTTTCCAAGATCTGAAGAGTCTGTTACACAGAAAGATCTGGGGCTGGTCTCCGCTGAAGTTGCCAGTGCTTGGATGCCAACAATTTTATTCACTGCCGTGAACTCAATTTCATCCGAGGAGCTGCAGGACCCGTGTGGATTTCAATATGGACTTTTGCATCTGAGGCAGGGGCCCCGTGCTCTGTGTGCGCGCCCGCCCCCCTCCCCTCCGCCTGAAAGGTAGCAATAACGAAACGCAATTGAAGACCTCGCGGAGGTGGTGGTGGTCGTGGGGACCTCAGTGTTTCACATTGTGACCTTGCTGACTCCCCATCTTCATGCACACGTTTGGCCCCAGAGCACCAGGTTCAGGACTCCTTGTGCCGTAGGACAGGCAGCTTTAGAGCTTTTCCCGTTTTCGATTCCCGAATGGACATTTGTGGCTGTTTCCCAGAATTCAGATGCAAAGGACTTGCACTGGGGACACAGGGCACGTGGTTTGAAGGTATAATACTGATGCAGCATCCACGCTAGTGACATGCAATTAAGTGCAGTAAAGTGCAATATTGTAAATATTATAGATTTAAAAAACTTAGCTGTGCACTCTTGACCCGTCAGCTTCGGACTTCGAAGGGCATTACCTCCCCCTGCATGCTGCGGGGCCAGTGCCAAAATGACCGGGGTGGGGAGTGCTTTGGATTCACGGAAGTGAAGTGTGTGGCTTGGGATGGAGCAGGACGTGGAGAGGGGTGCCAGGCTGGGAGGGCGGGGCTGAGCTGTTTCTGGGGAAAGAAGAGCCTGGGATACCTCCTCCAGGCAGTGAGTTTTAAGGTAATGTTTTCTGAGGGTAGCCAGTTCTAGCTTTTCTTTCATCTTTTTTTTTTTCCTGTGCATTGGTCCCCTCTCCTCCCCCATCGTGTAAACACCAAATAGCGACTTGTCTGAGCAGCTGGCACAGAATGGGCAAAGTCTCTTGACATGATATAACCAAAGCGTTCAGGGTCCCAAATCGTGCACCTGAGTTTAAGGCAATGTGCTTTGCATGTGCTGTGTGAGATTTGGGGGGCAGTGCACCCTTGCTGGGCTTGTCTACCTCGAAAATGAGTATCTCTGGGTTTTTGTGTTTTTTTTTTTTTTTTTTTTTTTTTTTGCCTTAATGAACCCAGGCCTGCCCAGATGGAAGTGGCCATCTAGTTCTCCGAAGTCCAACGGTTCACTCTATTTCCAAAACAGCTTTTCCTCTTTCCAGATTCGGTATTGCTGACTGTTTTCCCTTACCCCTGATTTGGGTACATATCTCTAAGAAGAAAAAAAATATTTTCCTTCCGTGTAAGGGAATACATTCTACCTTTGCACTGACCTGAAATGTAGATTCATTTTATCATCTGAAACTCTTTGAATCAAAAGGCCCCTTCAACATTTTTTTTTCTAATTTTGAAATTTTTGCAAAGCTCTGAAATGATGGAGAGAGAGATAAGAAAAACACAGTCAGTATTTTAAATTCATTTGCGACTCCGCCCCCTCCCCCCCACGCCCCCCCACCCCGGCATGAATGGCATTATGGAATTTGCCTCATATGTGCAGTTCTGCTTCTAAACAGCTGTGAATTTTAAAAGGTCCCCTATATAAGCTGAAACTTTGCTTTAAACTTTAAAAAAAAATGCATTTCAGATCCACTTCAAATGAGCCGCTTTCATCCTGAAATTTAATGCTGGGCAAACGTTGGAGGTGAGAGGTATACATCCCTATTTTATTTTTAAGGTTTACTTTCCATTTTATCTAAACATAGCCCTCTGTCACCAACCCCTCCGCAAGAGCAGACTCTCTCCACGTGAGCCAAAAGGCATGAGATCTGCTCCTGGGAGAAGCTGAAGTTTGAAAGTAGAGCTGCCCGACGGCAGCCAGCGCTGGGAGGCCGGTTGGTGTTCATCCTGTCCCTGTTTCTGTTTGGCTTGATTCAGAAGGTGAGCCAGGTGGATGAGCCCCCCAGAACAGAACAGACTCTGAGCTGTGTGAGGCTCAGTGCTGGCAGAGCAGCTGGCGTGGCTTCTGTCCCTGGAACAAAGTCCAGAGGACGCGCTGCAGGGTGTCCAGGGTGGAGGCCATCTCTCGGCATCCTTTCTCCCGGAAATTTCAGGACAGAAGCGAGCTGTCAGCCCCAGTTGTGGTCAGTCCTTCCCAGCCCAGATCCGTATCTGCTTTCTCTCTGTTCGGCTGCCGGGAGGGTGTGGGTTGGAGAGCGTGCTGTGTGTGGGTCCTGGTCTCCCGGGGAGGGCATCTGGATCTCACTCTTTCCCAGCGGCCACAAGGCATTAAATTTATGGGCTGGACGCATTTTGGCTGTTTTTGGTGCTTTCTGCGTAAGACAAGACCCCCTTTCAGAGCCGTTCACGGCACTTCCAAATAGCACGTTTTCGAGGGTGCAGACCAAGCTGGGAGTATCACCTGGAAAGCAAACTGAACGGGTCTCGTCAGAGGGCCACTGGATGCGGGGTTTTCGGTTGTGAAACCCACGTGAGAGCCTGGCTGAGCTGCAGGCTGTGTCTTGCCCACTCGACGTGGGACTGTGTTCTCCAAGATGGGCTTGGCCACGGAACGGGTTTCCTTTTCTGAGACCTTGGCCAGAGAGGACGTTTAGGGTAGGAGCCACCGGGTTTAGCAAAAACTGTGATCTTCCTCAGCTTGGTTGTTGCTGTTCTATCTCATTCTTTACAAATTCACCCTTTTCTTCCTTCTGTCATCAGCCTGGGAAGCTTTGCAAGTTCATCTCACAGGGGAAGATATTGCATTGATTGGGTCTGAGCATCGGATGTAGTTTCAGTGATGAAGCATCTGGCTCTCGTGCACTTAGAGAAGCTCTGCAGCTTAGCATCGCTAAGACCTAGAAGGAGACGCCTTCCAGAGGGAACAGGGGTGTCATTGTTTGGTCGGTTTTGATAGGGTGGCTTTCTTCACGGAGGCAAAGTGTGGGCCGGCTGAGGTTCCTGCGTAAAGTAGCTGCAGACAAAATGAACCACACTCACGTGTTTTCAAACTTGCTAAGTTGGTCATGCAGGGTGGTTGGCGTCCCCAGCCTGGGAAGCCGGTCCTCAGAGCCTCACATGTCCCCGGGGTGTAGGGACACCCCCCCGGCCCATCTTGCTCCTATCCGAGCTGGGTACCCCAGCTGCCCCCTCTGCCTGCAGGCACTTGTGTCCTTGGCTATGAGGTCTGTACGGTGTGGGGACATCTGGACGTTGCAGCGGGAAGCGGCTGTGTCTGAGCTCATGATCACCCCTCTCCTGCTGGTTACTACCCTAGCCCTCTGCTCCCACTGGTGGGTTTCACTTAAACCTTTTAACGTTTCCTCAAGTACAAGGGGGTCACCCCCAGCCCGCTCCTACACGGCGTTGTCACTGAGTCCTAGGATAGCCAATAAGCTGACTTCAATGACAAACATATTTGAGGCACTTTGCTCCTCTTCCGCCCCAAGTTTGGGAGGTTGGGATGGCAGAGGGCTTTTCCGTGGACACGCTCGACATTTAAAAAGAAAAAAAAAAACTGGTGCCTAATTTATTAAAAATTAGCTTAGGAATATGCGGATTTTTCAATACACGTGAACACGATGCAATTTATAAATGTTTTATTGAAATTTGATATTTAATGAGAAATCAGTTGAGGAATGTAGAATAATATCAAGTTTCAAAGCTATTAAACGCGCTATTTATTGAAAGGCGATGGTTTCACAAAGCCAGCCCCGTTGTACGTAGAGCTCCCATCCGAGAGTGGCAGGTTCTCTGCTTCCTGCTAGTGGCTGGATGTGGATGTGTTATTTATTTCTTTTCCTTTGGTTGAAAGTTCATAAATGTGTGCTATTTTAATTATGTTGAGTGTAACTTTGACGTTGCCTCGCCTTTATTTTTATATGTTTTAATCCCGTTGTTTTCTTCTCCCCCGACTTTATAAGCAGTCAGGATGATTTAGGATACAGCACCTGTGTTTGGGTTATGCATACAAGGTGTGTCTGGACCTACAGACCTTTTCAGGGATCGCTCAAAATGAAAAGAAATCACACAACCCTCTGCTATTGTGAGGAGGAAAAACACGCCGAAGGTTTTTTGGCCGTGCTCGCAGGCCCCCGACACAAAACGCCCTCAAGTTTAGTTCTAGTTACAAAGTGTATTTTGTCAAACCATATGGTATGAATGTACATCTTGTAAAACGGAGATATAAATAAACTTATAAATATTTGTATTCACGTGTTAAAAAAAATTCTCACCTCTCCCCAGAGGAGACAGATGGGGGAAAAAATCCCAAATCCCAAGTCCACGGTGGCTGGAAGTAGTTTTGTCTGCGGGGCGATGCCCGTGTGTGTGTGTGTGTGTGTGTGCGCGCGCACGTGTGTGTGTGTGTGTGCGCGCGCGTTTCTGGTGGGCGTCTGGCATCCACTTCTGCTCCTATAACCCTCCCCTTGAGGAAGGGTACGTTCCCCCTGAAGGTGGGGAAAGAAAAGAGAAAAAAAAAATCTCCACTTCGAAGCAAGTCTGAATTTGGGGGTGGGCAGCAAGGGCATTTGTGAAAAGCCCACCTGCTTTGGTTTCCAGTTTAAAATTTTACCTTTTGTTTGATTTCTTTTGGAACCATGTGTGGGTTCTCCAAAAGGGTGTTGCAGTGATGGTGGAGACCTTTTGGGAAAAAAAAAAAAAAGAATAAATGGGAAAAAAAATCAACTTTTATAAACGAGACCTTTTTTGGCCTGTGCTTTTTATCTCCTTCTGGAAAGGAAAGTCAATGACCTGATGTCGCCATTCTCTGATGGCTTTCCAGCTTCGATAAAAACCACATATGGGAGGGGAAAAAGGCAGGCAGACTTGGCGGGGGGTGGGGGGGAAGCCACCTGAGGGCCAGGGAGGCTGTGTCTGCAGCTGGGGGGCCTCTTCGCTAGGGGGCATCCACCACTGCCCCGGTGTGCCGAGGGCAGGTGGATTCTCTCCTGTGGGTTCTGGTGACTCTGGTCCTAGAAACCTTGTCAGACAGGGAAGGAGTTTTGAGGACCTTTGCTGTTTGACCTGAGCATCCAACTTGAGTTTTCCTTTTCTTTTCTGACTCAGATGCCACAAAAGTGGTCTACGCCCAGAGCTCTCTTCCCCAAGCCTGTTTGTGTCCTGGATGTAGGATACGGGGCGCCCGGGTCACTCAAAACAGGGATGTCCTCAAGGTCCGAGTGACCAGTGGGCAGCCCCAGGGTACGGCCTTGGGGGGGTTTCTGGTGGCCACCTCAGGCACTCAGTCCCGGGCCTCCAGAAAGCTCTGTCCTTTTGGGGCCAATGCAGCCAACACCGGTCATCCCCACAACATGTGATCGGCACGGTTATTGTTCAGTTAAAACAGCCATAAACGTCCAGCTTTGCTCAGCAGATCCGCTCATGTTGTTTAACATCGTCTGAGATCTTTTCCCTTCTAAGCAGACACTCACTTTGTTGCCAAACGTAACTCATCCGTTTCCAATAAGAGCAGGTCTAGTAGACTCTGCCTTTAAGACGTTCTTAGAGTATTTTAACCTGAAATGTCAGTCGCCTGCCCAGAATTTCTTTCTGTTTCGTTTGTTTGTTTTTCCCATGCGTTGTGCTGCGGACGATCCTTGGACTCAAACTCAGTTTCATTTCTCTTTTTAAATTATTTTAACTTGCACCCGCGGATGCAGCTTGGGGAAGCATGGGCCTGGGGGTTTTCGGAGAGCCGTTTCTCATGACCGGTTCTCAGATCCCTAAATTGAACATGAAAGCACGTTTACTTTGCCTCCTGCAGACGTGTGTTTTCTGTATCCAGGTTCCTGAGGCTTCTGCTGGGGCATCTGCCTCTCAGAGTCAGTCACAGGAAGCATGGGGATAGAAGGGAAAACCACGGACTGGCCGGCACACATGTCCCACACACACACACGGATGGAGCCCGCCAAAGGGCTCATGGAGCCGTTGTTGGAAAAAAATAAAGTCGTTTTCAATTTCGCCAGCGTGTCTGTCTTCCCAGCGAGATGGAGCCCAGACAAGAGAAGGGGGTCATCTGCGTCCAATCCCACGGCCCTTTCCCAGTTTTATGGGATTTGAAAAAAATGACTCGATTCCTTTTTGTTGAAACGTTGACATTCTTAGAATAAAGCGAAACATAGAGTGTTGCCAAATCTTACTCGTTTGCACATCAATATTACAGATTTGTTTTGTTTTGTTTTGTTTTGTTGCACTTGGTTGAAATGATAAGGCTTTCCTTCTTAGTACCTTTGTTTATGTTGTTTACCTAAAATCATGGAGAATTACCTTAAAATTCTAAAATGGTCTAGCTTCAGCTACTTCAGCATTTTGAGATAAGATGCACAGTTCTTTCAGCAGACACGGGGGAGGGAATACAGATGCCATCAGTGGTGTACAGTTCCCTCCGGGGCCGTCTTATTTCTTGGCATGTGTCCTTGGAGATGTGTGTTACCGTGTGCCCAAGAGACCCAAGGAAGCCGATTGAAGCCATCCTCCTAGGTTCTGCCTATAAAATGAGAAAGCCCACTGACTCAATCTATCGATATTTAAAGAGCCACAATGTGTTTGCCATATTTAATAAAAATGCACCAGCGCAGAAAGATGTGTTGAGAATGGGCTGGAGCGGCAAGAGGAATTGTGGATCAGACACAAGGAAGCAAGTCAAACAGAGGGTAGTAGAAGGATGCACTGATCGGACGCGATCAGACAGGGAATGTGTTTTCTCCCTGGCGGTACAAGTATGCTTCTGACTCATGTCAAGGCCAACCAGTCCTGGCAACGCTGGGGTCTCCAGACCCAGCACATGGTCTTACTTTTGTCCCATATTCTTAAGATCAGGAGGCCCCACAAGGAGCAGAATATGCTTTTATAGAGAGTGTGGTGAGCAGGTTGCCCCCCATCCTACCGGACCAGGAGGGACGTGTGTGACCTACGAGCCAATATGCCTTCAGGAGGGACTGTGAGTTTTCCAAACTGGTCAATTAAAGGGTATGGTATGTTTTATATTCACAATTATTTATGCAATACATATGATCTAGAGGCTCTGCACTGCAGTGCTACAATACAAAGATACCCCAAACAGGCTCTTTCTCCCAATGAATCCTCCCCAAATTATAATGTAGTCATATGTACAATCCTTCCAAAGAGACAATATACTCACATGTGAAATCCTTCCAAAGAGACAATATACTCATATGTGAAATCCTTCCAAAGGGACAATATACTCACATGTGAAATCCTTCCAAAGAAACAATATACTTGTATGTGAAATCCTTCCAAAGAGGCAATATACTCATGTATGAAATCCTTCCAAAGAGATAATTGACTCATATGTGAAATCCTTCCAAAGAGACAATATACTCACATGTGAAATCCGTCCAAAGAGACAATGTACTCATATGTGTAATCCTTCCAAAGAGACCATATACTGATATATGAAATCCTTCCAAAGAGATAATACACAAGTAAGGCTTTAATGATTGTTGGGGAAAAAAATAGAATATCAAGCGCACACGCACACACGCGCACACACACACACACACACACACACAGAGTAGAAACATGTAGCCCATTCGAATTATGTTGTGTATTCAGGAAGTTCAGTGAAGTATGACCACAAGTTCTGGTGGATTTGTTTGACTCATAGAGTTGGCAGACAGTGATGACTTTGGAAAACCACGCATGCACCGACCACACCAGCTACTTGCAAAGTTTCTGCATACCCGGGGCTCCAGGTGACCAGGTATCAGAGCATAGCACTGAATGCTGAAGGTTGCGACTGAAGGATGAGATTTCTGTACACGACTAGAGCTATGAAGGTACCCAAGGTTGTAACGGGTTGGGCACACATGTGCTTCCTTCTCATCTCCTTCCTTCTCATTCTTCCTTCTCATGCGTTTCAGAGAATGTTTGATGGTTTGGGTCATTTCCTAGGGAACTAGAAAGTGTGTAGTTTCTGCACCTTGACGGAAGGTGAAGGAAGAATTCCATAGAGGAGCACAAGAGAGAGAAACCAGTGTCTGGGAGGAAACAAATCCTTCCTTCCCTCCCTCGCTCAGGTAAGTAGGGTGGCGTATGTGAGACGTCAGGCAACCACCGCCATGTCAGCCCATGTAGGACCACAGGGCATGTCCTTAATTTTCTCCAACTCACAATACCCTGTCGGGGAAGCTTTGTGGTGCTGCAAACAGGACATAGAAGTCATTGCTAACACTGACACATTGTAGACACCCAGGCTTCTCCAAGGTTCTTGACAAGCGTCCTCCAAGATGAAGTGGTACATAAGCAATCACTGGATATTTAAGCTTACGTCTCAGGAAACCACTAGGAACAATACAATTTGACCCTGAGTTGAGACCTAGTACTGGCCAAGTTTGTACCAACAACGCCAACTGATGCATTTGTGCCCAGCAATTATGCTCCTAATTCCTTCTTCTCTTCTGACAGAGATGCCGGCAAAACACAACCGAAATGAAGGTGAGGCTGGGCTCCACCACTGACTTGCATCAGAACCAGGCTTGCTTTTCACTGGGATGCTGTGCAGGTTTACCATGACCAAGGATCGCAAACCAGAATCTTAAAACCACAGACATTCATCCTCCCCCATCCTGGAGACTGGACGTCTGATGTCAAGGTGTCCCACAGTTGTGCTCCCTCCGGAGGCTCCAGGGGAGGATCATTCCCGCCTCTTCCAGCTTCTGGGGGCTCCAGGCGTCCCTGGGCTTGTGGCCGCATCCCTCCCGTCTCTGCCTCTGTCTTCACGGGGCTTCTCCTCTGTGTGTGGGTCTCTCCTCTTCTGTGTCTTAGAAGGACCCTGTCGTTGGGTGTAGGGCCACCCTCCTCCAGGAGGACCTCATCTCAGACCCTTCACTTCATTACATCTGCAGAGACCCTGCTTCCACATAAGGTCCCATTTCCAGGTTCCAGGCATCAGAACCCGGTACCCTTGAGGACCACTGTGCAGGCTGGCGCAGCCCTCACATTTCCTGGGGTTCCTGTCTTGGACATGTGTAGTTGATCCTGGGTCATGAAGGTTGCGGTTATACCTCCGGGCCTCTTCCTTCTGACCTGGGCGAAGCCTCAGGGAGGTTGAAGGGGGAAGTGACCAGTCACTTTTTCCTGAGATATTAAACACACGAATTCCTGGACCAAACACACAGCAGCGGGGATGAGGCTGAGAGATATGAGTCGCAGGAAAGGTTTTGAGCTGCAGGGGAATGGGCTCTTGGACCTTAATTGTCTGGGAAACTTGCTAAAATTCTGATCTTCTCATTAAAGAGAAGAGACAGACAGAATCACCAGATGGTCCCCACAGAGACTTATGACATCTCAGCTTAGAACACAAGGGCTCACTTCTGCTTAATACGTAATTATATTATTATATAATATTATATTAATTATATACGTATTCTGCTTAATACGTAATTATACATATATATATATAATACACACACATATCCATATATATTTGGAGAAGGATTTTCAAAAAACACAGTTAAAATGCTCTCAGGAGGTACAGCACTTTTTGTGTCTTGGAGTCCTAAATATAGATTCTCCAAACACGTGACCATAGGTGGAAATGGCATGTACTGGACGTTTATTTTCAATGTCCAGGCAGTGAGATCCTGAGAGGGGCCCACAGCTGCTAACAGCTTGGGGCTGACCCCATGACACGGGGGCCCTTGATTTGAAATCTTCCCAACACACGGTGCTGACGCATGGCTTGGGTCTGTCTGGGTGGGCGTTTCATCTGCGTCTGTCCTCAGACCTCATGGTGCTGCTCTTGTTTGATAGGGTATCCTGTTTCTGGATATGGATTGAGAAACGTAAGAGGTGTCTTCTGGGTTCCTTGAGTTGTTCCAGCACTAATGTGAGCTAATGACCTAATTAGTTATGCTCTGTGGCAGAAAGGCCTGCATCATCTTTTAAATCTTTTTTTTGCAAAATCTATTTTTTATTTCTTCATTTAAACATAAGTCACATTCCCTAAAGTTCACCCTTCACCCTTTTAAAGTGTGAAATTCAGTGTTTTTTGTTTTTGTTTTTACACATTCACGATGTTGTGCAATCATCACCACGACTATCAAATTCCAGGACATTTTCATCGTCCTACAAAGAAAAGTCTGTACCCATCAAGGACTCACTTCCTAAGCTCCTCCCCCATCCTCTTTATTCCTTTATTCCTAGGCAACCACAAATCTCCTTTATGTCTCTATTTGCCTGTTCTGGACGTTTCCTATCAACGGAATCACACACTGTGTGTCCTTCTGTGTCTGCTTCTCTCACTGAGCATCGTGTGTTCAAGGTCCATCCATGTGGTAGCCTGCGTCAGAGTTTCACTCCTTTTCATGGCTGAGTCACACTGCACTGTGTGGATGGATGTCTTTCTTTTCTTTCTCTCAGAGACACAAATTGGAGTAAAAAGTATTGAAACCTACATCACAAGCACCTCTGTGTGGGGGGGAGTGTACCTCAGACCTCTCCTCTGTATTTGAGGTGGTGTTCCAATTGGACACACACACAGATTTCATAAAACTTGAATGTTAAAAAATACAGGCACACCTCTTTATGATGTTTCTCAGATATTCTTTTTTTTATTTCTTAACACATTGAAGGTTTACGGCAACCCTGCATCCAGCAAGTCTATCGCCACTGTTTTTCCAAGAGCGCTATTTTTAAATAAATGATACTTTTTAATGTGTGACTGTTGTTTTTAGACACAATGCTATTGCACAGTTAAGAGACTACTGTCTACCGTGAACATACGTTTTAGAAGCCCTGGGAAGCCAGAAAATTTGTGTGACTCACTTTATCACGATATTTGCTTTCCTGAGGTGGTTTGGAGCCAAACTTGTGATATTTTAGGGTTCTGACTGTATCGACAATGATGGAAAAACAACCCCCCTGCATCTTACCCTTCAGTGAACCATCTGTTTCCACATTCCTATATTTTTTTCCAGACTTTGAGTATAGTTTTTACATAGTTATAATAATACTTTATGAAATTTTGGACTTTTCCCACCCAGCACATACGTGTGAGGTAGGGCACGTTAATTTATATGAAGAAATATGACTGCCAAACTGACCCAGAGCCGTGTGACAGCCAACACAAACATTCGTTCTTTTACGCCTATTGGGCAAAAAAAAAAAAAAATCAATTTCAAAAGATCACTTAACACAAGTGGAAAATTGAGTTACGTTGCGTGATCCCACCCAGGCTGAGGCCACAGAACCATGACGGCGATTCATGGGGCCACCTCTGTAGTGGCCACAGGAAATGTATTATTAACAAAATTATTATTTTTTCCAAATGATTGATGTTTTCTGGACAACTGGGAATTTATGATGAGGTTGGATAAAAGTCATTGCAACCAATGGAGAAAGGCTTTGCCCGTGTTCTCTGCAGGGGAGCACCGCTGGTCATTCTTTTGCATCTAGACTTCATCCAAGTGGGCTGCTTCCTAATGGCATGCTCTGCTCTCTCAGGGGGCTTCCCGCCTAAGGACATGTCATGGGGTGTTTCAGGATCAGCCCAAGCTCAGAGCCGACCTGCACCTCGACATTCTGTAGCTGCAGCCTGGTCTTCATTTCATCCCTGACACATTCGTTTTCCAAAGTGAGCCCTATGCTTCTGGATCTTCCCCTGAACCTGTGTCAAATGCATCAATCTGTTGTCGTATGTGGGAAACATTGTCGTATGTGGGAAACATCGAGCCAGATTCTACAGGAGTAACCTGCCAAAGATGATGAGGTTCCTGACTATTGCTGGTGGAATTGTGATCCCCACCCCCCGAAAAGGTATGTCCAGGTCCTAATTCCCAGTACCTGGGGATACGTATGACCTTATGTGGAAAGAGGGTCTTTGCAGATGAGACGAAGTGAAGGGTCTGAGATTATGTGGAAAGAGGGTCTTTGCAGATGAGATGAAGTGAAGGGTCTGAGATGAGGTCCTCCTGGATGAGGGTGGCCCTACGTCCAATGACAGGGTCCTTCTAAGACACAGAAGAGGAAAGACACAGACACAGAGGAGAAGCTCCGTGAAGATGGAAGGCAGAGACGGGAGGGACGCGACCACAAGCCCAGGGACGCCTGGAGCCCCCAGAAGCTGGAAGAGGCAGGAGGGACCCTCCCCTGGAGCTTCTGGATAAAACCAACCCTGATGACACCTTGACCTCAGACGTCTGGTCTCCAGGACTGAGAGGGAATAAAGTCCTGTTGCTTTCATCCCCCAGTCTGTGTTCATTTCTCACAGTCACCTGGGACACTGCTACCCCCATCAGCAGCCCTCCCTATATGGCTAGAAATTGGGGTTTAAATGTTCCAACAGGCTGTTTGCTTACCACTCCCCTCCCCTCACACACCCTGCACCTCATCTCACTGCCCTGTTGAATTGTTTGGGGACCTGTCCCAAATAAGCCGTGCACCCTTCTTCGAGATCTGCTGTTGGGGACACAGCAAGGATGACCAACAAACATTTTCTCAGGGATTGCACGCAGAAGGCATCGCATTCGCCAGGTAGAAAAGGGTGGAGGGTGGGAGGTAGTTCTGCCTCCTGACCCCCTTCTCCCAGACATAACGCAGCCCTTCCTGGAGCAAGCCACGTCCCCTGACTCTTGTCAAAGTCTGTGCTCAGAGGCGCATCTACTTACATCTGTTTCTTCTTAAACACCCAGTAGCCGGCTCTGACGGGGCACTTTCCTGATCCCAGCCTTCTCAGAAAAAGTGATGAGTCATATTCGTGTCCCGGTGGCCAGGCACAGAATAAAAATGCAAGTTCCCATCTTCCAAAATTATAAAGAATTAGGATGACCAGTGTGTGGTCTTCTGAGCACGGACTGGACACACAGTTGTGAATTCTGATTCTATAATCTTCCGTCTCCAAGGGGTTTAATACGGACCAGGCTAACATTTCTCTTTGGGGCTCATTTTTATTTTACAAAAGTGAAGAGTTATGTTTTCTGGGTGCCGATGACACACCGGCCTCACTCCAGAATCTCTATCTAGACGCAGATCTAGACATTACACCTAAGAAGAGCTTGGAGTTGGTGAACATGCAGGATCAGAGACAGGTTTCTCAGCGACACGGTGCCCCATTGGGCGCACAGGCTGTGTACCCATCCATCCTTCCTGGTTATTTGCATTCATATATTCATATTAGGGGAATAAATGAACCCTCGCTGCTGGGCGTCCAGCCTCCAGGGTGCATTGTGAAAAGTTGGACCTCGCCGCTTGGCTCAGAGGGAAGAACTAACACGATAACATGCACAGAAGAAGCGTTCTGTGTGACAGCTGGGAATTGAGGCCGGTCTGCCTGATACTCTGCCGGCCCTGACTTACTGTGTGTTATCATCTCTGCAAGGCTGCCAGCTCTGAAGCAGAGTCGTAGACTAAAGGCTGTGCAGGGAATGATCATGAGAGACCTCCTCGGATTTCCACGGCACGGGCTTTGGGGAGGGATGAGGATGGCCCCCCTCTCGTAACAGCCTCGGAGGAAGGGGTACAGTCTACGAGGAAGGGGTAGGGAGCTGAGGCTCAGAGTGTTGGGACAGTTGTGCCGAGGCTGCAGTTTCATCCAGCGGGTGCTCTCTGGGTTTTCCTCTGCAGAGCCTGGGGTTGTTCCAGCTTCCCCACCGGCTGCCTCTGTCTGCAGCCCCCCTAGTGGAGGGAACACTCGGTCCACGAGGAGGGCAGAGAGAATCCGACAGGTGTGCACGGGGATCTCTGAGAGCCTCTTCCCTCTGGTTTCCCTCTCTCTCCTCCGCTTTGTACAGACTCCAACCAGGCGCTACGTCCACCCTTTCGTTATTTTCTTCCCTGCTTCCTTCTCTTCCTTTTTCTTTCCTTTCTCTCACTCTTTCATGCTCGGCTAAGAACACTTTTTTGCAGCTCTTTTAAAATTAATTAAAAAATGTTTTATTAGGAGGTTGGGATTAACAGATACACACTACTATATATAAAACAGATATTCAATGAGGACCTACCGTATAGCACAGGGAACTCTACTCAGTACTCTGTAATAACCTATATGGGAAAAGAATCTGAAAAAGCATAGATATATGAATATGTACAACTGAATCAGTTTGCTGTACGCTTGAAACTGACGTAACATTGTAAATCAGCTAGACTGCAATATGAAATAAAAAATGAAATAAAATTAATTAAATATTATTTTGAGATAATTCTAGATTCACTGCAGTTGTAGGAAATTATACAAAGAGATCCCCAGTGCCTGGCATACAGTTTCCCACCAATGGTGTCATCTTGCAGAACTAGAGTGTGGTATCACCAGTACCGGGGTGCTGACACTCTGTGTATGTGTGTGTGTTCTGTGCACTGTGCAATCTTATAACCTGTGCGGGTCTGCGTTGCCATCGCCACAGTCAGCATCCTGAATGTTTCCGTCACCGCCAGGATCCCTCAGATTCCCCTTTGACCATCAAGCTCACCTCCGGTCAGCATCCCCACCCATCCCTACCCCCTGGGAAGCACTAATCTGTCCTTCGTTCCTAGAATTGTGTCATTTCAAAAATGTTATATGGATGGAATCGTATCTATCCACCTTTTGGGAATGTTTTCCGCCCCCTCAGGGTAATTCTTTGGAGAGTCATCCAAATGGTTTCCTGCACCAATTCCTTATTATTGTTCAGAGATTCTGATGGGTACTTTTATGGGTCAACTTGAGAACGCTCAGCGAGGCCCAGGTAGCTGGTCCAACATGCAGTTGGCCTGTCTGCGAGGGTTTTTCCAGGAGGAAATAGCACTTGAATCAGGGCTCAGTGTGGGTGGTACCAGCCCATGCATCGAGGGCATGAATAGAGCAAAAAGACAGAGAAACGGCAAATTCTCTCTCTCTCTCCTTGAGCTGGGGGACCACCCTTTCCTGTGCTCAGACATCAGAGACCCTGGCTCTTGGGACTTTGGACTTAATCCACCAGCAGCTCTGGGTTTGCAGCTTGCAGACGGCAGATAGAATGATGTCTAAGCCCCCAGAATGCACTGAGTCAGTTCCTGTAACAGACCCCGGCATATATACATCTATACACAGCCTATTGGCTATGTTTATCTGGACTAATCCAGTAATAGTCAATAAAAAGTGCATTTCAATCATTAAAATTTTCAACCTTATATGAAAATGCCACGCTCAGCACAGAGAGTGGTTTGTTTCTTTCGTTTTTGGTAGACTGTGCCTTGGGGGTGGGTGGCACTTGGGGTCCAGGTCTGGTAGGATGGCTGGCCGTCCACACGGCTGACTGTAGACTCCAGACCCGGCAGAGGTCGAGCTGAGACCTCAAGGTCCAAGCCCTCCATCCTAAATCACATTGTCTCACAGAGGATGTGGTGTGTCCCCCGGTAAAAAGACTCTAATGAAACAGAACATCCCAAGGGCTCAGAGGGGACCACCTGGGAGCCAAGGGCAAAGGTCAGCCTTCTCTTGGGGCAAAATTAACCCTTACCGCACAGGGTCCCTTATAGTAAACCCTGGCCCCCGACGTGCAGGAGAGCTCGGGTCTAATCCTGGCCTCACGGTGACTCACAGAGGGACCCAGGCTACATTGGGCATGTGTCCTGGCCCGGACTCCCCCATCACAGGCAGGGTGGATCAGGGGTCTCCACAAAGGGTCACCCGAGGATCCATCAGCCAGGTCTCCACCTGAGCCACCTAGACTACCGGAATCTGGGCTTGACTCAAGCATGGGTGATGCTGGGCCTTGGAGAGGACCCAGAACCCAGCCCTCAGCACCAAGTACTCAGTACCCAGCACTCAGCACCCAGCACTCAGTACCCAGCACTCAGCACCCAGCACTCAGCACTCATCACCCAGCACTCAGCACCCAGCACCTAGCACTCAGCACCTAGCCTCTAGCTCTCCATGGGAACTTGGGGCCAGTAATTTAACTTGCAAAGATCTCAGCCCCCAGGCACTGTGACGGAGAGCAGGTATGGACCCCATGAGGAAAATGACGTGGTGTTGCAGGGGGAGGATGTACCCTGGTCAGCCGGGCCGGGTGTACAAGGAAAATGACATGGTGGTGCAGGGGGAGGATGTGCCCTGGTCAGCCAGGCCGGGTGGGGACAGGGCCTCCCTTGCTCACCAAGAGCAGGTCTAGAAGCTTCTGCCTCTGGATGCACAGGTGATGGGTGGGCGCTGCTGACAACGTCCACCTGGCAGGTGGGGACCACCACTGGGCTGTGGTTGTCCCTGTCAGCAAACGGTGCTGTGTTGTGAGGCTGAGAGTTTGTGAAGAGGGTGGATCTCTTGTTACGTGCTTTTAGCACAATTTTAGAAAAGGAAGTGCTTTAAAGTTCTCCTTGCTTTTTTTTTTTTAAGCCTGAAAATGGAGAAGACATTGAAGTCTTTTCTGTTAAATACTCCTCTTGATTTTTGATGGTGAAAGTATCTAGTAATATTGTGTTACAGGCTGAATTGTTTCCCCCGACCAAATCCATATGTTGAAGTCCTGACCCCCAGGACCTCAGGATGGGGCTGTATTTGGAGATGGGGTCTTTAAAAAGGTGAGTAGGGTAAAACGAGGTCACTAGGGTGGGCCCTGATTCCATAGGATGGGTGTCCTTCTAAGAAGAGGAGATCAGGACACAGACACACACAGAGGGACGACCCTCTGAGGACACAAGGAGGAGACGGCCGTCTACATGCCCAGGACTGAGGCCTCGGGAGGAACCAGCCCTGCCCACACCTGGATCTCAGACTCCAGCCTCCAGGGCTGGGAGAAATAAATGTCTAATGTTTAAAAAATACATAATTAATATATGACACATAGAATGCGCTATAATAATAACATAAATCTTGAATAGGTAATCTAGGTACTGATAATATTGTTTGGGGGAAAATCTTGCATCTAATTAATTAATTTTTTTTAGCTCTGGTATGAAGAAGGTTAACGTTCCCAGATCATGTTTGCACTTGTCCCTTGGGGACTGATAATTAAGGCGAAAGCAGCTTTTCCTACTCCTTGAGTTATTACAAATCTGATAATTTTCACCTTCTCTGTCCTGAATAGTGCAGTGTTTTCTTTTCTTTTTTTTTTCCCAAAACAGTGTGGATGTGGTTTCTAAGAGACGTGTACTCACAATTTTTTTTCTCACTTTGCTGCTTCTCCTCACTATTAGGTGGTGACTTTATAGAAATATTTTTTCCATATTTTGTCCCTTCACATGTGGCAATTGCCTCTGAATGCGGGAAAAATTTCGTCTCTAATCTGGGCTGGTTTGCAAGGCTGTGGCCCAATGCAGTAGGTGTTTCTACACCTCGTGGATTTTCCCTCGTTTAATTAAACAGGGATCTGTGTGGGTAAAATCTTGACAAGAGTGAAAGAAGATATCTTTTTTTAAAAAAAATAATTTTGCTATTTTTCCATTCTGCTTTTTTTAAAAAAATTTAATTTATTTATTTTTGGCTGCGTTGGGTCTTTGTTGCTGCGAGGGGGCTTTCTCTAGTTGCAGCAAGCGGGGGTTACTCTTCGTTTCAGTACACGGGCTTCTCATTGCGGTGGCTTCTCTTGTTGAGGAGGATGGGCTCTAGGCACGCGGGCTTCAGTAGTTGTGGCATGTGACCTCAGTAGTTGTGGCTCGCGGGATCTAGAGCTCAGGCTCAGTAGTTGTGGCGCACGGGCTTAGTTGCTCCGCGGCATGTGGGATCTTCCCGGACCAGGGTTCAAACCCGTGTCCCCTGCATTGGCAGGCAGATTCTTAACCACTGCACCACCAGGGAAGCCCGAAAGAAGATACCTTGAAAACAGAATTACCTCCAGTTAAATTCAGAATGTGTAAATGATCACCCAATCATTTTCTGGGAAGAAATTTTAAGAGACGCTAGGACAAGTGGTCTGGACCCCATCCTTCTCCCAATTCTGTATGGACTGCTATCAATGAAAAGTTTAGCTGCCTTTAAAGGCAAAGGGACACAAAGGAAAAAGAAAATGTGAGTCTGGGGGCAGCAGGGCCCCTCCACATTGAGATAATGATCCCTTCTTTTGGAACCAGAGAGAGCTGTCATAGGAGATGGGACCCACTGTATGCGAGGGTCCATTCTCAGGGCCCTGCTTTGCCCAGAATTCTCCCAGTTTGAACTCACAGAGTCTGGCATCCCAGAATCTCACCAGCCCCAGAAAATCTGGGATGTCGGTTATCCCTTTGGTGGTTCCCCAGGGTGTCAGAACATGAGGTTCTTTGTAAAAGTACCCCAAATCGGTGTGATTGCATGAGCAAAGCTCAGCAGAGAAAACCGTTGTCCTGTCTGACTACTTGGACCACGTATGGCTGTGTCTGGTATATATCATTTTACAGAGTTCATATGTGACGTGTGTCTTCTAGACGAATGAGTAAATCATGACCCATTTATTCCATGTTTAAAATATATAGACAGGGCTTTCCTGGTGGCGCAGTGGTTGAGAATCTGCCTGCCAATGCAGGGGACATGGGTTCAAGCCCTGGTTTGGGAAGACCCCACATGCCGCGGAGCAACTAGGCCTGTGAGCCACAATTACTGAGCCTGCGCGTCCAGAGCCTGTGCTCCGCAACAAGAGAGGCCGCGATAGTGAGAGGCCCGCGCACCGCGATGAAGAGTGGCCCCCGCTTGCCTCAACTAGAGAAAGCCCTCGCACGGAAACGAAGACCCAACACAGCCAAAATAAATAAATAAAATTAAAAACAAACAAACAAAAACTATTAAAAATATATAGGGCTTCCCTGGTGGCGCAGTGGTTGAGAGTCCGCCTGCCGATGCAGGGGACACGGGTTCGTGCCCTGGTCCAGGAAGATCCCACATGCCACGAAGTGACTGGGCCCGTGAGCCATGGCCGCTGAGCCTGCACGTCCGGAGCCTGTGCTCCGCAACGGGAGAGGCCACAACAGTGAGAGGCCCGCGTATCGAAAAAAAAAAAAATATATATATATATATATATATATATATATATATACATTTTCAGGTTTCAAGAATTACATATTTCATATTTGACTGAAATAGAGAAAGTCATCACACAAGAGGTAAAAATGAGGCATTTATGAAACAGTAAAAAGTTGTGCTTATTTGTTTATTTTTTTTGATCTTTTGCATATTTTTTTAACATCTTTATTGGAGTATAATTGCTTTACAATGGTGTGTTAGTTTCTGCTTTATAACAAAGTGAATCAGTTATACATATACATATGTTCCCATATCTCCTCCCTCTTGCGTCTCCCTCCCTCCCACCCTCCCTATCCCACCCCTCCAGGTGGTCACAGAGCACCGAGCTGATCTCCCTGTGCTATGCGGCTGCTTCCCACTAGCTATCGGTTTTAGAGTTGGTAGTGTAAGTCAGAAAGAGAACAACAAATACCATATGCTAACACATATATATGGAATCTAAAAAAAAAAAAAAACAATTGGTCATGAAGAACCTAGGGGCAGGACGGGAATAAAGACGCAGACGTAGAGAATGGACTTGAGGACACGGGGAGGGGGAAGGGTAAGCTGGGATGAAGTGAGAGAGTGGCACGGGCATATACACACTCCCAAATGTTTATTTTTTTTGAGCACTCCCCTAGTTTAGGGTTCCTATGAAACACTGCAGTGACAGAATGCTTTGCTAGTTAATGCTTTGCTAGTTTAGGGTTCCTATGAAACGCTGCAGGGACAGAATCCTTTGCTGTTACGTTTACTTCTCGTGATGGAATAAAATGGCACTGTTCTTGTCCTCTGAGTTTCACCTACATCAACCCACACTGGCCACTTTTGGGAAACATTTTGCTGATGAAAGTGGTGCAAACGAGTTGAAGCTCTGAGGGTGGATTCCTGGATTTCTGCACCCCAGGACTGGCTGTTTTGTTCTCCACAGGGCACACTTAGCAGCAGTGATTCTATATCCAAACAAGCAGGACTGTGAGATTCCTTCACATTAAGCATTATCGGGTGGCATTTAAGGACTGATGCTGCAGCTTAAAAAGAACCCCTGGGCTGTCTGTCTGAGTCATGAGTTCCAAGTATGAGGCTGATTTGAGCGTCTTCGTCTTTCCAAGGGAGATGCAACAGAATCGCGGCTGGAAGCTTGGAAGGTAAGCATCAGGAATGTCTCTCCTGCATCCTTCATCCGTCCGTTTATCAATGTTTGTGGAGCGACCGCTCTGGCCCAGGGATGGCGGGCACATAACACATGCCCTCCAGGTGTGCACAGACATTGCAAGTGCCTGGTGTTACAGGTGGGGATGTCTGGGGCCCCACGGGAGCGGTTCAAAGACAGTCAGAGGGAATGAGATGATGCTGAAATCTGGGTGCAGTCAACGGTCTATGTAAGATGGGGCACAATGAGATTGATGGGTCTGTGCTGGGGGTGGGCATAAAAGGGGCTCATCTACCCAAGGAAGACTTGTCCTCAAGAAGCCAAGGCACATGCAGATATGGGACTTTCCTTCGGGGGAACGTGCAATGTGCAAAAGCCAGAAATGGGGATCCCCTTTCACCCATCTTGGAGGAGCCTGGGGGTGTGCATGCCCAGAAGCCCAGTCCGTGTTTGCCCCGAGGTCCTCTCCTGGGAACTTTTCCACCTGTGATGAACCTCATCTCTGTGTCTTTTGACCTTTCCTGCAGGAAAAGAAAAAAGAAAAAGAAAAACAGGCAGAGTAGAAGCAATTTCATTTCAGAAGAAAGGAAACTCAGGTTGTCCTCAGGTCCCGCTGCCCAGCTTCCCCAGGTGCCAGAGGTGACATAGGACAAAGGGCAGAAAAGTGGGAGCTGGTGGTAGGCAAGGAGCATGTGCTGATTTCCTGCCCCCCCTTCACACGGGGGCTCCTCTCCGCCGCATTATCTTCCTGATTTCCTTTCCTGCTCGAGTCCCTTTGTTGTCTTTTGATTCCAGAGTGAGCCTGGAGTGAACTTCAGTGCATACCCGATATTAAAAAACACAGAGGCTGATGCCAGGGAAAACACACATCCACCCCCCTACTCCTGGTTTCAGAGGGAAAAAAAATTCATAAGCAGAGCCATGCTTTTCTAATAAAAATTCATTAAATAATGGTTATAAGGGATGAGGTATGGGGGGAAACAAAAGCACACAATCAAGGGACTTTCTCTGAACTTTTCCCTCCAAAGACAAAGCAAACATCAGCTCAGCCTGGAGCTGTCCCCCACCGCCAGTGAGAAGGAGCTCCCCCCTTTCCAGAAGCAGGTCCTGATGAAGACGAGGCTTGCCTGGAAACTGACACAAAACTTCTTCTGTCTTTCTTTTCCCCATTCCGTGCCTGCAGGTGGGAACCAAAGAGGTCCTGGCACCAGTTTCTGGGTTTCCTTAACGGGACTCGAAACTCCCCCGACGGGAGGTGCTTGATGCTTTGATGGAAAATAGAAACAAATGGAGCTCCGTCCCCGCCTTACGCCACCCCACGGAGAGGACGGGGTGCACGTTTAAAAATTCAAAGCCTGGGATGGACATGTACACACTGTTATATTTAAAATAAAATGCCTTTCCATGAAAAGAAAAACAAGGAAGGTAATATATTGACAGTCTTCCTCCCTTTTAACCGTGTTCCTTGCAACCGTGTGAATTTTGCCTTCTATTACAAAAAAAAAGAAACAAAAACAACTTCAAAGCGGCCTCATTCTGCTTTATAACAATGCTGGCTTCCAGGTAACAGGACAGCGTTGTTATGGAAGAGCACAGACGGACTCGAGTTTTGTGGCCGGCGGGGCCAAGCCTGTCCAGGAACGGGTAAATCTTCCGAATGCCCCCTTCCCCGCCTTCCCTGCCACCAGTCGGCTGACATCTACTGAGCAGGAAGTGATGAAGCGTCGAACAGCTCGGTGCTGCGAGAAAGGGCTGCTGAGACCCCATGGTGAGTTTTAAGGGGTGGCTATAGACTGAGAGAGAGTGAGAGAGCGAGAGAAACATAGCTGGGGTATGCCGGCCTCTGGGAGTTGGTTAGCTGAATCCTAAATGTGTCTTTTGGGTGCCTGTGACGTGTTTGCATGTGTGTATTTATAAAATTGCTCTTGAGGCAAAATCCACACACCCTAACATTCACCATTTTAAAGTGGACAATTCAGGAATTCCCTGGCGGTCCAGTGGTTAGGACTCTGCTCTTTCATTGCCAAGGGCATGTGTTCGATCCCTGGTCGGGGAACTAAGGTCCTGCCAGCCTCACAGCATGGCCAAATACTTTAAAAAAAAAAACTTTTTTTTTAAATAAAATAAAGTGGACAATTCAGTGGCATTGGCACCATCACGATGTTGTACGGGCACCACTTCTATCTACTTCCGAAACGTTTCCGTCACCCCTAAAGGAAATGCTGTAGGTATGCTCGTGGCACTTGAGGCTCCCGGGCCTTGATAATTTATTTGCCACAAATAAAGAAAAAAGCATTTAAGGGATATTTGAATATCTGTGCATGAAAAACCATCAACATCAACCATGATGCCCTCCCCCAGACGGAGAAGGAAGTGGGTAAAGAGATTAGGAAACCACCAGGGGGAGTGTCATAAGAAAGTCTGGAGATGCAGGGTCTGGACATGTGTGGGCAGGTGACCTTGCAGGTGTATGTGTGGTGAGAAAAGGTCTGACAGGCAGGTAGCAGGGCCGGTCAGGGCATGTGATCCCATTGAGATATGTGTCTGGTTGGACGCCCAGCATTTCAAGTTCCACCTGTACCTACTCTGTGTCAGGAGTGTCCTGGTAAAAAGGAACACTGTCCTCTCCTACCTGTGTATGGGAAGGCTCCAAAGGGATACAGCAAAGATGGCCGTTTGCCCCCCAAAACTTTTTGCGTGGAGCCCCTTGAACCTGTCATGGGGCTGAGCTTCCTGTGTGACCCCGGGTGTCTCTGGGGAAGGATGTTCCCAGCGGCTAGAGCTGGTGCACTCTGCCCCCTCCTCCCAGGCTCAGTGAGGTGTGGAACCCAGCGACCAGTGGGGAATACGGGGCCAGGAGGTCCTAAGGGGGAGGGGGCTTCAATGAATATTCCCAGACAGTGTGGTTGCCTTAAGGCCGGGGTGCAGGGGACTGTGGGGTTCCCAGAAGCAGAGGGATGGAGATGCTGTGGATAGTGACAAAGCGGGGGGTGGGGGGGTCATCGGTAATTGTGGATGGGAGAGCAGAGACCCCACCTCACCTCTTTCTTTCTCCCCCAAGACCTCGATGAACGTCTTATACACCATAGGCAAGATGTGGTGTTTCCCAAACACATAATGAGAGCAAGAGGAGCTTGTTGTGGTCTGGGCTTATAGCCCCCCGTACTTGTGACAACTGCGATCATAGAAGAAGCCTCCTCGAGTTCCCGGGCACACAGCTATTCTCATGAGGGCCAGGCACGGGGAAGCCGGCAGGCGAGCTTCCCTCCACAGGACCAGAGGCACAGCTCACGCGCTTAGCAGTGTCTGCCCCTCTGCTCTCTCTCTGACCACACACCACCAGCTGCAAGGGTGAGGGTGTCACTGAAAATCAATACATAATAACAGGGCCCAGCGCTGCCTTCTTTTTCTTTCTTCCCTTGATAGCTAATTAGGAACAACTTACTGAAGTAGACAGCTCTTGGCAAAATGAATTGTGTTAATAGTGTCTTCACGAGGACCCATCTGCAAAGACTCATCCCGGGGTCTTTCTTGGAACGGAGGTTAGAGTTCAAGGTGGCTAATGGGATCATCACTCGCCCAGGGACAGGGGAACATTAGGGTGACCACCGGTTGAGTTCGCACAGGAGGACGGATGCCTCATCTCCCAGGGCGGTGAACGTGGAGCTCTCTTATGGACACCTGGTTCTGGACGTCTCACACCTGGGCCAGCCTCCCGAGGGTGGGTGGTGCCAGGACACACCTTCATGAGAGACGCCCACACGTCATCGGACCTTTGCAGTGCCTGGTCCCTAAAATGTCGCACACGTGTAGGTCTGTAGATCCCTGCACATGTGTAGCTATGTGAGGATGCTTCACGTGTGTGTCGATGTTGGTAGATGCTTTGCATGTTTGTAGGCATCTGTAGGTACTCCACACGTGTGTAGATATTTGTAGATGCCCTGCACACGTGTAACTATCTCTAGGTCCTGTGCACATGTGTAGGTGTCTGTAGATACTCCTCGCATATTTAGATATACATAGATTCCCTGCACAGGTGTAATTCTGTAATTTATCCTAAAAGCAAATGGGTAGGTGGACACATAGGCATTGGAGCGAGGAAGACCCTGGGACACAAGAAGTGAAGGGACTTGTCTGGGGGGACGTGATGGGCAAAGGAAGAGAAACCGGCGTTCCAGGGACAGCTGGAGGTTTGGGACAGCACAGGGGAGCACCCTGTGGCATCCTCTTACCAACACGCTGCCTCTGGCTAGGACCTTTGTGACTCTGTCCAGTTTCACTGCGCTGGACTTGGCCGCTGGACCTTTACCAGGACAGTGAGTAGGGAAGGGAAGACAGCGCCATAAGAAGGGGGTGGAGAAGGGCATGTCTGCTGTGTCTTCACAAGGTCTTCTCCTGGTGTGCCTCTGTGTCCAACTTTCCCTCTTATTCTAAGGACACTTACTATCCAGCCATTGGATTCAGGGAACACCCTCCTCCAGTAGGACCTCATCTTAACTAATTACATCTGCAGAGACCCTATTTCCAAATAAGTTTCCATTTACAAGTATGGGAGCTCAGGACTTCAACATATAATCCGGGAGAGGGGGACACGATTCAACCCACCGCAAACTTTTATTAGATTGTACGTCCAGGAGAAAGTATATCTCTTCGAGGAATAGATAGGCTGCCTCTATCTGGTCATGGGATGGACAACTTTCCCTTTTTGCTGTGGTTGCCAGGAAACCAGGAGACAGAATCACGCATTGATGAACATCATCGCGTGAACGTCTGGACCTCGATCTTGACCTCCGTTCCTATTTAGTGATTCCATGTTACGTGTGTTTGCCATAAGCCTGCTCAAGTTTTCGGGAAGAAAGGTGATGAGTGAACCCGAGTACAAAACACAGAAGGGAGAAGGAAGTGTTCAGATTGTAGACATTTTGGAAAAGGGTCTGAAAGGGGATTTTGCTGTCAGGGAGGATGTCTCCAGGGAGGCGATGGTATAAGGCACCTGCCGTAGGGTCTTTGGTCTTGGTAAATCCGCTCACCAACAAGGTGGTCTGCCTGCTCTGCTGCGTGTCCACCTCCCCCTGTGATCTTTTCCAGGTGGTCTCCTGACACTCGGTGTAGATGATCCAGGTCAACGTTCCTGCTTTGCACAAGGCGGCAGCCCTGGCCGTGGTACCCACCCTCCTGCCTCTGGACGCCCGGCCCCCTCCCAGCCCAGGAGGCATGTGGAGGGCAAATCTCCACCTTGAAAGGAGCCCTGTGTTCTGTCGAGCCTGCCATTGGCTCTGTAACCAGGGAGGGCCCTTTTTTATTGTCAACACGGCTCAGAGATGGTTAGAGGATCCTTTCAAGGGTGGATTTAAAAGAAAAAAATGGAGCTTTCCAGAGCCATGTCCCAGGCACGCTTTGTGTGGAGAGAGGAGGGTGGTGCGGGGCCCTCCCCGGGCTGGGGCCTCCCCAGCATCCGGCTGTATCTGGTGTGCCTCTTTCCGAGGGTGTGTCCGTATGTGCTCACTCTGCCCTCGGCGGGCCGTCCAGGTGCCGTGAAAGAGTTCTCCAACTCACAGCTCCAGGGAGCGTGGGGAATCTGACCTGGTGCCACCTGAGACCCCCGCGGTGTGACGTCAGCTGCTTCCTTTGGGTCCAGTGACAGCTTAGTGTCTGTGAGAAGAAAAAGAGGAACTGAACCCAGGGACGGTCTTGTGGACATAAAAGCATAACGCAAGGTGGTTTTAATAAAATGACAGTGGCGTGAGAACACACCCGACTTCAGGCTGGACACCTAGACTCAGGGGGGTTGTGGAACGTCCCCTTTGCCGGGACAGGAGGTGCCCCTGGGGGCAAGAGGAGGGACAGGGGTCTTGCAGGCAGAGAAAGGCGGAGGGTGGCCGAGGTCAAGGAGGGAATATGCAAAGGATTTCCCAAAAGGGACTGGGGGGTGGGGTTGGGGACAGCTCGGGACACATGGAGCCAGGGGAGGAGGACTGTGGCTCTGAGCTGCCCGAAACCCCTTGCCCTCTCTAGGTAGACACTGAGACCTGAACAGCCTGGCTGCTAGGCTGGCCACCTCTGCCTCTGGAAACCCTCCCCCATCGGGACCAGGTTGCCCTCAAATGAGAAATTGTGCCCTGGAAGCCCTGCTCCACCTCCATCTCCCTGAAAGGGCCTGGGATTCCCGGGAGAGGAGACGACGGCCGCAGAGCCGCAGCTACCACTTCAGAAGGCATCCCCGGACCCCACAACGCCCCTCACTTCTACACGTGAAGCCTCTGTCTTCTCTCACTCACCTCAGTTTCTCTCAAAAGTTCTTTACGCTCCAGATAAAGGAGGGAAACTCCACACACACACACACACACACACACACACACACACACACACACACACACACATTAACTGTAAAGAAGATACTCTCAGGCTGCCACCAGCCACAGTGCAGGGACCTCAGTCCTGCAACCGAAAGGAACGGAATTCTGCCAATGACGGGAACGCACTGGGAGCGGAATCTTCCTGAAAGTCTCCAAGAGACAGTGCAGGTCAGCTGACCTCGTGAGCCCCAAATAGGACCCAGCTGACTTGGTCCTGGACTTACGATCACAGCAACAGTGAGATGGTAAATTGGGTGTGACGTCAAGGCACCCAATTCGTGGTCGTTTTTAACAACAGCAGGAAACCACTGCAGGTGGACTCACACTACCTGCTCTGTCCATCCTAGGAACACGTTGGGTACACGGTGGGTATCCCTAGATGCCCATCAGCATGGCTGGTGTGGACTTCCCTGCATTACCTGCGTGGAACACCCCTGAAGGTCCAGCCCCACCCCTGAGAAGCTGGCCTCAGCCTCCATCTGGAGGGGTCCATGCTGGCTGTGCCGATGGGATCAAGGTCCAGCCCCAAAGAGCACAGACAGAGTGGGGTCTGAGGAAGGAGATGCTGAGGGCCGCTCAGGACCAGGGTGTGGACTCAGGGTCAGGCTCCAGTCTGGGGAGAGCACAGAGCCGTGACAGGGGCCAGAATTCCTCCTGGCGCTTGGTCTGGAACAGAGGGTATCTGGGAGTCACGCACACACCCAGAGCAGAACCCCACACCCTTCCTCCCTGCCGTTCCTGGGTCTCTTCCAAGAGAAATAAGGGCCGTTTCGGCGGGAGATTTGGCAACGTGTGCAGACATTCATGAGGTGACTCTCAGAGACTATCGGATTCACGCGCGCCGGCCAGGGGCCTGGCTGGAACTGAGGACCACCGCAAACTCCCATTTCCAGAGGTGAAAGGCCAGTGCATTAGCCCACAGAACCATAAACGAAGCGTCTGGCTGCAGGACCAGCCGTCAGACGTGATAAACACGCCATTCAACTGTCTTAAACAGCCGTCTCCCCAATCCTGTGCTGGAACGTTGGGCAGACGGTGGTGGGTGCGGGGAAGGGGGGGGGTCTCTGCAGCTGTCTGTCTGCGTCGGAGGGCAGAGGGGTCCCCTGCGCTGTTTCGTAGCTCGGCAATTACCGTGTAACAGGCGTGTCATTGTTTCCAGTTAATATTTCCTGCTTCCCCTTCAAGCACTTGTGTGTGTGAGAGAGCGTGTGTGTGTGTGTGTGTGTGTGTCCAGGCGTCTGGGCTCAGCATCCCTGCACCACTATGGTGTTCATGCCTGGCGAGGTGCAGAGGTACCAGCTGCCCATGCAAGGCCCACCCTGATGGAGACAGATGCACTTCCTTTTTTTTTTCTTTTTTTTTTTCGGCCAAGCCATGCGGCTTATGGGATTTTATTTCCCCAGCCAGGGATTGAACCCGGGCCCTGGGCAGTGAGTGGGGCGGAGTCCTAACCACTGGGCCACCAGGGAAGTCCCCCAGATGCACTTCCATTGGCTGAGGGTGGGATTCAGAGCTATGCACAGAGGCTCTGCTTGGGGATGTGAGCTGCTTCCAAAGAGTTCTGACTTGGGGTGTCTCTGATGGAGATACTCATTCCTGAGCTTTCAAAGACTCCCGATGGGGATTTGAGGGGGAGTAATGCAGACCCAAGGTGATGCACGTGCAAGGTTTGCGGGTCTGGCTGGGACAGGGAAACGGGGAGTGGACAGTCTGGCTGGCTGGTGGAGGGGCCATGTGGAGGGGCTCAGCTGCACGCTTCCCTCTTGTCAATACAGGCACCGTCTCAGTCAGCTTGGGCTGCTGTAACAAAGTAACGCTGGGAGGCTTAACCAATGAGCTTTTTTCTTTTTTGGATTTTTTTGTATTTTTTTTATACAGCAGGTTCTTATTAGTTATCCATTATCTATATATTAGCGTATATACATCAATCCCAATCTCCCAATTCATCCCAGCACCACAACCCACCAATCCCCGCTTTCCCCCCTTGGTGTGCATACGTTTGTCCTCTACATCTGTGCCTCTATTTCTGCCCTGCAGACCAGTTCATCTGTGCCATTTTTTCTAGATTCCACATATATGCGTTAATATACGGTATTTGTTTTTCTCTTTCTGACTAACTTCACTCTGCATGACAGTCTCTAGGTCCGTCCACGTCTCTACAAATGGCCCAATTTTGTTCCTTTTTATGGCTGAGTAATATTCCATTGTGTATATGTACCACATGTTCTTTGTCATTCGCCTGTCGATGGGCATTTAGGTTGCTTCCATGACCTGGCTATTGTAAATAGTGCTGCAATGAACATTGGGGTGCATGTGTCTTTTTGAATTATGGTTTTCTCAGGGTATAAGCCCAGGAGTGGGGTTGCTGTGCCGTATGGTAGTTCTATTTTTAGTTTCTTAAGGAACCTCCATACTGTTCTCCATAGTGGCTGTATCAATTTACATTCCCACCAACAGTGCAGGAAGGTTCCCTTTTCTCCACACCCTCTCCAGCATCTACTGTTTATAGATTTTCCGATGATGCCCATCCTAACTGGTGTGAGCAGCTCAATATTAAAGAAACAAACAACCCGATCAAAAAATGGGCAGAAGACCTAAATAGACATTTCTCCAAAGAAGACATACAGATGGCCAAGAGGCATATGAAAAGATGCTCAACATCACTAATTATTAGAGAAATGCAAATCAAAACTACAATGAGGTATCACCAATAGGCTTTTATTTCTCCCAGTTTTGGAGGCTGGAGGTCTGAGATCCTGGTGAGGACAGATTTAGCATCTGGTGAGGCTGCTTCCTGGTTCCTAGATGGACATTTCTCACTGTGTCCTCACATGGTGGAATGGTCAAGGGAGCTCTCTGGGGTCTCTTTTAGAAGGACACTTATCCCATCATGGGTTCTCTTTTAGAAGGACACTCATCCCATCATGGGTTCTCTTTTAGAAGGACACTCATCCCATCATGGGTTCTCTTTTAGAAGGACACTCATCCCATCATGGGTTCTCTTTTAGAAGGACACTTATCCCGTCATGGGGGCTCCACCCTCATGACCTCATCGCCTCCCAAAGGCCTCACCTCCTGACACCATCCTGTTGGAGGTTAGGATTTCAGCATATGAACTGGGAAGTGCATTGCAGGCACCTTGCTTTCTTACCACGTCTGTGGGTAGCAGCAAAGTGAAAATGTAGAGTCCCTTTGCTCCAGAGTTATTGAGAATTTCAAGGTGGCACCCGCAGAGGGTTAGGCCAAGGCCAGGATCCTTCTCAGCGTGTGTCCTGTATGCCTACCTGGACCCTACACCCATGAAGCCAGCTTTGGAGGGATTGATGTTCATCCTGATGACATGTTTCCACTTCATGCTGTGTAATTAAACCCCAGAACCCTTCAGTGTCTGGGTGACATGGATACACCAGCCACAGAGGAGAGAGAGATGGAGACAGACACAGAAAGAGAGGGGGAGAGAGGGAAGAGCTTCTCAGAAGGCAACGGGAACCAGTAGGAAAGTCCCCGGGATTCCATGGAAAGATGGGGATTGAAAATTGCCCACAGCTTAGGGGTCACATTGGAAGCCATGGTGGGCACAGAATCAGGACTCAGAAAGCGGGCACGTCAGCCAAGTGAAGAGACTAACTGCCGTGAACAAGGTATTGGAAATAACGCACTTTCTTTTTTTTTTCAAATAATTTTTTTTATTGTGATAAAATATAGATAACAAAATTGACCACTTTAACAGTTTTTAAGGGTACAGTTCAGTGACTTTAAGTACATTCACAGTTGTGTAACCATCACTGCTGTTTGTCTGCAGAAATTTTTTCATCGTGCAAAACTAAAACTCTGTATCTGTTTAACAACCCCCCCTGCACCCAACCTCCCCGTCACCTCCCATTTCACCTTCCCCTCAGCCCCTGGCCACGAGAGGTCTACTTTCTTTATCAGTGAATTTCACTCTGCTCGGTATCTTAAGTGAGTGGAATCATGTAGTATTTGTCCATTTGCAACTGACTTATTTCATTCAGCATAATATCTTTAAGGTTCACGCATGTTGTAGCATGTGTCAGAATTTCCTTACTTTTTAGGGCTGAATGATATTTTATTGTATGAACACACTACGTTTTGTTTACGCCTTCATTCCCGATGGCCGGTTCTAAGCAGAGGAGTGACGGGGTCTATGTGTCCAATGAACTACTGGCCACGGACTTCACACACTGTATCATTTGATTTTTTCCAAATGTGGGAAATAAAATTATTTCTTGAAACAGCATGAGGTTACAGCATTCTGCCCAAGGCACTTGGATTTCTGGTTCGATAACAGTTAACCAAGGTGACTCGGCCCCTGCACCAAATGCTAACATGCATCTCAGGTGACCCAGGAGGACACGTTCACTCTAGTGGGTTGTGATGTGGGTCCTTGGGGGGTTCTGTCCACCTTTCTGGCAGATTTGGGGAAGAGCCACATAAAACAATGGGCTTTGCTTCCTGGGCACATCCTTGCCATGGACCAAAACTTGCCTCGTGGTCACCACTGCTTCTCGAGAGGAAACAGCTGGCCTCTTTGCTCCATCAGACAGATGTGGACTGGCCTTTCCTGGGATGTGGGGGGCAGGATGTCCAGTGGACACGGCCGAGCCTTCTCTGTGGCCCTGGGGTTTCCAGCTGAGCCCACGGCAGAAGCAGAAGGTACCTCTCAACTCTCAGTGGAGGAGGTGAGGTGGGCATCTGAGTCACAAGTCTCCTTCCATTTGGGTAGAAAAGGAAAACCCAGCTCGCCCTACAAACCCACGCGACTCAAAGTATCAGAGGTTAGGACCAACAGCACGGTGTGGCCGGCTGGCGTATGACTCTTATTTTCAGTCAATAAAATAATTAAAACGCATTTTTTCTTGTGAACCATCTCCTACGTGGTCAGGCAGACAGAAATGAGGGCTTCTGCAGGCCGTGAGTCTGCCGTTCTCCGCAGCCTGGCAGGTGGGTGGGAGGGGAGTGTGGGCTGCTGCCATCCGCATGGGCAGGGAGACGGTGTCCGACAAGCAGCCCCGTGGTTCTGGGGAGCGTGGGTGACCCCAGGCCCCTCGCCCTGCCTTTGAAACACTTGTTTGGAATAAAGCAGGCCTGTAGCTGTGGGGTGGGGGGCTCCCTGTTGGTTTACACACCCGGATGCATTTTCCCACAGTCATTCATCTCAAAAACATTTCTTGAGCACTTACTACGTGCCAGGTGCTGTGCTCGGCACCAGGGACCCATGTCCACAAGACAGTCACGGTGGCCCCTGCTGTTGGGAGCGGTGGTCCCCCGGGGCTGGGGGAGGGGGAAGGCAGAAGGGTTACCTGACAGTTTTGGGTCCTGAAAGGACAGGCAGACCACAAGCAGTCAGAGATGGCTTCCTGGGGGAGGTGTGCAAATGTGGTACAAGTGGACCTCCTGAGAAATAGGACCCTCAGGGAGGCAGGGGGAGGTCAAGGAAGGAGGGATGGAGAAGAGGTGACTGGGATGGACACCAGCTGGTGAGCCCGGACCAGGAGGGAGGGAGATTTTTTCCTGGGGCTACAGGAGTTGGGGGCAAGGCGGGGCTTTCAGTGGAAGTGGGATGAGAACAGGTTATATCTGGGAACATCGCTCAGGATGCAGTGTGGTTAGATTAGGTTGGAGGAGCGGCAGGTTTGGGGAGAGGGAGGTCCTCTTGGAGGCAAGAGGCACGCCATCTACGCAGGAGAAGGATTTGTGGGAGCGGGGGGGCGGGAAGGTGCAACTCCGTGGCCTGCAGGGGAGCGGCCGGATTTGACTGCACAGATAGCATAGGAGTCGGCCAGGGGGATGTTTGCTCCCTTGGGGTCCAGGGGAATGGCTGTTGTGACCAAGTCCCTGTGGAATTCAGAGCTGGTAGAATCGTTCAAAGCCAGCATTGCTCCAAGCTCTAGGCAGGGGTGAGAGCTGAACACAGACCCCACAAAGGGCTTCATGCTACCCTTTGTGTGAAGACCAGTCTCCACGGAGATTTATAGAAAAACCTACACACAACCCATGACAGGTCCCAGAGAGGGGGCAGCTGGTCTGGGGCAGGGGGACCCTCCACCCTACTTTTCTCGCCCTACTCCCCTAGCCCACCCTCGTTCAGAAGGGCCCACGAAGGTTGTGACTCTCGGTGGTACTGTCACCAAGCAGACCCACTGAGACCCCCAGACCTTAATGCTAAGAGACCCTCGGACTTGTTTTTTCTTTTTGACTTAGGTTGTAAATTGTCTGTGACTCCGGCTCTGTTCCACCCTGGATTCGATTAATTACCGAGGCGCTTGGAAAAGCTTGGACGTTGGGCGGCGGGCAATTGATTTACAAAGTGTGTACATGTGATTTCCTTCAACAATTGTAAATTCAGACCAAAGGAGTCATTGGAACAGGAGCCCTGGGCTTTGAAACGGATTCTAGCAGAAGCCCTGGCATTTGGGGCCCGACTGGGTTTCTTCAAACATGGGGTGTTGGGCTCTGCACCCCGGCATTGGGGTTGAAATCCTGCCCCTTGTTTCAATACGTTAGTTTTTTATTTTATTTTTTGACACTGTGGCCTCCTGGTTCAGGTTGCGATCAGGGATAAGAGCTGGCTGTGTTTTGGAGATTTGGTGATAAACCGGTGCAAAGTGGGTGAAACTTGGTAACGCTTTCCTCTGGGCAGAGGTGTGGAGAAAGTCACGGTGGGCAGTGCTGTCTGAGTATCTCTGAGCCTTTGCCAACGTGTTCCTTTAGGAACATGACAGAATTCCGCCGGCCATTTTCTCTGGCCCCTGGTCGTGTGCTTCCCCGGGTGAGGTCGTAACGGCTGCCGAGGGGTTTCATCAAGTATGGATGTCCTGTCTCCCCCCGACACAGACACACCCCAGCCAGGTGCCCTAACGAAATGAGTTTTACTCAAAGTCCCAGCTTCATAATGCTTCCGGAAAACAAGACGAATGGAACAATTCTCGTGGCAAATGCATTGCAGAAAGCACGTTGCTTATGAAGTTTGAGTTCCTAATGGTTCACGCGGAGTCAGACACCTGCGGCCGTTTTGGTTGTTGCGGGGCGGGATTGGATGCACAGATAAGGCGGAACGGGTACCCGTTCTCTGGCTTTTCCTGTGAAACCGCCTCTGGGTGCCGATGGGATTCACATGCTGCTGAAACTGTGTGGAATCACAGGAATCACCTTTCTGCACTGAAAAAAGATTAGGTTGGCGGTAACCTCTGAGGATGTCGCGCACATGCTTTTATGTCGTCATTTCATTCGATAGGAGATTGTGCCGAGAGTGCCTGAACAGATCTGTCCGCGTGTGGGGGGATGTGGAATCCAGCGATGCGGCAGACGGCAGTGAGTTTGAGCGCCTGGCAGGTTTATTCATTTTTTATTTTTTTCAAGAGGGAAATAACTGCAACACTGAAGGGATTTGATAAAGGAAGTATAAACTTTTGTTCATTCTAAAATATAAGACAGAGCCATCCCTTTGAGTTTTTGTAACTGGCCATATTCTCCTATGAAAAAAAAATTAACAGACCATTTTTTTAGAGCAGTTTCAAGTTTACGGAAAAATTGAGCAGAAAGGTCAGGGATTTCCGGTGTATTTCCTCCCATCTCACCCTCAGGTACCCCGGTTATTAACATCCTACACTGGTAAGGACCTCTTACCTCCTACCAGAGTTCCCTCACAAGGCACTCTGCTCAATATTCTGTAACAACCTAATTGGGAAAAAGAATTTGGAAAAGAAGAGGTACATGTATATGTAGAAGTGAATCACTTTGTTGTACACCTGAAACTCACACAACATCGTTAATCAACTCTGCTTGGATATAAAATTGAAAAGTTTAGAAGAGAAACATCCTACACTGGGTGGTGTAGGTGCTCCAAGGATAAAGCAAGATTGCTACATTATGATTGATTAAGGTCTACAGTTTCTATTTGGGTTCTTGCTTGGGGTTGGACAGCCCATGTGTGTTGACAAATGCACAATGGGATGTGTCCCCCACGACAGGATCCTACAGCGTAGTTTCACTGCCCTAAAATCACCTGTGCTCTGTCTATGTGTCACAGTTGGAATTTCGAGCGTTTGAAACATAACTTACTGGGAACTCTCCTCTATGGCCCGTTGAGAGCATTCAGTTGATGAAAAGGAAAAAGGGCCTTATTTCAAAACGGATGCAAATGTGTGTTTGTGGGTTTGTACCTGTGTGTCTTTGTTCATAGGTGGATTTGCCCATTTCTACTCCTGGTTAGAAGACAGAACCCTACAAACTACTGAGACGAGGGGTCGGGAAACCAAACCCTCCACGGGGAGAGGGGTAACTGCATCGGGGGCATCCGTCCTTTCCATAAATGTCTCCCTGTTTTTCTTCTGCAGCCCCAATTCGCACTCAATGCATGAAAAGAAAGTCCATTATCGAGAAAGAAGTATTAAGAAAGCCAGTTATTAAACAGAGGCTCTGGGGTCGCAGGTGTTTGCCGTCAACGGACCCACTTTGCCGTCTTCTCTGTTCCTTCTCAGATGGTGCTTATTCTTCCGGGCTCTGGGTTTGTGAGGTAATGGGCTCTGGGCACTCTTGGCTGCCTTCACGGCCAGTCCCAGGGTTGGGGCATTCGCACAGGTGCCTGAGCGATGCATGGACACCCCGTTCTACCATGCTTCACCAAGACCTTTAGTCACCCTGGAATAGACGGTTTGATTCTGGGACTGGGACAAAGCTTCTATCTCAAGTGACAGATTGTACAACCAAACCACTTCCTGTCATAGGAGAAGGGATAGTGAGGTCTAGTGGGGGAGGATGGAAAAGGGAGCTTAGAGGGCTGGTCCTTGGCCTGAAGACGGAGACCTGGATTCCAGCAGCTTCCAGAAACAGCCTGGAAGCTGTTCACCTTCTTCCATGGCCACGTCTTTGCCAATTTCTGTTTCCCTTGGTGAGTCTGTGCTTGGCCCTGCCCGCAGGAAGCAGGCTTTCTCTGTAGCCCTGTTACCGTTCAGGGTGTAAGGCGGACCCCAGGCCAGATTGACGGGCTGGGACCCATTTTCTGGGGTGGAGTTGCCCCCTGTTTCCTCTTCATCCTCTGGAAACCTCGCCAGTGTTGATGGCCTCTGACCATCACTGACTCACTCCATCCGACTGGGCTTACTGTCTGGCCACCCCCTGTGGTAACCAGTGGTTCCCCGTTGGACGTCTTTTGAGTTCAGGGAAGAGAGGAGGCTGGACTGCAGTGTTGGGGTCTGGTGCACAGGAATTGGGGTGCGGACTCAGGTCCCCCGAGGCAGGGTGAGAAGGGATGCTGAGTCTGTCTGTACCGATCACAACTTCTCCGAAGGCTGCTGGACAGCAGGGGAGGACAGAGGGTGTCAGAGCCCTACGGGCCAGGTTGGGGTCTTGCTCTTTATTCTGTGAATCACGGTAATCCCATTTCCTCCTGCAAAATCCTGAATAAAATCCACTCCTCGTAAGGTGGCGGTGCTACATATTAAATAGAATATTTTAACATTCAGTTCAATGGGGGCTGCACCCATCCTCCACTGGGTGACCCCAAAGAATCCTGATAGCATCTCATCCTCCCTATAACATCTGGGCAGCATCTCACAGCACCTGCGGACCATGATCCAACACCCTCAGTGACTGTCATAATTTAAGGGGCTCTGACCCATCTCCAGGACATGCCGAATTTAACGAATCATTTTATACGCAGGGCATGCTGTGCCTTTGAACGTGAAGGTGGGTGTATATGAAGAGTTCAAGGGCGTCCCCAAAGTCACAGCCAATGGGTGTGACGTGCGAACGTCAATCGATTCCTTTCTGGATTCCCCCCAACCCTGGAGCACTTGGGGTGAGGGGACAAAATGCCAGAGGGACAGAGAGCTCTCAGAAATGCCCTGGGGATGAGGGGCAGAACCCCCAGGTGGTTTGGAGAGGCTAAAGGATGTGGGAGCTCCGCTCAAGGTGTGGGCTTGGCCAGTGGAGGGGCTGAGAGCCCGGGCAGAGCACACGGGCAGAGAACTCCTCAGTTAGGGCCTGACAGATACTGCCAAGCAGCCTCCTGGCCCCGCAGTACTTGGGGGAATCCCAGGTACACAGACTCCAGGCAAGGATCTTGCTTGCATTGATTAAATACGACTGGTAATAATGGTGAGACAATGCTCACAGCCCCGGACCATGTGTCTCTGATTTCCAGGGGGTCAAGATCTCATTAATCTTCCCGTGTACTTACAGCTCTGTGCCAGTTTACCTTTAAAAGGACAGGGTTTGATGCAGGCTGGGGTAAATTCCCTCTGCCGAAGGGCAGACGCTCTTGCCCTGAGACACGTGACAGAGGTAGAGTGTCTGGAGCATCCCTTGGTTACGATAAAGCGGCATCTGGTATTTAGTGCCATTTTGCAAACAGAATCAGCGCGATAGAAATGATGCTTTCTTTCCCTTTTCAGAACGGTCTTTTTGCGGCCTGACTATTCATTCCTGTTTGCAGAGCTAATGGTTGCTCACCAAAATCGATGCATTTTTTTTTTCTGAGCACAAGATGAAGCTATGTTTTGCAGGCCCCTTTGTGCTGGGTTTAGTCCTGTGGCTGAGTTCTTGGTGATAAAACGGGAGTGGACGTGACTATGGCCCGGTCTGTATCTGGCCTTTAAGTCAGGGTCCTCTCCGTGCACTGTGCCCTGCTCACCAGCTGGAACGCCTGGTGACCTAGTTCCAACCATAAAGACCGTGACAAGTGTGCAGGGCCCGGGGTATGGAGCGAGTAGCCTGGGCTCCTGAGTGGCCGCGTGGAGCAGACACCTGGCACCCTGGGCAGCTCCCTTGGGGCCGTGGACAGAGGCACAGGAAGGTGCTTTGGGTATTTTCTGTGTCTGTTTAGCACAGGAACCCAACATTCTTCTATGCCAAGCCCTATTCCTGTGTTTGAAGTGAACGCCAACCCAGCTCTTTTAACTCAAACTGTTTCAGCAGACCTGGGGCCAGGGGTGGAGGTGGGTAAGGAATGGTTTCTTTCACCCATGTTAGCAAGTCTTGGCTGCGCGTGGAGGGAGGTGGGGAACAGTACCGCCGGAGGAAAGGTGCACCCAGCGTTTGACAAGACGTCGCTGCTGCAGATTAGAAACACCAGCTAAACGACACCCGTGCCCTCGTCTCCTTGGGACGGCCAGCCTGGAGGAAAGCACAGCAATGGAATGGGTGACGTAGACCTAGATGAGTCCTCAGGAAAAGCTGAGGGTCACGTGAAATCCCCTGGGAAACCGTGGCGGGCAGAAGTTTCCCGAATGAGCATGTGCCTAGAGGCCAGAACGGTCTGGAACTGCTCTCCTGTAAGGACAAGGATCTCTTGAACGTGAGCTTCATGGCGCGGCTGGCTGCAGTTCTGAGCTTTGACAGCCCCAACCTCCTGCCAGGTGAGGCTCGGTCACTCAGAAGAAATGTGTGGGGTCCCCTGGATTGGAAGATCTCATAGTTCAAGGTCGACTTAATGTCCCAAGTGCTTTGAGATGTCTCAGCACATCGGTCGCACAGTAACGGCCTACTGGTGAAAGAATGAATGCATGGGGGCTTCCCTGGTAGTGCAGTGGTTATGAATCCACCTGTCAATGCAGGGGACACGGGTTTGAGCCCTGGTCCGGGAAGATCCCACATGCTGCGGAGCAACTAAGCCCGTGCGCCACAACTACTGAGCCTGCGCTCTAGAGCCCACGAGCCACAGCTGCTGAGCCCACGTGAAGCCCACATGCCTAGAGCCTGTGCTCCGCAACGAGGGAAGCCACCGCAAGGAGAAGCCCGCACTCTGCAACGAAGAGTAGCCCCCGCTCGCCGCAACTAGAGAAAGCCTGTGCCCAGCAATGAAGACCCAACACAGCCAAAAATAAATAAATAAACTTATTAAAAAAAAAAACAATGAATGTATGAATTAATGAATGCCTGTGTACATATATACACTACCAAATGTAAAATAGCTAGTGGGAAGCAGCCGCATAGCACAGGGAGATCAGCTCGGTGCTTTGTGACCACCTGGAGGGGTGGGACAGGGAGGGTGGGAGGGAGACGCAAGAGGGAGGAGATATGGGGATATATGTATACGTATAGCTGATTCACTTTGTTATACAGCAGAAACTAACACACCATTGTAAAGCAATTATACTCCAATAAAGATGTAAAAAAAAAAAAAAAAGAATGCTTGTCTGCAGGCTTCTCCCTTGGCTGACCCAGAGCCAGGTGTTGCCAGGTTTGCACATACCAATGAGTTTCTCTTGCACGATGAGAACCCAATCTTACGTGTGAATGAAAGAATTGCACTGCCAACCTCTGTAGAGCCTTTTCTATGCGGGAAATGGTCATGGGGCTTGGCTTCAGGAAGGAAAATGGTTCGGGGAGTGGTGATTCTGTGCAGCAAGCTGAGAGGATAGAGTGGGTGGGTTCTAGGGCTGCCTCTAGCTGTCTGTTTCCTGCCCTGGGACGAGGAGGGCAGGTAGATGGTGCCGGGAAGGGGTGGTGAGAGCCCCTTAGAGGGGGAGGTGTGATGTGGCCTCTGGATGGGTTTATTTGCATTTGAAAAGTGTGTGTTGTTTGCTTTGTCTAGGGACTTGCTAGCCCGGGCCCCATATTCCAGAGTCAGGAAGACCCCAAGATGTCAAAGCATCAGAAACACAGAAAAGGAAATTCTGCCATTTGCAAAAACATGGGTGGACCCAGCAGGTATTATGCTAACTGAAATAATTCACACAGAGGAGCACAAATATTCTATTTTTTCACTTATATGGGAGACCTAAAAAACTGCAAACTAGTGAATATAACAAAAAAGAAGCAGACTCACAGATACAGAGAACAGTGGTTCCCAGTGGGGAGAGGGAAGGGGGAGGGGCAAGATAGGGGGAGGGGAGTAAGAGGTACTAACTATTGTGTATAAAATAAATAAGTTGCAAGAATATACTGTACAGCACAGGGAACACAGCCAATATTTTATAACAACTATAATGGAGTATAACCTATAAAACTTCTGAATCACTGTTGTATAGCTGAAACTTATGTAATATTGTACCTCAATTATTCATCAATAAAAAAGAAAGAGATACAGAAAATTAAACGTTATGAATAATACACCCTATTTCCATGTAAGGCCACTTGCTGAGGTACCTGGGGTTAGGACTTAAGAAAGCACCTCTTTTCTTAGGGAAGAAAAAATTCGACCCGTTGCACTCTCTGCGCTTGGGGGACGGAGCTGCAGCCCATGTGGTTAAGTGGCTCGTTGGCTACGGAGCACCACATGTGGTTAGGGGAAAGAGGAAGACCGTTCTTGGTGGACCACCTGGGTGCTTTCTTGGTTAAATGTCAAAATAAAGCAGTAACCCAGACACAGGGACACAGGTAACTGTGTTCAGAAATAGCCAAGAGGTTACATGGGCGGCACAGAGCTGGGGGGGGTGGACAGGTGAGGGCCGGGAAATTATTCTCTGACTCTGGAGATGCAGAGAGAAAGAGACGTTCGTTGCAGCCACACGAACGCTTCTGTGCTCAAACCATTCTGTTGACCCGTGCACCAGCCCTTTCCCATCCCTCCACCCCAAATCCAGACTGACCCCCCGGAATTGTCTTTCCAGGAATGGGGGACCGTCCGCCATGTCCACCATCACAGTGATGCTCATTTCCTTAGCGGTACATCCTCCTTAGTCCCCGTTTCCCCCTGAGCTGCCATGCTTACCTTGCTCCTCAAGATATTCGCCGTGTGGCTGGCACGAGCTCTGTGTACCGTTTTATTCAAAACCCCGCAAAGCAATAGGAAGGAAAAATGTAAACTAAAGGCAGAGGGGTGGGGGGCATTGACAAATGCCACGTGTGCCTTTTTACTTGTGTTATACATTCTCAACATGAGGCACCCATGGTAAATGCAGAGAAGTGATCTGGGCTGTCATATCGTTTCCAAGGAGCTCGCTGGCCTCGGGGCTGTGAATTACGGAGCTGTGAATATTATAGGAGGGATTGTTTACAATAAATCATGCACAGCGGCCAATGTCTCATAATCAGAATGTGTCAGGTGGTGGGGAGAGAAGCAAAACTTGGTTTGCAATGTCCTCCGGGGATGAGCACCAATGCGGCCAGGGGTAGGGGCTAGTGGATAAACACCCAGCCCTCCCCCCATCACCCCAACGTACCAACCACACTCAGATAAACGAAGAGGTTAGAAGCACTTGAGATTTTCATTTGTAACTGTAAAAGTTGGCAAAAGCAGGTGATTTATGTGGAGTTCCGTTCTCAACAACTCCCGTGTGTCGTTTACTCCATCTGACTGGTGACACATATAAAGGCCAGACATGGAGACGTGTGCTTGAGCTGTGGGTGCAGAGTCTGAAGCAGGGGTCAGAACACCTGATTCTTTTCTGAACAGGTTACGATCAGGTGAACGATCTCTGGTGCATCAGTATGTGTCCCACTTGTACGACGAGACGATGGTGCCTCTCCCACCAGGGTATGGGGCTCTGAGAAGATGCCATGGGAAACCTCTACAGAAGATGGAAAATGTTATAAGATGTTGGCCATCACTTGTCCATACGGGGGTCCAATAGAGGCAAGGAAACTGTAGACAAGGTGTTCTCCAACTCTCAGCAATCTATTTTGGGGTCCTTTCTGTTCCAAAAGGAATTGTCCTGTCTGGTGATGAAATTGATGTGCCAACTTCCCTGACCCCGGATATTTGGTCAGACACCAGGATAGACGTTGTTGTGAAGGTATATTTTTTAGATGGGATTAACGTTTAAATTGGTGGATTTTAAAGAAAGCAGATGGCCCTCCACAATATGGGTGGGCCTCGTCTAATCAGTTGAAGGCTTTACAAGGAAACAGACTGACTTCTCTTGAGGAAGAGGGAAGGCTGCCTCCAGGTGGTCTTTGGACTTGGCCTGCAGCATCACTTCTTCCCTGGGTCTCAGCCTGCTGGTCTACCCTGCAGATGTTCAGACTTGCCAGGTCCCATGATCATGTGCATCAATATTCTTTAAAATAAATCTCCATCTCTCTCCCTCTATTATCTATCTCTATCTATCATCTATCTATCTATCTATCTATCTATCTATCTATCTATCTATCTATCTATCTATCTATCTATCATCTATTTATCCATGCATCCATCAATCATCTATCATCTACCTAGATATTGGTCTATCATCTATCTATATCAATCATCTATCTAACCATCTATGTATCTGTCTATCCATCTATTCATCTATCATCTATCTGTCCATCCCTCTATCTATCTATCTATCATCTATCAATCCATCCATTCATCTATTGTCTATCTGTCCACTAATTATCTATGTATCTGTGTATCTATATATGTATCTATCTATGTATCTATGTACCTATCTATCATCTCTCTATCCATCCATTCATCTATCATCTATATCTGTCCATTAATTATCTATGTATCTATGTATCTATATATCTATGTATCTATGTATCTATATATCTATGTATCTATGTATCTATATATCTATGTATCTATGTATGTATGTATATCTCTCTCTCTGTCTCTGTCTCTGTCTCTGTCTCTGTCTGTATCATCTCTCTATCCATCCATTCATCTGTTGTCTACCTGTCCATCCATTACCTGCCTATCTACCTACTTGCCCTCGCGTCACCACCCACACCCTGTTGCCGCGCGTCTCTGGAGAACCCTGATTAATACAACCTGCCGCCTCCTGATAATGAAATATGTTGGACCTAAGTCATTTCTCATCTCAGGAGCCTCTTAAATATGAATGTCTCTTCAATGACGTGTTGGTGACTCGACAGAAGGTTGCTTGATTCTCAAAACTTCAGGTCCTCGTGCTGGTCTACAGGTTCGTAATAGAGCCAGGAGGTTTCTTCCACTGTGAAGCATCTCCTGGGATTGGAGATAACAGGCAATGAAGCCAGAGATGGAAGGAAAAAGAGACTGGATTCTCCTTCTCCCAATCTTCCCTTTCCAAGCTCTCTTGACTTTGTATTTAGAACCGAAGAGAATGCAGGACGAGCTTTCTCGCCAAAGTTGACAGATAGCCGTTGGGTCTTCCAACCTGCAGATGTGTTTTTATTGTGCGCGTAGGCTATTTCAGGAGCCTGAGTGCAGGACTTATTCCTCTTGATGGCAATGGCACCCACCACCCTCGGTCTCCTTGGTGGGAGGGGCTGGTGCAGGATAAATCATGTTGTTCTGACTCAACGTGGTTCCACATGTGTTTTTGACATCACAATGGCTGCGTAGGATTTGGTAGGTATTTGGTTTCTTTTTTTTCCCCCCTTTGGCATTATCAAACGGTTTATTGTCAGAACCAATATGGTTTAACCAATGATAGTTACATTTAAAAGATTGCGTTTGTGTATAAGCTGACATTTAAGAAGAACAGTTAACAGAAATATAGGCGTGGAACGTAATGGCAGAACCATAGACATTGAAGTCATTGATTGCCATGTTACTGACAAAGTATTTTTTAAATTAATTTAAAAAGTTATTTATTTTTTAAATATTTATTGGAGTACAGTTGCTTTACAATGTTGTGTTCGTTTCTTCTGTACAGCAAGGTGAATCAGTTATACGTATACATATATCCCTTCTTTTTGGGATTTCCTTCCCATTTAGGTCACCACAAAGCACTGAGTAGAGTTCCCTGTGCTCTACAGTAGGTCCTCATTAGTTATGTATTTTATACATAGTATCAATAGTGTATATATATATATCCCAATCTTAATTTTTATTGAAGTATAGTTGATTTACAATGTTGTGTTAGTTTCTGCCGTCCTACTGTAAACGTGTCTAAAGCTGAAAGCTTCAGTTTTCTCTTCATGGGGAGACTCACTTTGGTCCTTCTAAAGAGAGGGTTTCTCTCCCCTTCAGCCATGAGAATATCACTGGTGTTGGGCGTGTGCAGTTGCATTCATCTGTGTGTGTGTGTTGTGTCTGTGTGGTTATGCTTGTGGGTATGTTGTGTCTTCTGCATATGTGTGTCCTTGTACCCTTATGGTCTGCCCATCCTCAGTCAAGGAAGCTGTTCATGCCTTCCCATGCAAGGAGCAGGGGGGAGTATTTTCCAGGATAAGAAGCAGGAAAGGTGATAGCTTATGCATATCGATACCCAAGGGCAAAGAAAACCTTTGAGAAAAAGCTCATCCGGATTGATCCACATCATGGCATGTAACAGAACTTTATCCTTTTTTATGGCTGAATAATATTCCACTGTATGGGTGAACCAGATTTTGTTTATCTCTTCATCCATCCATGGACCCTTGGGTTGTTTCCACTCTTTGGCTACTGTTAATAAAGCTGCTATGAATGTGTGGGTCCAAGCATCTGTTTAAACACCTGTCTTCAATTCTTTGGGGTATATAACCAGGATTGGAATGGAAAAGGCCTGTTAACAAGTCTGAGGCCTCCTTTGGGGGAATGAAAATGTTTTGGAACTAGATAGAGGTGGTGGTTGTACAACATGGTGAATGAACTAAACGCTGGTGGAATGAATTGTCCACTTAAACATGGTGAGACGTTAATTTTATGTTATGTGAATCTTTCCTCAATTTTTTAAAAAAAGTTTACCCATAGACCATCAGTCCAAAACCCCTGTATCCATATTGCTTAGACACAAAAGTCCCATGTCAACCAAGAATTTCACAGGCGTTGTGGAGCTCAGACTCTTGGGAAGATGACAAACCTTCCTGGGTTTGGGGCTGTCCGGCGAGGCTGTGTGTCCCCGCATCTCACAGAGTCAAGGACAAAATTAATTTCACCCAAACCATGTGTGGGTTTTAGAGGCAGGGATGGATGTCTAAATCCTCTTTTAAATCTCCTTTGCCTCAAAGGATCTGCTCATTTCATCGGAAAATCATTGCTAATTTAATTTTCTATTTTGTATAATCTTTTATTTAAAAAAAAAACAAACTCTTTGCCACTCAGGGGGGGAGAAATACAAGGTTCTATTTGTCTTCAGTTAACGAGTTTCTTCCAACAACTCTGCCTGCTGAAGGAGTGCTAAAGAAGAAAGGGAAACCTCCACTTTGGCGGTCCCGTGTGTGCCCTCAGAGACTGTCTAAAGAGAACCAGGAAGGCAGCCTGGCATTTGCGACCTGGTTTCCATGCTCATGGAATGTCTCACCTCTTGGGCATCATTTCTAACCTGAAATTATAGGAGGAGAGGACACTTCAACTCCAAGCCCCCAAGTTCTAGGACTCTGGCAGAGGGTGATGGATGAATGACCCATCCTAGGCACTAAGAGGAGAGAAGCCAGGGAAAGTTGGGGACCTCGTGGAGAAAATAGAGGAGGAACATGACCGAGACACATGGGTTGCTCCCCACATGTTTGGAAATCAAGGAGCACTGGTGGTGGCCCTGGGTGAGGCTGCAGGTCGCCAGCCCCACCAGGACCTGCCGTAGAGCTTATAAGAAATGGATGGAGGGTTTTTGTATCACGATGCAGAGTTTAGAGGGTACCTTCTGAAGAAAGGAATCATGAAACTCAATCTTCAGTATGTCTTTGGCACAGAGCAATAAGTATATTTCTAACTATACAAGAGAAGTTACCATTGGCTTTCAAAAAAAAAGATAGGTGTTTGGAAGGGCAAACAGAGTCTCACCGTATTTGAGAATATTTTGTTTTGAAGGAGGAAAAGTTTAGGCACACAGTGGGCAACAGAAAAGTATGGGGTCACACAGTCCTTCCTCAGCCCCCAGACTCTAAGTTTGGGACAGGGGCTTGAGCAGACAGGCTGGAGACAGATGGCAGTGGCTTCATGGCAACTCTAAAACCCATTTAGGGCACAGGCTCCCTTCTGGGCACTAGTGTCCATGGGAGTGTTTCGACCATCAAGGAAGGAGAGGAAATTGTAAATAAAAGGAGTTTGAGCAAAAGGGAATCACAAATAAGGAATTACAGGTAAGTAAAACGTGCTGAGAGAAGGAAGCACAAACATGAGTTGGCAGGAGGAATAGATGGGTCGCCACCAGAGCAACAGAGAACTTAGAAATATATGGTGGCTTTCCCTTTCTTGTATGTTTTTTTTCAAGAAAAGACGTGAGCACGAAAGACCAGTGATTAGGGAGAGCAAAGGAATTAACAGAGGGAGAAAAGCAGAGGTAAAAACGTTTGAGGGACGGGAGTGATTGACTGTCATCCAACATTGGAAGGCAGCTTAGGAATCGGTGAGAAGCGTTCAGAAAAGAAACTTAGTTCCCCAAGTTAAGGGAAAATGGGGGAGGAATTAGAAACCAAGAGTGAGTCAGGGGCTAGCTCAGTGGACCACCCCGCCAAGGAAGGGAGGGGTGCTTTAGTCGACTGGGGCTGCCGTCACAAATTATGGTAGACAGGGGGGCATATAAACAACAGACATTTATTCCTCACAGTTCTGGAGGCTGGAAGTCTGAGATCCTGGCGGGGCCAGATTTAGCGTCTGGTGAGGCTGCTTCCTGGTTCATAGATGGTGACTCCTCACTGTGTCATCACCTGGAGGAAGGGGCCAGGGAGCTCCCTGGAGTCTCTTTTAGAAGGACACTAATCCCATCCACGGGGGCTGCACCCTCAGGACCTCATCACCTCCCCGAGGCCCCACCTCCTGACACCATTCCACTGGGAGTTAGGATTCCACACATGAATGTGGCAGGGGTGGTGACACAGACATTCAATCTATGGCAGTGGGCAAGATGAAGATGGTGACTCTCACCCCAAGACTAGGAGCCTCCCAAAGACAAAATCTTCGATGAAAGGATCAGGAAACAGAAATCCCAGAGACCAGGGTGGGGAGCTCTCCTGGTTGTTAAGGGTGTACAGTGGGTGTCAGGGTGTCAGGAATGGAGGAACAACCCCGTTCTTTGTGAGGCCGCAGGGACCCCTTCTCCTCCTTTCTCTTTGTGTGTGGGTGCTGAGTGCTGAATTATCAGCGCAGGGCATCTCAGAAAAGATGTGCAGAAACATTAAAAAAAAAAGCCTTCCCACCTCACAGCCCCTGCTCTTTTCTCCAGCTCCTTGGAAAGCTCCTGTCCAAACAGAGTCTTCCTGTTCGTCCTGTTTCCCTCTCACACCAGGCACACGCCTTCCTTTATTCTCGAGATATAAATCCCGCCCGATCCAGGACACTGGCCATCAGCCTTTATTTGTAGTGAACCCTCTGCTTTGACTAATGATATTCAGCAAAAGGCTGGAGATTCTACAGAACATGTGTTTCAAATTGAACAGCAAAGGTAGAGGTTTCTCTGCACTCATAAATAATGAATTTTTTCCCCCTAGATCTCAGGAATGGAGGTCTCAAGGAGACTGTAATGCAGTCTCGGACCGGGTACACATGCGGGGTGGGCGCGGCCAGCGAGTGGTGGTACCCGTGTGGGTGGAAGGGTTGGCTGGCAGCCCCGACGAAGGACGTGGGGAGAGGGAAGACAGAGGGAAGGGAAGGAAGGCCGAGGGTGTCTGTGCGAGCCGAGGGGAGCCGGCTGGACTGTCTTCTGCTAATGGCAACGCAAATGGCATTTATGGCCCTAATTTACAGAGCACTAATAGTAGTAGAGTCGGGGTAAATCATTTCAATATCAAGATTTATGCCTTGGGGGCCAAGGACTAATTTCCATAAGGCATTTACAAAATCCATCTTGTCCTCGGAGGCTGTGATAAGTTGATGCCTCCACGGCCCCTGACCCCAGCAGCATCCCCTCTCTGCGCTGGGTGAGTTTCTTTCTTTCTTTCTTTCTTCCTTTCTTTCTTTCTTCCTTCCTTTCTTTCTTTCTTTCTTTCTTTCTTTCTTTCTTTCTTTCTTTCTTTCTTTCTTTCTTTCTTTCTTTCTTTCTTTCTCTTTCTTTCTTTCTTTCTCTTTCTTTCTTTCTTTCTTTCTTTCTCTTTCTTTCTTTCTTTCTTTCTCTTTCTTTCTTTCTTTTCTTTCTTTTTTTCTTTCTTTTTTTTCTTCATTCTTTTTTTTCTTTCTTTCTTTTTCTTTCTCTCCCTTCTCTCTCTGTGTCTACTTATCTATGTCTATCTATTCTATAATCTATCTACCCATCCATTATATCTACCATCTATCTATCCATCCATCCATTTATTCATCTATCTATCTATCTATTCTATCATTTATCTATGTATCTACCTATTTATCTGCTATCTCTCTACCTATCCATCCATCTATCTTCTCCCTCCCTTCCCTTTCTCCTGGAAGTGAAATCACAGCAGCTGATGGGCATGGCACTGCAGGGGCCATGAGTCGGAGGCACAATGTGCCCCTTTCTCTATGGCCTCGGGGGCAGCTGCTTCCTCCAGGTCCACAGTCCTTGCAGGGTTCCCAGTGGGTCTGATGAGAAGGTGGAGCAGGTAGGCCACCAGAGAGAGGAGCTGGAGCAGCCCTGGGGAAGGTCTCCAACACCCGGCCTCAGCAGCCCAAGGCCGTGCTGGGTGCCTGAGGAATCGGGAGTGGTCCTCGCTCTCATGGAATCTGTAGTGGTCAGGCTGACACGCATACACACATCAGAGGGAGCAGAAGGGAGAGTTGTGTGGGAACAGCGTGTGTTTTCTGAAACAAGTTGTGATAGCTAAGCTGAGCCCTTGCGTGTGACCGGCGGGGTTGCTGGAATTGAGGTTGGTCTGGGGAAACCACTTGGGTTGCCCATCAGTCACTTCTTCTGCGGGTGTCCATGGGGCCCAGGAAGGGGAGCTGGGACTGGGGCCAGCAGGATGGTGTGATGAGGGATAAGGGGAGGGGAGAGAGCTGTGTGCCAGACCACCTCCACGGGAGACCTGGGAGCTGATTCTAAAGGGGATGAACAGTGGAGAACTATGTAAAGAGACCCTCTGGAGGGACCCGAGAAGGGCCCAGTGTGAAGAGCATGCATTTGGGGAAAATAAACCAAACTGTATATGTGAGATGGCAGGCTGTGTGTCACCTGCTAACTCTCAAGAAGAGAATGTGGGAGTACCCATCCTGACCCCTGGGGTGACTCTGCCCCATCGCAGGCTTGTTCAGACCCCTCTCCCAAGAGACGGTGGGTCCGTGTCCTCCTGGAAATGCCCACAGGACCAGCTCAGTCTTTCTGGTTGAGCTTCCTGTTTTGAACAATTATCTGGGATCAAGGACAAGGAACCAGGCAGATGGACATGGATGAAGGAGGCAGTGGCTGCACAGTTCCCAGGGGGATGCTTGCTTTACCTCCACCCTCTTTCAGTGCCTCTAGTGTATTTGTTTGTTTGTTTTTTCTTGTAGAAACTTTTATTTCACTGATTAAAAGAACACAGTAAACGGAAACGATGCTGATTTACATTAGGCATGCACCTCTATCTGAAAGAGCTGCTAGTTTTTGACTGGCCTAAATCTTTATAACTTATTTTTTCATTTAGGCACATCTTTCTATTTTGGGGGGCCCTGATATACAGGGTAAGTTAACTTCTTCCTTGTGGCAGTTTAGTATGAGAATTACGTTCGCTGGCTAGATTCCTTTAACTAAAGGCCTCTAGACTCTAAGGTACCTGTACTAGCTCGAGACTGTACTTTATATAGATATTTAAGTGAATCACAGTATAAAGGAGGGAGATAACCTAGAAAGGTGAAATGTACTGTATGAATAATCCATACATTTTTTTTCCAGCACTGATAATCAAACATTAGATAAGGAGGCCTACAGGCAAGTACCAAATTACTCTTTCTCCCACTGCTGCCCTTTCTGAGACACAAAGATGTATATCGATCTCTCCAGAAATCTGAAAGGAACCCACACAAATAACAGATTATTACCTATGTGGTCCCACTATCAAATTATAGAGCAGTTCCACTACTAAAATTGTAGGGAGCAGTTACTGGGACTACCAAGAAAGCATCGTCCCACATACAGTAATACACATCTAGTAGAGTCTTCCGTTCATCTGTCAATTGTTTTCCCACGATTAGCATTAAAAAACACAACCCCAGACACATCTGACCCTCAAACCCACCCACACACAAAAATTGGTCTTTGTTCTTTCTCAGATGACAGGATGTCCCAAGAGTGACAGAGGTGGGAGCCGATCCCCCACCTTTTCTTCAATCGTCCCATCAACTGCTCTTCATTTCTTGAACTACCTCCCTTTTCCAAAGAGGTAATGCTGAGGTCAGTCAGAAAGGCTTTCTGAGAAGCCTGGCTTGGATTTCTGGGTCTGTTCCAGTCGATTCAAGATGAATTGGCTTGTATCAATGAAGCGCTCAATGCAGTTCACAAAACAGGCCTCAGCCCAACTGTTCAACTTTGGCCCAGGCTTGTCCGTGCACTTTTCCCAACAAAGTTCCCTCATCTGGTGCACCATCTACTGGAAGCACTGCTTCTGAGTCTCCACCTCCATGAAATGCTGCAGCTGCGGGTCAACCGAGCCCAAACCTGCTGTGGAGGAAGACGAGGAGGAATCCACACCAGCGCGGCCCAACTCGCCGACCTTCACATCGCCTCTAGCAGTTTTATTCGGTTGCTAATTTCATAAAGTCTTTGTTTCCGCTTCTTGCCCAAGACAAAAGTGGAGTATTTCAAGGACAGATCAAACTGAGGAGCAATTCTAAATGCCCAATAAGGAGGAGGTTGTGTTGGCGGTGCTGACCTCCAAGTGGTATTTATTCCCAGATAAACTCACAATTAGAAACAGAGAGAGGGCAATGGTGAGAAAACTGCCCAGATTGGAAGGACTTTTTATGAGAGTTAGCACATAAAAGCCTCCGCAGAAACCTCTAACCTAGAACTCTCTAGTGGAACCAGAAATTTCCTTTAAACAAGTGACTTGCTTACATACAGCTCAGAACAACATGTCAGTTACTTCATGGGGTGTGCTTTAAAATATATATAGACTCATGGAAAAATCCACTTTTAGTAAGTTTTACAACGGTCCTCAGACTGCTTGTTCTAAAATAAGCAATTGTATTAATAACACAACCTTACCAAAATTGCACATCTATCTTCCAGCTGTTCTGTCTGGCAATTGTAGGTGTTCTGTGTTCATGCAATGCATGGGTGTGCGTGCGCGCGTGTGTGTGTGTGTGTAATAGTTATTCATAGCATCTCTTTTCCCCTCTTTTAACATTTTTTTCCTTGGCTAAGGCAAGTGAAAAATCAAAGTTAAACATGTTCTTCTGCTGTGTCCCTTCTGAGTGGACCCCAAGAACTTGATCAAGTTTGTCATATGCCAAAGATTTCTAATCTCACTTCCCGCTTCACCTCATGCTCTTCCTATAAACCCAAACCCTGCTGTCAGCTCTCTAGGAAATTGAAGAAATGAAATTAATTTAAATGGGCTTTAAGTAGAAACGATGTAGCATTAAGGAGAAGTGTTTACAGAAGTCAGCAGGAATTGGTGAGTGAGTAACACTTTGTTTAAACAGAATGCTCATTTGTATGCAATTAGTTGACGTTATTTTTTCTCCCACTTACGTAAATGTTAAGCAGAAAATTCTTTTGGTGAATGTCTTAATTTCTTTGGGCTGCTATCAAAAAAAATACCACAGACTCGGGGGCTTAAACCACAGATATTTATTTCTCGTGGTGCTGGAGGCTGGATGTCTAAGGTCCTGCCGAGGGCAGACTTAATGTCTGGTGAGGACTCTGTTCCTGGTTCATAGATGGACGTCCTCTCTGTGTCCTCACCTGGTGGGAGAGGCGTGGGAGCTCTCTGGGGTCTCTTTTATAAGGACACTAATCCCATCCACGGGGGCTCCACCCTCATGACCTCGTCACCTCCCAAAGGCCCCACCTCCTGACAGCATCGCCTTGGAGGCTGGGGTTTCAATATATAAATTTTGGGAGGATACACATATTCAATCCATACATGCGAAGAATGTTTTAAAATATTCACCTTCATTCCTTGGAGCACGCACCGTAGTTTCTCAATCTAATGATGACATGAGCTAATAAACTAGTGATTTGAACGGAAAGTGATTTGAAAGGAAAGGACTTATTGGAAAAATAAAATCCACTGTGGTTCACATGTTCATTTCTTTTTGAAAGATGTTTTGATTTCAGTAATTTTAGATAAAGAGAGTGCCTGAGAATTAAGGACACAGAATAGTATGTTGATCGTAATTTAACATTATTCTGTTTATTTGAAGGGGGTGGGAGCCATGCCACCAGGACTGTCATCATGTGGTGAACTCTCAGGGTACAGCCCTAAGGCTGTAAGTCCAGACCCGTGTGGGTTTATGTTGCTCTGGCCATGCCTGTCCCCTGGCAATTGCTTCTTTCCTTGTGACCTTGTACCTAAGTTCAGGTAACTTGTGCCTGATGGGCTTGGTGTCCTGGTGGGAGACTGGGATTCATAGTCATCATCTTCATGTGGGTGGCAGACTATGAGTGACAATTAAGGTATCACCCTAAAAAGCTATGCTTGGTACCCGCGATGCCCACATCAGAGAGCTCTGTGTACAGCCTCCTCCAGTGCACCCTGGGGACACTGGTAGGGACAGATACATCTCAAGGATTCTCCAGTAAAAACTACTCCCAGAGCCTGTTAAATTGGTTACATACATATTTTCCCATCAAAAGAGTCCAACGTACGAGTGATGTTGTGAACGGAATGTGTGTCCTTCATATGTAGAAGCCCTGACTGTCAGTAGGATGATGTTAGGAGGTAGAGCCTTTGGGAGGTGGTTGGGTTTTGATGAGGTCATGAGGGTGGGGACCCCATGATGGAATCAGCATCCTTATAAGAAGAGGAAGAGATCAGAGCTCTCTCTTCATCGTGTGAGGACACATAGAGAAGGTGGCCGCCTGCAAGCCAGGAAGAGAACACCACCAGGAACTAATGTGCCCACGCCATGATCTCAGACTCCCAGCCTCCAGGACTGTGGGAAATAAGGGTGTTGTTTAAGCCACCCCATCTGTGGCATGTTGTTATTGGCAGACTGAGTGGACAAACACAAAGTGAGAGAGACATGTAAATACATTGATGTGAAGTTTCAGCTGGAGAGGAGACTTCAAAATCATTCAGTGTTATTGTCCTGGAGCTGCTGTGACATATGACCACAAACCAGGGGCTTAAAACATTGCATATTCATCCTCTCCTATTCCTGGGGACCAGACGTCTGAGGTCCAGGTGTCCCAGGGCTGTGCTCCCTCCAGAGGCTCCAGGGAGGGTCCTTCCCGCCTCTAACAGCTTCTGGGGTCTCCAGGCGTCCCTGGGCTTGTGGCCGCGTCCCTCCTGTCTCTGCCTCCGTCTTCATGTGGCTTCTCCTCTGTGTCTGTGTCTCTCCTCTTCTGTCTCTTAGAAGGACTCTGTCATTGGATTTAGGGTCCATCTGGATAATCCAGGGTACTGTATTAAACATCTTGAGATGTTTAATCACATCTGCAAAGACTTTGCCATATAAGTTCACAGTTTACAGGATTAGAACGTGAGCATTTGGGGGTTATTATTCAGTTCGTCATACCCACCTTCTGGTTCCTATAGGCTCCGTCCTTTAGGGATTGATTCCTGGGAAATCTCTCCCCATCTCTCATGCTCTCCATCAGCTCGAGCCCCCGCAGGTCAGCAAGTTGCTTATGTCTTTACCAGGGACCCTTTGTCTTTTAAACTCTGGGGAACTACATCATGGCTACTGTCTCTTCGACCTCTTGTGTATTTAACCCCAAGTAGCTCTGCCTGCCTTCTGTCATGAATTGGAACCACGGCCCGAGGGAGGACTCGATATTTGACAGTGGTTAACTGGTTCCTGGAGTTTTCGGGACCCACTGCAGTGTCTGAACTGGAGCTGCCTCGATGGTCCACATGGCATCATACCTCCAGCTCCAAAGTGCTCAGCTCTCGGCGTGAACCCCAAATGTGCCACTTCCCAGCTCTGAGAGAGTGGGAAAATTACCGTGCCACGTCTCACTTTCTCCATCTCTGAAAGAGGGATTATCATTCTACGAAGTACAGTTATTGAGTGGCTTCCAATAAATAATAAAAGGGAAGAGGGCTTCCCTGGTGGCGCAGTGGTTGAGAGTCCGCCCGCCGATGCAGGGGACACGGGTTCGTGCTCTGGTCCGGGAGGATCCCACATGCCGCGGAGCGGCTGGGCCTGTGGGCCATGGCCGTTGAGCCTGCGTGCCATGGCCGTTGAGCCTGCGCGTCCGGAGCCTGTTGCACCGCAATGGGAGAGGCCACAACAATGAGAGGCCCACGTACCGCAAAAAAAAAAAAAAAAAAAAAAAGGGAAGAGCGCTGGAATTTAGTTGGCACGTACGTTTAGGGGACCCACTGCAGCCCAGGCACATGTCAGGCAGATTCAGGGACTCAAGCATCATCGTTTCCAGGACACACACGTTTGCAACAGCACTGGTCACAGTAGCTAAAATGTGGAAGCAAGTCCATCGATGAATGATTAGATAAACAGGATGGGATATATCTAAACAGTGGGATGTGACTCAGCCACGAAAAGGAAGGACATTCTGACACCTGCTACAACGTGGATGAACCCCGAGGACATGATGCTCGGTGAAATAAGCCAGAGAGGAAAGGATAACTCCTGTAGAATTCCACTCATCATTCAGGTGATTCCTGAATTCACCAGAAGTAGGATGGCGGTGTTAAGGGGTAGGGGAGGGGGACGGAGATTTAGGATGCGACGGGCACAGAGTTTCAGTCTGGGGCAATGATAAAGTTCTGGAGAAAGATGGTGGGGATGGTGGCATGTGAATGGACTTAATGCCACTCCACTGTGCACTTAAAAAAGGCGAAGGTGGTAAATTGTATGTTGTGTTGTTTTATCACAGTTGAAGATTACTGGGGGGAAAAGCATGCATTCCAGGAGAGGGAGAAAGATGACAAAAGTGGAACCTAGTTCATCCGTGACACAACCCAGGCACTGTTGAGAATTCTTAAGGGCATCAAATAGGGAAAGTGACCAGTGGTCGGGGGTAGTGGTGGGGTGGGGTGTGTCTAGGAAAGCACACTGGTGTTGAGACAGCGTCGGGGGGTGGCGTCGAGGGCAGGGGGGCTCTGGGCGGGGCAGAGCCCCAGGGCCATGGCGGAGGCATGGAGCTCATTTTAAGGGAGATTTGGGGACTGTGCCTGGTGTTGACTTGTGCAGCTTTGGGGGCGTTTTCCAAAACGCTTGTCATTCATTTTCTTTCTAAACGGGCAAGCCTGGGCCACGTCCCACAGACTGGCAAAACTGGGTCATGACAGGTGGTTCCCTGACCGGCAGGTAGGGTTTTGTTTAAGGTAAAATCAGCTTACATCTGGGGCATGGTCCTCACAGTCGGACGTGTCCTTTCTATACGATTAAATACGTAGGACATAAGACACGGTTGCCTTAAACGTTAATTTCTATTCCTTCTGCAGGCTGGGGATGGGGAGAGGAGAAAAGTGTGGACCTGCAGTATTTGGAGCAGAATGTGCATTCAATACAAGAGAATCGTCCTGGACTATCTCTTCAGCGAGGGGAGAGCGGGGAGGTGGGCGTGTGTCCACGTGTGGTGGATGAGTCACCGTGATGCGTGTGTGCAGAAGTGTTCCTGGATCACAGCCCCATTTATTCAATTAAGGTGGCAGGTGAAGCTCGCAGGAATAAAGGATCATTTTTTATGCTGTTCACACATTAGGGGGTCTCCGGGGACTACTTACATGGGGGCTATAAATGCATCAGGCACGGCGTGTAACCTCGGATGATTGGAGTGTTTCTGAGCAGACGTGGGTTAATTGATTTCTAATGGAATATTCACGGGCACTTGGGCTGGGAGCCTTGCCCGCCACCCTCGCCAAGTACAGGGAGGCCGTCTTGCAGAGATCAGGAAATTAAATCAAACACGCCTTTCCTACAGATGATTCAATTCTTTGTTTTCATGGCAAGGACCGTAGCTGTGGGGGTCCTTGGGATCCAGCCCTTTCGTGGGCTATAACATACGTCCCTGTGTTTCCAAACATGCTGTGAAATTTCCAGGTAGATATCCAAGCATTCCTCTCTCACACAAGTAGGCAATTTTATGGAATTAAAACATGGTGAAACGTCTAAATAGAACTCACCTGCAAAAAGAATTCAGGTTATTTATTGTATTTTCCTGTCTTGGAGTTTCCCGGTGGTTGAAGCAGGTGACAAGGATACATCCAATTCACATTTCCTTGGGCCAGCTGACGATGTCAATATTTTCTTCTGCCAAGGCTTCCTATTGATGATAATTACGGCATAACACTTATCTGTACATTTCTAGCTATTGTCTCATTGCCACCCACAATGCTGCACAGGAGTCACATTGCCAGAAAATACACGGTAGGAGCAAAAGGGAAGACAGGTTGTATTAGCCAGGGTACTCCTGGGAAACAGAGCCAACAGAACTGACTATGTATCTATCTGTCTGTCTACCTATCATCTGTGCATCTATCTGTGTATCTATGTATCTATCTTTTATCTATCTATCTCTCATCTATCTATCTGCTATTTATCTGTCTATATCCATAGCCTAGAGAGAGGGAAAGAGATTGTTATAAGGAACTGACTCACATGACTGTGAGGGCTAGAAGTCCAAAATCTCTGGGGTAGTACCTCAGGCTCGAGACCCAGGGAAGAGCCGATGTTGTAGCTGACGTCTGAAGGCCATCTGTGCAGAATTCTCTCTTGCTCTAGGATATCAATGTTTTTGCTCCAGTCAGGCCATCAGCTGATGAGATGAGGCCCACCCACGTTATGGAGAGCAATGTGCGTTACTCAAAGTCCACCGATTTAAATGTGAATCTCATCCTGAAACACCCTCACAGACACATCCGCAGGAATGTCTGGCCACACCTCTGGGCACCAAGGTGCAGCCGAGTAGACACAACATTAACCACCACATAGAGGCTTCCATCGTTACAGAAACAGCAACGCTGACTCTGCTGGATGACGTTCTAACGCAGATCCCTAGCATCGTACAGAGGAGTACATTAGAATATTTTGCAGCTTTGTTAAGCAGGAAAGATTGGCCCCTGGCAACTAATCGGATGTTCCCTGTGGAAAAGCCCTTTAAGGCAGTGTTAACCCTATTGGCTAAATTTTCTCTGATGCTTCAGGAATGCCTGCGTATCTGTTCGTTGGGATATTCACACCCTCCACTCCTGCGCCTGCCTCTGTCCCTCTTGGGGATGAGATAAGTGGGTGGCCCCTGGTACCCAGCTCAGCTCCCCCGTGTTGTGGGCACAGCTCCCTGAGGTCCAAGGAGATCAGAGGCCCCAGTGACTTGAGCCGTGGTTCATTTCTCGGTTCTGCAGAATTGGCTTACAATGACTAGACCGAGGGCTCTTCTGCCATGGATTGAAGATTTCTCCCCTCCTCTTTGGATGGACTGAGGGCTCCTTCACCGTGGACTGGGGACTCCTCCCTGGCAGAGATTCTGTTCTGCTTTCCTCTAATGAACTCCTTGCCTTTGGGGCTTTTATTTCTCTATAAACAGACAAAATAAAAAGTTGGTTGAGGAGTACTCACCGAGTTCTGATTCCTGCAACGAGTGCACTTTTATCCAGATCTCCTCCTGGTACGTCTGTCCATCTCTGTGTCTTCACTGGAGCCCAGTAGCTGCTCACGGAAAGACATAACAACCACAAGATGCAGGTACTTGCGGCCATGTGGCCAGTGAGTTTGCGGAACTGAGTCTCTCCTGTAGCTGTGTCTGCTGCGTTTTCACTGCTCTCCAATTCTTCCTCTGTCTTTAGGAACCATGCTACTTATGAGAGGACACAGAGTTTGTGTTTTATTCTATTTCTTTTCTCCCTGCCATGCCCAGGATGTGTTCTAGATATAGTCTGGTTGCAAACAAAGAATAAAGGTATCATGTAGCGGGAGTTACTTCTGGTTCCCGTGTTGAATTTCCTTTCCGAATCTGTTGCTTCTGGGTAAGTCACTGCATTCTTCGTCCTCTTCTTATCATTCATACCTTGCACGATATTTCAGTTTGGGAAATGACCACACTTCCCCCAGCAGTTCCATGGTTTCTAAGTACCAGTGAAAGTGGTGCTTTCTCACTTTGTCTGTGGTGAGCTAAAAAAGATGCTTCTGTCAGATGGATTACATTTCCCTCGAAATACTCATGGGTCTTAAAATGAAGGAAAACACATTTAAAAAAGTAGGCTTTGCCAAGACCAAAATATTTGAAAAAAATAGTTGAATACTTTTTTTTTTTTTTTTTTTGCTAAACCCCAAACATCACCTGATGTCACTGCGTCTCTCTGCCAGGTCTGTGGGCTTCTGGCCAACAAAATCAGGGGAGTCCATTTTCACACATTTGCTGTGATGTCAGGTCCCTTCTCATGGGGAAACGGGCGCTCAAAATGCCATTGCTTAAAGGTTTATGCCTTTTAAAATTTGCAGTGAGCTTTGGAGGAACAGGCAAGAGGAATAAGACACCACATCTGGGCGTCCGGCTGAGATCTCAAACCCAGAAAGTCAACCTCTGGGATATCTACGATGTCACCTGCATCCAGGGACATCAGATGGACGCCATGATGAACTGCAGAACTCACCTGGGGTTGAAGATGGGAAAATGCATGGTTACACCCTTATGGAATCTTAATCTGAAAATAGGGCTGATGAGTCTATAAATGCCTGTGCCTTGGTGTTAAAGGGCAGCTTGAACCTCCTGTGGCCAAAAAGAAAAAAAAACCCGAACAAAAACCTTTTTTACCTGACCCCAGTGACATGCATCATTGAAATCGAACCTGGATCCCATTGAAAAATTTTACTGATGACTCTTTGGTTTTAAGAAGGCTGATAAAATTTGGGATGGGTCTTGTCTAATCGTTGCTACGTTGTATTTTTGTGTTTATTCCACAAACTCTTTCCAACCAGTTGGCTTCTTTGGACCAAATCGACTGGAGCACTAAATATTTTGACTACAATTTAATGTTATTTGGAAATACAGTGAATTATACCTTTTTTTCCCCCCCACCCATTGGAGGTGCAGGGAATTGCTAAGACACCACAGTTAGTGGTACTTTTTCTGCAGTGATATTCTTCTTTACATTCCAGGAACAGTTCTTTCTGGGAAGGGATTGGTGTCAGTGGCCAGCATTATCTTTTTAATATTAGCTTCTCAGTGGCAGCACGGGACATGGCCAAAGGCCCCTTGGTTCCCAAGCCAGTGTCTCTCTTGTAAACAGAATCCTGAAGCCTTAGAGAAATGCTTGATGGTCCAGTTATGATGCTGAGGGAGAAAAAAAAAAAAAAAAGCAATGCAGATGAGGTAAGAAAAACAAAACTCTGACCTGGCTTTCCTCAAGGACATTTTGGACCAGTGCAATTAGCCAGCGGCCCAAAAGCATTTACGTGTCCAAAGAAATAGTCTTCCCCGTCACCCCACCAGCCCCGCCGGCTGTTTTTTTTTTCCTTCGCGGCTATTAAGGAGTTAGACCTCTTAACCGCTTTAGCGGAACACTGAGGACGAACACTTGGATGTTTACCAAGCCAGCAATTACGAGGCAATCGGGCGTCCCCTCCATCATCATTGAAGCAGCGCGTAACAAGCATCACCAACCCAGTACATCGCTGCCTCTGGACCGCTTATTTATCACCAGGTCAGGATGAGTGAAATCCCATCATGGTTATCTGTCAGCTTGGAGGTGGTCCTAACAGCCCTCTGCACGGAGTGGACATTACGGCTGCGGAAAATGTAACGTCTGCCATCATCTCCGCAGAGAAATATTTTCCTTTCAAATTGTGGGAAAGCAATTTGGATCCTAATGGAGCTGGTGTGATGGGGGATGTTTGAAAACAATGTAATTATCGTCTTTAAGAGCTGGGAGCCCATGCTCGCTCGCGTGTGTGAATGAAAAATCAATTCTTTTTTTTTTTCTGGTGGATGGTCTCTGCTGACATAAATTCTAAAGGGAACAAGAGAGTTTTCAGAACGGCGTATGGCTGGAGTTGCAGCAGACACACGCCGCTTGGGGGAATGCTGGTCTTTGTCTAGATAAAGCCTGAGTTTTGGGGGGAATCAGCGAGGTCCCCACGGAGCTGCAGGAACCACCATTTTCCCCAGCAGAGCGAACCTTGGGAGAGCTGGTGTGGGTTCCCTGTGAATTGTGTAGCCCTGCCGGGGCCTCATGGCATAATCTCATGTCACCTGCAGGACGTGGTGGCGGTTACTCTAAACTGGAGAAGGGAGCTGCCAGAACAGCCTTCCCAGAGGAAGGGAGCAAGTTGTGGACTCGAGGTGAACAGCAAACACCTCGGGTGGCAAAGGACCCACTCTGAGGTCACACGTGTTGAGGGGAGTCCTGTGTGTGAGGTAATGTTTATGTCCCTTGTCATAAATTGGATCATTTCGTTTCTAAGCAAAGATGTACACAGTTTTCTTCATCGGAAAAAGTGACCAAAGACCTCTGAGTTGCATAAATAAAAATGATCAAATGCCACCGAGCTGCATAAATAAAAATATCCAAAGACCTCTGAGTTGTATAGATAATAATGTCCAAATACCTCTGAGTTGTATGGATGTGGTATTTTATCCTGTTCTGTCTTGCAGTGCTGATTCTACAGCATGAAATTAGTCTCATATAAGTTACATATATATATGTGTATATATATATGTATGTATCTATATAGCTTCTCTCTTCCTTTTAAGAAGTTGAGGTGACATTTGCATAGCGGGAAGTGAACCGTTTCCAAGCAACAATTCAGAGGCATTTAGCACACTCACAATGTCGTGTAAGCAGCACCTCTATCTGGTTCTGAAACATCTCCATCCCCCCACGAGGAAACCCGGTCCTCATGAGCAGTCGCCCCCCCGCCCAGCCCCTGGCACCAAAACCCTGCTTTCTGTCTGTGGATTTGCCTGTTCTGGACGTTTCCTATCAACGGAATCACACACTGTGTGTCCTTCTGGGTCTGCTTCTCTCACTGAGCATCGTGTGTTCAAGGTCCATCGACGTGGTAGCCTGTGTCAGGGCTTCACTCCTTTTCACGGCTGAGTCATATTACACTGTGTGCATGGACCCCGTTCACCTGTTGATGGACATTGGGTTGGTTCTTCCTTTTCTCACCATCTCTACATACCCCAAACATCTCTGACCACCTCTTCCTGGACACTCCAGAGCAAGAAAGTTGGGGGCATCTTGAGAAAGTTCAAGGATGTTTATGCCTGACCCAGGAGGCTGGCCGTGAAAAACCCAGAGCCATAAAACATCTCAGGCACATTCAATATACTGTCCCACCTATTTCCTTTTAGGTCTCCGAACGTCCACGTGATGTGAGGGCTCACGCTCTCCCTCCGATTCAAGCAGCCCCTTCTAAGATCTGGCCGGCACAGGGCAGCCAGTTCTGCACAGAGGGTGCAATGCAACTTATCGGGGGCAGACCTTCTGGGGGCTCCAATGCAGACCCTTCACCGTGACCCCAGAAGGTCTGAACGGAGGAACCCTAAAGGAGTGTCTGGTCGGAGGTGAATATGACCCGTCTTTCAAAGTCACAGGGCCCAGGAGTCAGTCCGACTTACTCAGCATAATGGAGCTCTCGTCTTGTGCCCTCCTAATGAGTAAGATGACGGCATTCCGTGTGTGTGCCTGATGTGCGTTATGGCCGCGAGACCCCGCTTGCACACCGAAACCCACCTCGCGGTGAAGGAGGAACGCTCGCTCGTGTGTACAATGGGGCCTCCATGGGCCGGCATCTCTATCCGGCAAAAAACAAAGGAGAGAAATGTAACAAATTACAGCTGAAGCTGATCACCGTCATCGCCCCTGTTTTCAAATTATTATATTTCTGGGGAATTTCAGCCTGTTACATGAAAAGGAAGACAGTGGATCCGGGGGGCTTTGATAGTCAGGTTATGCTAATAATGGGGGCTCATGTAAAATGCATAAGGTGTATCTTAGTAAGGGGGACGATTGCTCATAATTACTCCGAATACCCTCATTCCGAACGGATTCATAAAGACCCCTTTACATCGCAACCTAATTACTTATAGACAGTTGAGCACAAAATTACTTTCATCTGCTGGACCATGTGGAGGGGGAGAGATTAGAGCTGTGCCTTTCCACACAGCTGGCTGGCACGCCGGAAGAATCAGGCCTGTGTCGTGTGGGGCTGATTGCAAAGTGCGTTTTCTGATAATTAGATCTATTAAAGACAGACGAGCACCGGCCCACGTCGGAAGCGAAAAAATGTATGTAGAATAGGCCCTGGCATCCGGAGGGGCCGGGTCAGGGCTGTGACGGACACATGGGTGCCCGGTCCCGCTGGTGACGGAGACGCTCTGACCCCGGCGAGGCGGGGACCCTCTTGGAGGCCCAGGCAGGGCTCCGGCCACCTACAGGAGACGTCCTCTGTGATCCTGTTGGTTTGTTCATTCTGGGCACGAGCGTCTTAATGATGGCTTGGTATCTGTCTATGGCTTTCCTTTCAAGTGGCTGAGACAGCACCCACATGGCAGAGAGAACTACCTGGGAGATTAGCCTCTGCAGGCTCACGTGAGAGGAAAGCTCCTCTCTGGGGAGCTGGGACAGCACACGGGTACCTGAGCCACAAGGGAAGGGTCACGGGGTCTCTGGGACATCCCTGGATGTCGGATGTTTCATTGAATTGAAGCCTCGTAGCCTGTGGGGAGTTGTGCCATGGCGGAGGAAAGCAGGTAACCCAGATAACCCAGACTCATGGATGCTGACCTGCAGAGGTGTACAAACCTGCTCGGTGTTCTGACTCTCCTAATACCTGGGCGTGCCATGAGCTTGGTTCTGGGAGGGGATGGGCCACCGATTAAGGTTGTTCCCTCTTCATTCGTTGGTGGAGACAAAGCAGGTCTACGTGGGCAGCGTCCTCACAGCCTGGTGCTCACGTCTGTCCTTTGAGACCTTGCGAAGGGTGTCCACGTCATCCGAGCATAATCCTGGTCTATCCACGCCCTGCTGCTGCGCCTGCATCATCGTGGGGCCTCCTTGTTGGTCTTTAGTCCTGGCTCCGTTCCTGTTTCCAGGACTTTTCCAATTTGTCCAGCTATCCCTCCACGGCACCCACGCTGAAACAAAGACCACGCTGTGTCCCACAGGGTCCCTGGGGCCTCTCCTCGGCCCTTCGGTAAGGTGCGTGCTTACCGTCCTCTGTGGCCCTGGGGCTCCTCAAACTGCCAGGCCCTTCCCTGCGCTGCCCATGGACACCCGGCTCATCACTCTTCTCTCACCTCCAAAGTCCACAGGTGCATGGAGAGCCCCTCCCAGCTGAAGTGGCTCCCTCAGGCGCTCCCCACTGGCCTCGTTCCCCAGTTCTGGATCTGTCCACGTGCTCCCCCGAGACACTGTCTGTCGTGTCCAGCTGGCCTTCTCAGCGCCCGTGGGTAGTGGGCACTGAGTGAACGGCTTGGACGATTGTGGATCACCTGCTCCGCTTGAGCTCATAATCACCTCCCAGCACTTGGGAAGGCCCATCCCAGGACACCCCAATGCCCAGAGTCCACCCCACGCAGGCAGAGGACTCTGGGCTTTCAGAGAGACACCTCCAGCACACGCTGTCCTGGATCCACGTTGGCTAGTGTCCGTGATGTTGGTATTTATGCCACTGGCTGGTGGCCAAGGGTCTTCCCGTTGGTGCTCACCAAGGGAACAGGAAGACAGAGGAGACACGGAGGGATTCTCCCATGACAGGCTTGAGAAAACCCACCTTCCTGTCGCCGTGGAAGCTAGTCTCCATCCTGAGCATGCTCCCCGGAGGCACTCTGTCTATCTGCTTCCCTCTCCCCTCTTGCTTGAGATTCGCCACCTTTGAGCAAACGGATGCAGTTGAGAGAGTGCTAGAGTTGGAGGGGGCTTGCACATCTGTATACACATTACACATTCTGCATCCCTACGAGGGGCGCCATTGATCGCTAATAATTTAATCCTCGTAACAGAGTAGAGAAGCCCGTTATCCAGGAGTCAGCATGCAGTCGATATATTTTGCAAAATAAAGAGTCTATTGGGTGCACAGTAATAAAGAAAAAGGAAGCAGACCCTGTGGGTTTAACTTAGTGCTTTTTTCCCCCCTTAGTAGCGAAGACTCCTCTGAAAGTGGTTTCCCTGTTAATCCTCCACAGGGCATGTCTCCGAGCCTGGACACTGGCAAGGTAAATCGATGGCGGGGAAGATGGTTAAGAACCCCAACATGGACGTGGAAGCCACAGAGTTTTATGCAAAAGATGCTCAAGTCGTGTGGAGATCCCTGAGACCTGGGGGTGCATCCAGGGGGCGTTTGTGAAGGGAAATGCCCTGGACCCAATCCCAACTGGTGTTCACAAGAAAATCAAATCAAGGACCCCCCGGTCTCGAGGAACAGCCAGGGCAGAATGAACAGTCCTTGGATTAATTCCATGTGTCAGCCTGTCTGGTCACAGGGCCCCTGGACTAAACGTGACTCTGGGTGTGTCTGGGAGGGTGTTTCTGGATAGATTAGCATTTGAATCTCTGGACTGAGTAAAGCAGATTGCCCTCCCCAGGGTGGGTGAGCCTTGTCTAATCAGTTAAATGTCAGATTAGAGCAAAAGTCACAAGAAGGTGGAACTTGCCCCCTTTTCTCCTGCCTCTCTGCTTGAGCTGGGGCATCTCATCTCATCTTGTCCTGCCCTTGGACTGGAACATATACCATCTTGGGTCTCCAGCTTGCAGGTGGCAAATCCTGGGACTTCTCAGTCTCCAAAATTGTGTGAGCCCATTTCACACAGTAAATCTCAATATCCCATCCCACTGGGCAGCACAGATCTGACACGACAACGTCCCCTTCCCAGGTAAAGTGCAGTGAAAATCAAAGCACATGATTTAAGTACCCTCCCTTTTCTCCCAGGTAGGGTATCTGCTTTCTTAAAGGAGACAGACATGGTGAAAGATTACATTTGAAAATGGGGAAGTAATAGGATGTGCTCCAGTTTTACAGAAGAATTCTCCACGGGCTGCCTTTCTCCATCAAGCGCTACCTGGAAGTTTTAAATACTGAATTTATTAAAAAGAGTCTATTATTAATTTTCCCTTCCTAAAAGTAGCACATGCTTTCTAAGGAAAATTTGGCAAACGGAGAAAAGAAGGTGGAAAATGATTCTTCACACTATAGCCACCTAGAGGTAACTGTTCACATTTGGGGCACAATTTCACTAGCCCTTCTTTTTCCCAATGCATAGCTTTAGAAGGTTTGGGTTTTTGTTTTGTTTTTTTTTAATATATAAGTGTGATTTCCATACCATTGTTGAAATACAGATCTTGGATCAGTGAGGTAAACCTGGAGGAGAGGTCAGCCCCATGGGCTCCCTGCCCTCAGAATGAGGGTGAAGCAGCCAGGACTGGGGGAGAGCACTCCAGGCAGGGGGCAAAGGTCCTGAGAGGTGAGGATCTGGGTTTCAGCTGCTGCCACACAGGTGTGTGGGCTCTGGGAAAGATGGCAGGAGACACACACGGGACAGATGGCACAGACAGTGCCTCTGGTCTGGGACGAGGACTCGGCTTCTTTTTTATGTGCAATGGATGTTGCAGGTTTTAAGGCAGAAGGTGAGGTGGGAGGTGACCGTGTCTCTCAAGTGTGTCATGCGGAGAACAGAGGGGAAGGGGTGAGAGCAGCAGTGGGCGACCGGGCAGCAGACTCTGTTCCAGGTAAGACGGAAGGTGGCTGGGGTGGGAGAGGAGAGACGGAGCTGGGGGGTATATTCGTGCTTTCTTGCCCTCTGGCTGTGCCTCCACATCTGCTGGGGTCTGGGATGCCCCCTGTGTGAGCTCTTTGCTCATTGTCTATGTGGTCCCTTCTTAGGGGCAGGGAGGAGAGCCACTGTGCTTTTTTGTTTTCAATCAGGCAGCCCTTTCAGTTGAAATCAAGACAAACACAGACTGGTTTTCTGCAGCAAGGATGGGGATACCCTGGAAAGTTCTGGGCCTCCTAGACTTGGAGGGTGTCCTGGGTTGAATACCTCTGCAAAATGTCATGAGTACCTGAAACCGCAGAACGGGACCCTGTTTGGCTAAAGGGTCTCTGCAGATGTGACGCAGTGAAGGATCTGAGATGAGGTACTCCTGGAGGAGGGTGGCCCTACATCCAATGACAGCATCCTTCTAAGAGACAGAAGAGGAGACACACAGACACAGAGGAGAAGCCACGTGAAGACGGAGGCAGAGACAGGAGGGATGTGGCCACAAGCCCAGGGACGTCTGGAGCCCCCAGAAGCTGGAAGGGGCAGGAAGGACCCTCCCCTGGAGCCTCTGGAGGGAGCACGGTCCTGGGACACCTTGACCTCAGACATCTGGTCTCCCTGTCACTTTGCACCCCTGCAGACTGAAAGTTCAGGGCCAGTGTAGGTCAACATCCACCCTCTGGTCAGTTCAAGACAAGGAGGGGTCTGGCCTGGTCAACTTTGGCCACGGAAGACTGTAGCCAAGGAAGGATTTCCCCAAGGTGAGATGTCAGGAACACTGGTGTCACTGGCAGGGGGAGGGGGTGATGAGTTCCCCGGCAGGTGTCCAGCATGGGTTTGCGTGCAGAAGAGGGGACAGTATTTCTGGTGATGACATGGTTGGCATGTGGAGATGCGCCTGGTTTATATCCACGCACAGGTGAGTGTCTGGCTGCTTCTAGCTCTGCAGGTGATGGCCGAGAAAGTGACGGATACCCGAGTTTGAACAGACACCACCTTCACAGAGGGGATTGTGGAGTCTCCCAGGATGTGGACAACATTCCAATTAGAGGGCTCCAGGCTGAAATTAAAATACGAGCTATGGAAATAAAGGAGAAAAACATAAGACCGTCCAATCAAGGGCTACACCAACCCCCGACCTGAAGAGTTTCAAATAGAACCTCAACTGGGACCAGGAACGCCATGTTTCCACATGTTAAAAATGTCCACAGTGCATGCAGACACTCCCAGAAGATTTCTTTCTTTTTCAAAAATTACACTTTTAATTTTGAGATAATTGTGGATTCACATGCGGTTGTGAGAAATAATGTGGAGAGATCCCGTGTACCGTGTGCCGGGTTTCTCCCAAGGGCACCGTCTTGCCAACAGTATAGGACGATATCCGTGAGGGGCGCTGAGATCCTAAGTGAAATGCACAACATTCCATCACAAAGACCCCTCTTGCTGGGCTTCTGGAGACAACGCCCACTACCTCCTGCCCGCGGGCCCTGCTTCTCCCCGCAAAGTACTCACAGACTCCTTTTCCCCATAATTCTGTTATTCCAAGAACGTGCCGTAGACACACAGTGGGTAACCTTTGGGGATCAGTGTTTTTTCACTAATCGTATTCCCCAGATATTCGCCCATGTTGTTTCAAGGATGAATTGTCGTCCTTTTTTTCTTTTTTGCGGTACGCAGGCTTCTCACTGTTGTGGCCTCTCCCGTTGCGGAGCACAGGCTCCGGACGCGCAGGCTCAGCGGCCATGGCTCACGGGCCCAGCCGCTCCGCGGCATGTGGGATCCTCCCGGACCGGGGCACGAACCCGCATCCCCTGCATCGGTAGGGAGACTCTCGACCACTGCGCCACCCGGGAAGCCGCTTGTCGTCCTTTTTTACGGCTGAGTAGTAAGTATTCCATAGCATGGGTGGATCTCATTTTGTTGAACTATGCATCCACTGCAGGACATCTGGGCGATTTACAGTTTTTGCTCATCATGAATAAAACTGCTATAAACGTTCGTGTATAGATTTTTGTATTACTCTTACTTTCTCTGGGATAAACACCCAAGAATGTAATTGCTCAGACATAGGATAGCTGCACGTTTAGTTTTTTGTTGTTTTGTTTTTTAATATTATTAATTTTTATTGGAGTATAGTTGCTTTACAATGTTGTGTTAGTTTCTGCTGTACAGCAAAGTGAATCAGCTGTACGTATACATTTACGCCCTCTTTTTGGGATTTCCTTCCCGTTTAGGTCACCACAGAGCACTGAGTAGAGTTTCCTGTGCTATACAGCAGGTTCTCATTAGTTATCTATTTTATGCATAGTAGTGTGTATATGTCCATCCCAATCTCCCAATTCATCCCACCTCTCCTCCCCCCTTGGTATCCACAGATGTAGAGAACTTTAGTTGTTTTTAAGGAACCACCAAACTATTTTCCAGGGTGGCTGTTCCGTTGAACATTGGAAGACGGATTCTGTTTTCTTTCTAAATCCAGAAAGAATGATTATGGAAAATGGTGTGTCCTTTTTAAAATTTTACCATTGGAAAGACATGGAGATGGGGTTAAGGGTACACTGGGACGTCCTGTGACTTGCCATGTTCTGGGCACAAATGCACACTTAGGTGGTAGAATCTGTCCTCATGCGTTTGCTTTTTGGATTAAATCTGTCTCCCAGAGATGCACCAGTCCTGTCACTGGCGTTGTGAGAAGGAAACATCCTCTTTAAAAATCAATTTTATTTTTTTAGAGCAGTGTTACGTTCACAGCAAAATTGAGTGGAAGGTACAAAGATTTAGAGAGAAACATTTCGATGATCTTCAATCCTGTGTCTTTAACCATGCAGTCTAGGCCACCACCACCGAGTTTACTGTGACATTTTATATTCCGTTGTTAGCATCTAAAATTAACCAGGCTCAATTAGGGCCCCCCATGAGGCATCTCAGGAATGCATCATTATTTATCATTAGTGGATTTCATCATAAAATAGGGTCAGCTGCAGTATTTTTAGCACAGAACACCGAGACAGAACATAATGTGATGGTATATGTCATAAGGATAATATATAACTCCCAGATTTGGATTGTTTAGAAAAATGAGGTCTTTCTGAACCAGGAAAGTAGGGAAAATGTATTCATTTGTTTCAGGGGAAATAGGCATGTGTTCTTTTAAACTGATAAACATTTGTTGAAATCTTACCCTGAGCAGACACTGGATTGGGAACCCAGGACTGGGGAAATTCAAAGTTGAAGTTGATATGGCCAGGGGTGTGGGGCAGGGTCAGAGACAGAATTTGGGAATGATGCAGGGGTGGGCACAGCCCAGCAGCAGATGTGAATGTCTGCTGTGGGTGCTGTAAAGTCAGGGGTCAGCAAACCACAGCCCTGGGCCAATCTGGCCCCCTGCTTGTTATTTTCCGTAAAGTTTTATTAGCACACAACCATGTCCATTTGTTTATATGTAGCCTGTGGCTGCTTTCCTGCTTCATCCCACAGGTTGAGTAGCTGTAGCAGACTCTGTATGGTTGAAAATATTGTCCATCTAGCCCTTTACCCAGAAAGCTTGCCCACCCCGGTCTAAACGGTGGTTCATGACCATTTATAGTGACTAAACGACTCTTGGTTTATTTATTGGTTAAAAGGGGAGCATTTCCTTGTGGAGCAGTGAAAATGTCCTGAAACAAAGGGGACCGTGTATTCTAGTATTCTCTCTCTGTTCCTTGGAAACCTGAGTTGCATTTCAGCATCTCTTTTGCAGGACGAAGGCGTGTAGAAGGGAGGGCGGGTCTTCCTGGGGGCCCTTTTGTGATGATGTCATGCGTGGAGCTCTGGGCTGGAGCTCATGGCCCTCTTGGCGATTGACAGATGAGCTGTATTCTTTAGTGATTGCAGGAGACAAATCTCACATGGCATCGTGAGCAGAGCCTCAAGGGGACCCCACCTCCCCAAGGTCTCATCTTCCAAACTGCTCTTTCCTTCAGCTCCCAGACATGAACGTGGGACCGTGCATCTCCAGCTCACAGATTTTCTCGGAACTTTCCATTTTGGGCTTATTTGAAATAGATCACGTTTGCTGCTGCTTTGAACCCACATCATTCACTGATTTGGGCTACGTTTCTTCCCCAACTCTTTTTTTTTTTAAATAGTGGTGAAATATATAGAATGTAAATGTTGCCATTTTAACCATTTTTAAGCATACGGTTAGTAGCATTAGTACATCGACAATGTTGTGCAACCATCACCGCCCCTTTCTATTTCTAAAACTTTTTCTGCAACTCAATCAGAAGCCCCACATCTACTCAGCAGATGCTCCCCATTCCTTCCTCCCCTGCCCCAGCTACTGGTAGCCTTTAATCTGCTTTCTGTCTCTATGGATTTGCCTGTTCCAGATATTTCATATAAAGGGAATCATACAGTGTTTGTCTTTTTGTGTCTGGCTTATTTCATTGAGCATTATGTCCTCAAATTTCAACCATGGATGAAGCCTATGTCAGTGCCTCATTCTTTTTCGTGGCTGCATAATATTCCATTGTATGGATAGATAAACCCATTCTGTTTATCCATCCATTTGTTTTGTTTTATAAATTTATTTATTTGTTTGTTTGTTTTTGGCTGCATTGGGTCTTCATTGCTGTGCATGGGCTTTCTCTAGTTGTCTTGAGTGGGGGTTACCCTTCATTGTGGTGCGTGGGCATCTCATTGCAGTGGCTTCTCTTGTTGTGGAGCACAGGCTCTGGTGCACAGGCTTCAGTTGCTGTGGCACACCACCTCAGTAATTGTGGCTCATGGGCTTAGTTGCTCCGTGGCATGCAGGATCTTCCCAGACCAGGGCTCGAACCCGTGTCCCCTGCATTGTCAGGCAGATTCCTAGCCACTGCGCCACCAGGGAAGCCCTCCATCCGTTTGTTGATGGACATTTAGGCAATTTCCACCTTTTGGTTATTTTGCACATTGCTGCCATGAACATAGGTGTACTAGCATCTGTTCCTATTTTCCATTCTTTGGTGTTTATACCTAGGAGTGGTATAACCAAGTATCACTTGGTTGTTCTGGGGTTACCCTTCTGTGCGACGGCCAAACTCTTTTCCCCAGAGGCTGCCCAATGTTTCGTGCCTTCAAAGGTTCCAGTTTTTCCAAATCTTCACTGACTCCTGTTGTTTTTTCATTTTAAAAATTATACCCATCCTAGTGGGTGTGAACGGTATCTCACTGTGGTTTTGGTGTGCATTTCCCCATCAATGAATGATGTTGAGCATCCTTGCATGTGCTTATCAGCCATTTGTATATTTTCTTTGGAGAAAAGTTTCTTCCGATATTTTGCCCATTTTAAAATTGGGTGGCTTGTCTTTTCTGTTGTGGAATTGTGGGAGTTGTTTACAAAGTCTGGGTACTACACTCTTATCAGGTATGTGACTTGCAAGTATTTTCTCCCATTTCCTGGGTTTGTTTTTTTCCACTTTCTTTTTTATTATTTTCATTCTCTTTATAGTGTCCTTTGATGCACATATGTTTTAAATTTTAATGAAGTCCAATTTATCTATATTTCCTTTTGTTGCCTGTGCTTTTGGTGTCATATTTAAATGGGCTACTTTAAACTTCAGCTGTGACATCTGCAGGGATTGGGAACAGACTTTTTGAGGGACTCAGGAGACATGCAGCTGTGGGGACACACGTCTTGGGGGACAGGGCAGAACAGGATAGGGCAGGAGTGCCTGGCCACCCCTGATGGGACAGTGTGAGGGTTGGTGCCACTAACCCAGGGTGACCTTTGTGCTTTTAAATGTTGTCATGGCTACCAATGAGCACGAGCGCCAGAGGGAACTGTTGATCAATCGATCTTTGAAGAACAATTCATACTTATGAGCCTAATCTCCCACGAGGCTATGAGAAATAGGAAAAAGTAAACAAAATGAACCCACCGTTGAATGTCTTTGCAGTCACCAGACAACTTTTACATGCTGTCAGATTCAGCTCCACGGAAGGGGATGTTAACACAGTGGTTCTGCCACAGGGCACCAGAGATGTCCTGGCCGACGGGATCTGCGTTTCGTGGGAAGTGACCAGTGGAAACTGCCAGAATCCATGTATCAATTTATTAAAAACTCTGCAGAGTGAATGTGGGAGGAGCTTTTTTTTTTCATGTTTCCGAGAAGTGATAGAACTTCAACCCTAGGCAAATGCACCCAGATATTTGCTAGTACGGGAGGTGTGTGAGAAAAAGAAACTCTTCCCAGAGCCGCATTTTTGTAGTTGTCACCCACTGGGGCAGGTCATTATCCACATCTGTGGTCCATGGTCAGCTCGTGGGTCTGCTGGTTTGGTATTTGTGGGTCTCTCTGGTCTTGTCTTCCCGGTGGCAACAACCCAAGGGCAGAGACAGCTCATTTTAGACCATCTGGGAAAGCATGAATTGGGTTAAAGCATCAACAAGTATTTACTTTAATTGTAGACTCAGGGCAGTGATTACAGATCTCCGTGGAAGGAAGGTTAGAAATAGGAAAGAGGCCCCTGGGTTGGGGACACCAGGTCTCTCCTTTGTGGGGAGAGCGCCAGAGGCAGCCCAATGTGGACCCTCCCGCCAGAAAGTTCTTTTTCAGCATCTGCCTTCCAGAAGCTGAGCTGGGACACTTCTTCATTTCAGAATGCAAGTCAGAAAAGTCGTGGGTTATTAATAAACAACAGATGCTATTTCTTTACCCCCGCCCCGACGGTTGACATGCAGAAGTCTCCGGAGAGCTGGATCTGACTTGTGTGCACCTACTCGTTATTATTATTCATATGCCGTCGAGGTGTTCCAGGCATTTCAGGGGACTCAGAAAGGCCAACTTCCTATTTCGAGTTTACCCTTTCAGCCCATGAATTTTTAATGACGATCCCTCTCATCCTGGAAAACCCTCACCTATGAATAAGTGATGTGTACAAACACAGCTCCTCAAGTCACACATGTCAACTTTTTCTTCCACTTTTTCTAGATATTTTCCCCCCTCTGGAGTGTGAACTATGCCATTCTTTTCGTTTTCAAAAATCTCACCACCATTTCACAGACAATGAGCAAAGGGGAGTATCTGGATGTGTCAGACGTTTAACAGTTCTTGGGAGGAAGGACATTCCTCTGTGTAGCCGTGGTGCTTACGGTGGATACGGCGTTGGTGTTTTTTGTGTTTGTTTGTTTTTTCAGTATTATGAACCCCAGAAAACATCTTTTTCCTCCTATTCCTTTTAAAATCAAATTACGATGTGACATTCCATAAAATACCTTTTGTGCAGCTAATAAAAAACGAGACCGTCCCAGGCTTGACAATTAAGCCACAACATTCAGCACACATTCTCTGATCAAGTTTATGGCTTCACTTTCATGTCGGTGTTTCCTATATGTTTTTTTTTTAAGCCCCATTATTGATTAATAGCCTTCTGTGTTTTAAAAGTTTCTTTTTCTTGTGTGGAGAAAAAAATCATTTGCCTTTTAATGGGGTGTCAGATTTGCTTCCCAAACCTTCTAAAAGGTCATCATTGTTACATATGGATAAGAGCTTTCTTCAGAATCAATGAAAAGTCTGTTTCCAGGGCAATTCACGGCCGCCTCTCGGCAGCGGTAACGTGGAAAAGTTAATTTCACCGTCTTGCAAAGTGGAGGGGTGGGATCTTGCCCTGCGGTTAACGATTTTCACATGGAGGGAAAGGGCCTGCTGGCTTCTCACAGGTACTAAATAACACCCAGGCCGTCCAGCGTCCAGGGCATCTTGGCAGCCCGGTGGGGGTCAGAGCTCACGGGACATGTCCACTCCAATTAGGGACATCGTAAACCTGTGGGCAATTAACTCTTCCCCGGCCAGGTGCCTGGGCCTGATGCTGAGGGGAACGGGTGAGGGCTGGTTATATTTCGGTTCAAATTTGCTGAACAAGTCTTTTCCATTACCAGCAGTGGAACTGCTGCCTGAGGGCTCAGAGGGCACGGTCCAGCACCAGCTGGTCTGAGCTGACCATGAGGCTCTGCTCAGGGCTGAAATTCTATCTCAGTGGTCCTGCCCACATAGAGATGGGCTATTTTTTCTATGGAGGGAGCCTGAACAGGAGCTGTGTGTTGGCGTAAGAAACAGAAGGAAGGGGCAGTCAATTCCATCCTGACTGGGGTCCCTGTGGTCCTGTCGGTGGGGGGGGGGGGAATGACCATCCCTGGAGCTGTGGGACCTCAACTGTAAGGTCCAGAAAGACAGGAGTATACTTGCTGTTGCCGGATGGGAGCCCCCAGGCTACACAATGACCAGAATACAGCAGAAAATATCCATTGACAGGCTGATCTTCCTCAAAGACTGGGGGACAGCAGCCGAGGGAGGGGTGCCTTTGAGTGGCTCGTGCACTAGGAGATGAAAACTGTGGGAATGTAGAATCCCCATCCCATTCCCAGGAGGCTAGAGATGGTCTCTGTGATCTCTTGCTAAAGTTTGGTGAATGGAAACATGGCACGTGAGAGACCCCTGCCAAGAGCAAAGGCTGTGGAAATGGACGGTGGTTACGTCCTCGTCTGAGTGAACAGCAGCAGGTGTGTGGCCCTGACCAGTGAGGGAGAGCTGACCCAGTGGGGTCCAGGCTCACTTAGGGTGTGGGATGAGTTTCCCCTTCTCCCCCACTCCTGATCCTGAGGGATGTAAGTGAACCATGGAGGCCAACACAGAGCAGCAGGGCCAGCAGGCTCTGAGAGCTCCAGGGATGCTGGCACAGAGCACTGGTGGTCCTCCAGGGTGGACCGGTCCCCTTTCCCTCTACCACGGATGGACAACCACTGCCAATACCACTCGGTGACCCCAGATGTGACCTCCATAGGAATGAAGGAGGTGAAGGGGTCATCCAGCCCAGGACTGTACAGGTGTGACCTCAATACACTCTACCTTCCTCCCTGTAATAAAGAATAAAGGAGGTGAGGAGAATCTTCCAGTCCAAGACGTCCCAACTCTGCCTTGGTTTTCACATGATTTCTCCTCTGTGTCTTTGCCTCTCGTATTCTGTCTCTTATAAGGACAGTCGTCATTGGATTTAGGGGCACCCTGATCCAGGGGGACCTCATCTTAAATCTTGATCAAATCTGAAGACCCTATTTCCAATAAGATCATGAATACAAGTTCTATGGTCTATGGCCAGCATGTCATTGAGGGACAATTATTCAACCCATTACACTTTCTTCATATATTATATGATTAAAGAACTCAACGAGGTAACTTTAGGATTGACTCAGTTGTATTGACTTTTACTGACTGTTGATCAATATGGAGAAATAGGAGAAAAGTTGATGTTTCACCTGCCCCAGGAGGACAGAATCTTAGTAAGTCAACATTATGAAGTGTTTTCTTGTCTTCCTGTTGTATTCATGGGATGATCTATATTACATATTTCTTTCGCTCCAACTCAGTGTGATCTTTGCTTGGATAAACTTTCACCAAAAGACTAATGAACAGAAAGTTTTAAAAAAATAGAGTAATCACCAAATAATTGTGTTCAGAGTGTGTCCAAGTATAGAAAACCAGGGCATTAGCAGATAAGAACATATTTCAATATTTATGAAGCAATTTTTCTATAATTAAGAAGAATTCTGTAATAGGTTTTTACTGTTGTCATCCTTTTGAATCTTAATCCATAAATTGTTATCAAACCATTAAAAGGAAAATGTATAACCCTGTGTGAATGTCTTCCCTTTGATAAGCCTGGCGGTATACCAGTTGTTTTAGGTTTTTGGATCACATCTGAGGATAAATAAATGCCATTAGAAGTTTCTGACTCATTAGAGGTCTGAAAATAGCCAGAAAAGGAGAGAGGCAAATGAAAGAGAAAGCTATCCGGAAGACAGAATTAGATGAAACATCTGTGTATTTCCAATGTGGTGGTTTATTAGGCAGAAGGCATCTTGTGCACCCTAGATATCCTAAGTGCAGTGTGGTGAAGGTTCAGTGGGCTCATGTCCATTAGAAGGGAGGCCCTCCGCCTCACCAGGTGGAAAGCTGTGTTTCATACCAGGGTGGACTAAACCAGGGGGCTGAAGATTCCCAGGGAAAGGGGATGCATGTGTTAGTCATGCCTTCTGATCCCAAAACCAACTTCTCCCAGGCAGGGGCCAGAATTTCCATCTCCACAAAGGGGACAATATTATGCTCCTCCCAGGGGTCCCAAATAGGAAACACCCTCTGTCAGTTAGGGCTCTCCAGAGAAACAAAACCAATGGGATAGATAGATAGTTGATTGATAGATAGATTAGACAAATGATAGGTGATAGATAGATAGATAGATAATAGATAAACCTAGACAGATGATAGATTAGATAGATGGATACATAGATAAGATAAATGGTGGATAGATAGATGATAGAACAATAATAGATAGATGATAGACACATATATACGTACACAGATGACAGATGATAAGTAAGTAAATAGGTAGGTAGATAGATAAGTAGATTAGATAGATGGATATACAGATTATAAAAAGATAGATGATAGATAAATAATAGATGATAGATAAATGTAAATAGTTGATAGATTAGATAAATGGATAGATAAAATAAATAGACAAATGATAGGTAGATGATAGATCAATAGGTAGATAGATGGATGATGGATAGGTAAATAGATTAGACAGATGATAGATACATGATAGATGATAGATAAGACAGATGATACATAAGTGATTGATGTATTAGATAGATGGGTAGATAGATTATAGTCAGATAGCTAGATAGTTGGATAGATGATAGATAAATGATAGATGACAGATCAATAAGTAGCTATAGAGGTAGATAGATGATAGATAAATGATAAGTAGATAGTAGATAGATAGATAGATAGATAGATGATAGTTTGTTAAAAGGCATTGGCTCACACAATGACAGAGGCTGAGAAATGACTTGATCTGCCATCAGCAAGCTGCAGACCCAGGAGAGGCAGTGGTAGTTCAGTCCTAGTCTGAACGCTTGAGAAGCAGGAGACCTGATGGTATCAGTTCCAGTTCAAGGGCAGGAGAAAACCAATGTCCTTGCTCAGAAGTTAGACAGGGAGGGGACAAATCTCCCTTTCTCTACCTTTGGTTCTATCCACACCCTCAACTGATTAGATGAGGCCCACCCACCCTGGGGAGGGCAATCTGCTTTCCTCAGTCCACTGATTCACATGCTCATCTCATCCAGAGACACCCTCCCAGACACGCCCAGAAATAATGCTTCGCCAGATATCTGGGCCCCCTGTGGCCCTGTCACGTCGACACATACAATGAACCCTCGCTATCCCCAACTTTGATCATGGCCAGTTCCACCCTGCTCAGCTTTTCCTTGAGGGTCCCTCCAAACTCAACCAATGTTCTCTTGGGGAAGTTTCCCCCAAGCTCTGCTTTTTAACAATGCTCGTGGCCATTATGCTGACAACACATGATTCCCGAGGGGTGATCGGGGGCCCAGGGAGGTGAAGACAGACCTGGGCTGTCAGCAACTAAAGCAGAGGAGTGAAAGACACACGGATCCACATCAGAACGAGTCTTCTTTCTTCTTTGATTTGGCGTCTCTCTCTCTCTCTCTCTCTTTCTCTCTCTCTCTTTCTCTCCCTCTCTCTCTCTCTCTCTCTCTCTCTCTCTCTATCAGGGTTGAAGTATAAAGGAAGGGACGCCATGGGCACACCTTTGTCTACAACACATCTGCAATTGTTTTGTGCATTACTCCGGTCTCTTTGGATAAAGGCCCTGGTTCTGTGAGACGCTCTTTGGATCTGAGACGTCTGTCTCAGGAGGTGGGTAATAAGGTGTGTGTGTCAGGAGGCGGGTGGCCCTCACGCTGATGGGAACCTCCCGCCCCACCCCACCCCCCGTGACTCTCAGCATCTCACCTCGACAGACACCAGTAATGAGTGATAATGAGCCTCCTTCCCTTCACCCAACACGGCCGAGCATGGGAGCTGGATGTGGAGGGGACCCCCTGTGGTCGCAGTAGTGATGCAGGCTCGGAGAATTGCTCTAAGTGGTTTCTAAGTCATGTCTCAGCAGGAGAAGCCCATGGTGTTGGGGAAAGATCAGATCACAGTGGGGCAGGGAGCAGATCACGGCGGGTGAGAGGTACCCCTACCCCCACCACCATGCACCCACCTGCTGGTACTTGTGAGGAGGGCAGGTCTGGGCAGCGGGACCTTTTCAAAGCTCACCAGGGAACTGTAATGAACATCTAAGTTCAAGGGTTACTGGGTTAGAACCCCCCCTACTACTCAAGGAGGAGTCTGCACACCTGCAGCATCATTGTCACCTAGGACCAGTCTCCATCACTGTCCTGTTCCAGACCCGCAGAATCACCTGTACGACCAAGATCCCAGGCGATTCCTGTGCACGTGACAGGTTGGATGCACTGTTTTGAAGGATAGTGAGACGTAAAGAAGCCGCCTGAAACCCTAGAATGGAAGATGAGGTCCTGGAGACACAGGTAAGGGTAGGTGAGAAAGGTGTGCTCTTCTCCTGCCCAATACTCCCTCCAGGAATATTGGGTGGGGGGAGCGTGGATGATGGTGTTGCAGGAACCTGCTGCTACCAGCCTGGACACATGATTGGTAACCATTGGTTCACTGGACACATGCACTGGTTAGGGTGACGTATCCAGTAATCCGTTAAGTGCATGGAATTCTTGAAAGTGTACAACATGGGGCATCATCCTCTGTCTTAGCTTGGGCTGCCATAATAAAATTCCGTAGACTGGGGGGCTCATAAACAACAGACATTTATTTCCCATGGTTCTGGAGGCTGGAAGTCCAAGACCCCAGCGAGGGCAGATTTAGTGTCTGAGGAGGACCCTCTTCCTGGTTCATAGATGGCATCTTCTCGCTGTCTCCTCACATGGTGGAAGGGGCTGGCGAGGGAGCTCTCTGGGGTCTCTTTTCTAAGGACACTAATCCCCTCATGGGGGCTCCATCCTCATGATCTCATCACCTCCCAAAGCCCCTACCTGCTTACATTATCACCTTGGCATAGGGTGACTGCTTCAGGAGGCTGGTATCAGGAGCTCCAGAAAAGGGGCGGAACTGAATGAACTGCAAGGGTTTCCAAGGGTTTCCAGCATCTCTGAGCAGGATTTGGGATCCACAGTGTGATATTATATTAGCCTGGCTGGGACCACAGCCTCATCTCCAAGTGGACCATACCCCCAGACACAGCCCCAGCAGGTGGCAAAAAGGGGGGAAGAGGCATTTCCCCCTAAAGAAGTCAGGGAGCTCTCAGGAGGGGAGAAGGGATGATGGGTGACCAGTGACCATTGTCCATCACCACACTTGGGGCAGAAAGGAAGGGCTTGGGACACCTTGAATCCTTAGTGAAGTGCGAAGTGAGGGCAGAAGGAGAGAAGCAGAGCAGTGGGTGAATGGGGCTATGTCTTGTTTTCCCCCTGCGTTTCCAGGGCGCTGTGAACAGCTCGTTACCTTGCAGTGCTCACATAATTCCTCCGGCCGGGCTGTTGGCTGATGAGCAATGCCACTGAGGTCGGGGGAGGAAGGCCCAGTGAGGTTCAGCTGTTTATAGGAAGAGCATAGAGTGGGTCTGAAACAACGCTCACAGATCAGCTTTGGGGAGAGACCGAGAGACGGCTGGGCATATATCAGAAAACAAGGATCCCGTGATATCGGTGAGGTCGTATGGTGGTCCTGCATGGCTGTGCAAAGAAGCTCTTCTTTCTTTTTATAATTTTTCAGAAACAAGCCAGAAAAGTAAATAAACACTATGTCCCCAAGCTTCCCTGGGTCTGTCCAGAGCCTGGTCCTTTGCCAGCGGTGAATTCTGGTTCCCACGTAGCCAGGTCGTCTGAATCATTTAATGAGAGCCTGCACCCTCACCTCTGCACCAGCTCAGCCTTCCTGCATGAACTCTTAATCCAGTGCCCACCTATTTAAAACCTACATGTGACATCCCAGAGTATTAGGTGACAGATGGGATTCACAGTTTTCATGGGCCCCCACGAAGCCCCTCTCCCCGGCTGCTTCTGTATTGGATTTCCAGCCGGGAGATGAGGATGGATGTGCGCGGGTCTGAGGACCACGTTTCAGGATGTGGCTCCAATCCATGGCCAGACGTCAGCGAGGCGAGGCCATCTGTCCCTCGTCTGGGGTCTTTGGAAGCGGCCTGGAAACGTCTTATACAAGTTAATACGGAGGAACAGTATGGTGAGGGCTGTCCTCTGAAGCTTAAAGGAAAAAATTCAAAACAACAAACAAAAATGCAAGACATCTGTTTCTGGGGAGAAAAGGAGAGAAAGAAAGGCGGAGAGAAAAGAGGTAGGGAGAACTCTCCAAAACAAAGCAGCAGGGAGATGGGGGCTGGGAGGCGGCTGGAAGGAAGGGGACCTCACGGTCGGCCAGCAAACCGATGCACATGGCGGCGCCCGCCTTCATGGAAAGTGACTGAGTGGCGTGTCAGGGCTGGCGTCCACCGATTTCACCTGCGGGGAGATTGAATCAGGCAGCGGATTAGAGTGCGGAACGTTCTGACGCTCGCTGTTGTGAAAACACGTCAGGTAGGTAGGTGCTCATTAGATGGGCCGGGCTTGCGCCAGCCCAGTGGAAATTGTATTTATGGCAAAAGGAGGACACAGCGTTCGACCTTGTGTGGTTGGGAGAACAGGTTGATCCCCGGGGTTGATCACCAGGCGATGGGGGAGGAATGGCTACCGTCCTCAGGCTGCCTCTGTGTCCTCCCTTTTCTCCGCATGCAGCCTCCTGTGTGCAAGCACACGCACACACACGTGCACACACGTGCCCAGACTGTGTGTGTACGTGCACACGCCCGGGAGGAAGTATGCTCAGACTTCCTCTCTGCTTTATCTTTTCCCCAGTTTAGGCCGTAGGTAAGCCCCTGTGGGAGGTTGGTAAAAATATGCTAACTCTGTTTAAACCTACAGTACGTATTTTCAGCCACGCTGGGATGGAGACTTTTTTAAGGTTTTCCCACGACACTTGGGTTTTGGGGATGGGAAAAGTTATAAAGGTACTGGTTCAGGTAAAGAGCATAATGCCAGGGAATGTGTGCTGTGGGCTAAGTTTTGTGTTTAGAAAATAAAAGGATATATACCGTAGTGGGTAGAATGGGGTTCTCCCCCGAAAGCCATGTCCATGTCCTAAACCCCATAACCTGGGAACGGGACCTTATTAGGAAACAGAGTCTCTGCAGATGTGATAAAGTGAAGGTCTGAGATGAGGTCCTCCTGGAGGGGGGTCGCCCTACATCCAATGACAGGGTGCTTCTAAGACACAGAAGAGGAGAGACACAGACACAGAGGAGAAGCCCTGAGAAGACAGAGGCAGAGACGGGAGGGATGCGGCCACAAGCCCAGGGACGCCTGGAGCCCCAGAAGCTGGAAGAGGCGGGAAGGACCCTCCCCTGGAGCCTCTGGAGGGAGCACAGCCCTGGGACACCTCAGACGTGTGGTCTCCAGAATGGGGGAGGATGGATTCCCGTGGTTACAGCCACCCCAGGAAACTCCTACATCTAAGACTGCTTTAAACACATACCCTGAATGGTCACTGAGATTGCCAACAGGGTGTCTCACGGGAGGGACGCTCTGGGGCCGGGGGGTACAGGGATGGGATCAGAGGGAACCCCTTTTACCGCACGCCATTCTCGCCCTTAGGATCACGAGCCAGGCACATGCAAGCGTCCCTAAGTACCAAACATGCCATTGGCACCGTTTCATGACTGCAGCCATGAATGCATTGCAAACTCGCTTGTCCACACTGATGGGTTCAGAGGGGTTGGCGGGGGCTGTCCAGCAGGGGTGTAAAAGTCCTGAGGGAGACCGCCACGGTCGAGTCCTCTGTCTGGCTGAGCTTACGTCCAGGTGTCCCCTCGTGCGTCCCTCCCAGCTCAGCCTGCAATCACAGACTCCTGGAACGTTGCTGCTGGCTCTTCCGGGGGTCCTCTCTGGAGACACCACAATTTGACCCCTGAGGGGACCCAGGAAGTGTATGTGAGCAGTGCCAGCTGGAGGGGGTCCTGTTTTCATGCTCCTCTTAACCACCAGGTGTTCAGAGCCAAAGGTCCTCTGCGGCTCTTGGCTGGGAGAGACGGGGAGGGGCGCCCTGGGTGGAGAGGTGGGTCCCGCCTGCGCTGGGGACACGGAGGTATTCCTCGAGCTGGGGAGCCTGCTTCCCTGCACAAGCCCACGTTCCCCCCGAGGCCCACGCCATCAGTCACTCCCTCGCTCCAGCTGTTGTCTCCCAGCCATGCCGCGTGACACGCGACTTTGTCTTAATGCACATCAGCTGCGCGGGGCCGGCTTTGCGCGGACACTGCCGCTTCTGTTATCCAGGGGAGCTCTCTGTAGGAAAAAGAATGACACACGGGGACAGTCACAGGAGCCCTTTGGATGCATTTCCATCGCTGCTGGGATGTCCCGAGCTGTCTTACGGGCAGTCGGGTGCCCCTCTACCATGTTCACGGATTTGTTTGTGAATGTGTGTAGCAGTTTTTACCTTGGGGTGCGTGTTCCCCGGGGGCTGTGGTGCTGGGACAGGGGCCACTTGGCTGGTTGTTTGGCCTGAGTCGCCCTGATGTCTTCATGGCAAGAGGGGTCAGTGACAAAGTCAGTGGCGTGTGAAAGGTGACCTTGGGGGCCGCTGGATACAAAATAGGATGCTCAGTTAGGGCTGAACTTCCAATAAGCAGTGGGATTTTTTTTCTTTTAGTATAAGTATGCCCCAGATTTTGCAAGGGACATATGTATAGTAAAACAATAATTATTGTATGTCTGAAATTCAAATTTTAGCTGGGTGTCCTGTATTTTTAGTTGGTAAATATGCTTAAATATGGCAATCCTAATCAGGCTTTTTCCTCCCCAAGATCTGGACATATAGGACCTCCGGCCTGCACCTCCAGGTCACAACTTTGGGGGAACTGACATAGTGGACAGTAGGGGTTTTCCATCGATTATCTATGTATCTATCTGTCTATCTATCTATCATCTATCTACTTATCTATCACCTACCTGGTTATCTATCATATACATATATATGTATCTATCTATATCTATTACCTATCATCTCTGTACCTGTCTATCTATCCATCATCTATCTATATATCCACGTATCTATCATTTATGTATGTATGTATCTATCGTCTATGTTTGTCCATCCATCTATCCGTCTATCTACGTATTTAGTTATTTATCGTCTATCATCTCTCTCTGTATATATATAAAATGTGTCTATCTATCATCTATTTATTTATCATCTATCATCTGTGTATGTCTATATGTATCTGTCTTCTATGCATCTCTCTCCCTATCTATCTAGCTATCTATCTATCTAGATTGTGGTACAATACGCATAACATAAAATTTACCATTTTAACCGAAGCTCCCAAGCCAGTGCTACAAAGTCTGTTCATAACACGGTGCCGCCGTGTCCACTACCTACTTCCTGTCTACCTAGAAATGTCTTATTTGATTCTGCGAGCAGACAGCGAGCTATGCTGGCCTGAGCAGGGAAGGGACATTTGCTGTTAGGGTTTGGGGCCAGGGATCTGCTGGGACTCTGGGCGGCCGCCTGGGCAGTGCCTGGAGGGCTGACCTGAGCCTCCACCCGCCCCATCTGTGCCTCTACCCCCTGTCTGGGTTTTCATTGCTCACACACCCACTTCCTCCTGATCTATCTGACATCTGGTGGCTCCTCTGTGGTCACACTTGTGTGTCCGCATCAGTCTGCAGTGCAACAACACTCAAGGGCAGGTCTTGGGCTTCACTCATAACACACAGAGATCTCAGACTTAAAGCAAGGTCACAGCACTCTGCTGTATGTGTGTGGGGTCAATGAGGGGAAATGGGATTGCTCTAGGAGTAGCCTGTTGCTTGGCTCTGTAAGCCAGAGTTGAGGATCCTTGGAGTGTTGGGTGGTGACGCTGGGACCCTTGGCTTTCTGTCCTGGTTCAACCCATTCCCAGCAAGGCAGCTCCAACAGGGTCAGCTCCCATCTCCAGGGTTAGTTTACGCTGTGGTTCTGTCACTTCGCAGCTCAAGCCTCTGGGCAGGTCAACTCTTCATCTTACTCTCCTCAGTCATAAGCTGTAGACGGGGGATGCCTGTCTCCTAGGACGGTTGACTGGATTGGAAATAATGGTCTTAGCGAACCCAGTGTGTGGGGAAACAATGATTCCTTTCAGCCCTAAAGTGTAGGTTGTGGCATATTTTCTTTTCCTGCCAACACTGTAAGGTCCTTAGGGATCAGAATGACGTTTCTATTCTGATCTGGGCTTTTAGAACCGGGTGTATCTTGGGTCTGCAAAGAAGATTTGAATGCATGAGTGAAGTCGATGGTCTGGCCTCCAGATTTGAGCTTCTGGCCAGCGGTGTTCCAGGAAATGTCAATCGATTCAACAGTTCATTCCTAATTCACTCAAGATGAGATAAGAAAAGGACGACTGTGAACATCGGTCGTGTAGGATTGCCCTGCCACTCAAGAATACCCATCGCCATGGTTTCCACCCACTGTGGTTAGGAGAGGATCCTGAATGGTGGTTCTCAGCTTTTCTTTACCTTCCAGGTGCTGGTGGCACCTGGCATCCCATGGTGTGCTGAGCACCCAATTAGCAAGCAATCCCATAAAGTGGAGACGGCAAGAAACCTCAAAGGTAGTGTCACCTCCATCCAGAAAGGGCATCTCAGCCACCCTTCTCCAGGGATTGTTACAAAACAAGAACAGCCGTACCACCAGCACCCAGAACAGAACGTGACTGCACCTCTGTTTTCAGACAAGCAGACTTAGTGATTTCAAGGCACTCCCACCGAGATCTCACGTGTGCTGGCATGGTTTCTCCAAAGCTATGACTCCATCGCCTGTCTCCGTTTTCCGAGACTGGAAAGATGGTCACCTCGGGAAGCGCAATGGGTGCCTTGCTGAAGGGTAGACGTGGCCCTGGAGGAGACGCCTCCATGGACTCTTTGTGCTGGACTCAGCTTCTGGATGTGACCGTGGGCTCCCCTGGCTGGGAGTCCATTTCTTCATTGCTGCTTCTCCCGGTTGTTAATAAATCAGAAAGTAGATGAGAGACTCATGGTTAATTTTCCGCAGCTAGTGCAGAGTGTCTGAGCCCATAAACCTCAGAAAGTCTCGAGCTGTGAATTTCTTGATACTGACAAGGCAAACAGCTTAGAAGTCATAATTATAAGTTACAAGTGTCTTAAGGGTTGTTCTTCTGACATAAAACTAATTTCATGTTTTTATTCATAATGTGGGAGAGATGAGAGGCAGGGGCCTGCTCTGGAGGGTGCTCCTGGAGGTATCACAGCCTCCGTTTCCTGGCCGTAATGAGCGGAGGCAGCGGGCTTCATCCCTCTCGCCGCCTGGTTTGCCTTGAGTAGCTCCTGACAACCTCGTGGAAGCTGTCTCTGCTTTCCCACGAGCAAGCTGGTACCTCACCAGTGCGTGACCCTGTTCTCCCCCAGAACCATCCTGCCACCGTATTGGCACACCCAGATCCAAGATCTCTGCAGGAGTGTCCTGGGGCAGCCGGAACACGTGACCACAAACTAGGGGCTTGAAACAACGGGAATGTACCTTCTCACCATTCTGGAGACCAGACATCTGAGATCAATGTGTGGGCAAGGTCGGTTCTCCTGGAGGCTCAGGGGAGAATCCGTCCCAGGTCTCTCTCCCAGCTTCCGGAGGCTGCCAGCAATCCTTGGCATTCCTTGTTTTGTAGAAGTACCACCCCCATCTCTGCCTCAATTGTCACATGGGCTTCTCCCCTGCGTGTGCTTCTACGGGTCCTCTTTTCTTATTATAAGGACACCTTGGATTTAGGGCCACTCTAATCCAGGATGACCTTATCCCAAGTTCCTTCAGTTAACTACAGTTAAATACAGAAAGACCCTATTTCCAAATAAGGTCCCATTCACAGACACGGGGGGTCAGAATTTGAATATATCTTGGGGGGCACCTTTCAACCCATTACAACCCCTGTGATGAATGCTGGTCTTCCTGAGGTGAAGAGGGGTGTCGTCACTCCCCTCTTGGACCACTCTAGGGGAACGGTATACCCGTGGATTAGTGCATCGTGGAGTTTTCAATTCTGCCCATCTCCAGCTCAGCAGAGAGTTTCTCTTACCATTAAGGAGAAAAAAGGTATTTGGGAAATAGAAGAAAAATAGTGTGGATTGGACAAACTCAACCACTGTTTCAATCTCTGTCCATCTAACGGCATGTAGGCACTGCCTTTGTTTCTTTAGGTCATGGTTTTATTCTGATGATCTATGGAGGGTCCTGCAAAAAGATTTGTTGGACACAAGGAGGAATAATGGCAGGGTGTACAATGCAGAGAGAAGAAAATACAAACATAGTGATGGTTTTGTGGGTGCCATGAAGAAGTCGCCGAGTTAGGAAAATTAGAACATTGTTCTTGACTTTGTCACAAATTTTCTATGGAACTAGAAAATTGGATGTCACCTCTTTCAAACGAAAGCATTGGTGGTAAACAAGGAGAGACAGGCTAAAACCACAGGATAACGTCAACGCACTCCCACCAGAATGGCTAAAATGAAAAAGACAGACAGTAGCATGTGTTGACAGGGCTATGGAGTCACTGGAACTTTCCAGGGCTGCTGAGAGACTGCAGGTTGGTCTGATCATTTTGGGAAACCATGGGAGTATATCTACTAAAGTTGGGTGTACACAGGGTCTGTGTCCTGGCAATCCAGCTCCTAGGTGTGTACACAGTGGAAAGGCATGCACCAGTGCCCTGGAGACATGTGCAAGAAATTTCATAGCAGAATAATTTGTAACGGCCCCAAAGTGGAACCAACTCCTCAATCAATGGTAGAATGGATAAATATATCATGATGGATTCCTGCAATGGAATATTACTTGGCAATGAACAATCTCACACAGGGCACGATAGCATGCATGAATCTCACAGCCTGGCTTGATAACAGGGGAAGCAAAATGCAAAAGACTGCATGCTGATTGCAAGTCTGCAACTTTAGAAAGTTCCAAAGCAGCCACAATGAGTCTACAGTGTTGAAAGTCAGGAGTGGGGTTATCTCGGGGAGGGCTTGGGACCGGGAGCTGGTGTGTGTCCTGGTCCTGGACGCAGTTACACAGGTGTCCTGGTCCTGGACGCAGTTACACAGGTGTCCTGTCCTGGACACGGTTACACAGGTGTCCTGGTCCTGGACGCGGTTACACAGGTGTCCTGGTCCTGGACGCGGTTACACAGGTGCCCTGGTCCTGGACGCGGTTACACAGGTGCCCTGGTCCTGGACGCGGTTACACAGGTGTCCTGGTCCTGGACGCGGTTACACAGGTGTCCTGTCCTGGACGCGGTTACGCAGGTGTCCTGGTCTTGGACATGGTTACGCAGGTGTCCTGTCCTGGACGCGGTTACACAGGTGTCCTGTCCTGTACGCGGTTATGCAGGTGTCCTGGTCCTGGACGCGGTTACGCAGGTGTCCTGGTCCTGGACGTGGTTACACAGGTGTCCTGGTCCTGGACGCGGTTACGCAGGTGTCCTCGTCCTGGATGCGGTTACGCAGGTGTCCTGGTCCTGGACATGGTTACGCAGGTGTCCTGTCCTGGACGCGGTTACGCAGGTGTCCTGTCCTGTACGCGGTTACACAGGTGTCCTGGTCCTGGACGCGGTTACACAGGTGTCCTGTCCTGGACGCGGTTACACAGGTGTCCTGGTCCTGGACGCGGTTACATGGGTGTCCTGGTCCTGGACGCGGTTACACGGGTGTCCTGGTCCTGGACGCAGTTACACGGGTGTCCTGTCCTGGACACGGTTACACAGGTGTCCTGGTCCTGGACGTGGTTACACGGGTGTCCTGGTCCTGGACGCGGTTACACAGGTGTCCTGTCCTGGACGCGGTTACACAGGTGTGCTTACTTTGTGGTGATTCATTGGGATGTACGGTTGTGGTCTGTGTACTCTTCTGGATGGATGGTACTCAACAGAGCTGCTTATTCTAACATGGGCGTGTTCTAGGTCTCCTTCTGGTCCTCCCACTTAGGATTCCCTCACATGCGTTTGAGAGCGAGTCTTGAACACCTATACTCAAGGGCTACTTCCAGAATGGAGGTATAGATCAGACAAAGAGTTGCTATAGATCAGACGTGGTTCCAATTCTTGGCTACCCTATATTCCTTGTCCACAGTTAACACTGGATTAAAAAAAAGGTCACAAGCAAGGTTGGATGATTATTCGGAGGGCGTGTCCCCCTTAAAGTGTCCATACAAGTTAAATTTCCACCAATCCATGAGTCAGGATCAATTCAATGGACATGGCAATGATGCCTATCTTACAGGGTAGTGGGAAGGATACTGGAGACCCAGGCAGGATATTCCCGGGGGCACACTCGAATCTCCAGAACCTCTCCAAGTTTTCTAAGGTGAGAACTCTGCAGGTACTCCATGGGTCTCCTCCGGATGGCTTGCCCAGCCCTCACATGGATGGTTGCACCCACATGCCCCAGGGGAGGAAAGGACCATTACCTGGAGGTTTCTTGGTGTTCTCTGGAGTTTCTGGAGCATCCCTGGCAGAGACTATGGTCACTTTACTTCAGAAGATCCATGAAATCTCCCCCACCGGGTCCTCAGACCTGGTGTAAAACTGCTCTCTTAGAAACAAGCCACGGCGGTGGGTATGGGGGTGGGGACCAAAGCTACGGTCTATGTTGGCAGGCGACCAAACATCTTTGCAATTATTGGAAAAACAGCAGAGCGTCTCTGTGTCCCTTGGTCCCCATCATAAGAAGTGGCCTCCGTAGTACTTTAAAATAACAGAATATTTACATTATGAAGAGATTTAGACTCTAAATCAAATAGAAAAAGATAAGGAGCAGAGAAAAGTCTCATTCAGACTGAGAGGCTCGTGGTCCATTCACGGACCAAAGAGATTTTTGTTTTGCGGGGATATATTCCTCCAGAACTCACCTTGGTTCGTGGAAAACGACAACTCAAAATAAAATCATAAAACCACCACCACCGCCCAAAACCCTCTTGCAGGATCTTTTTTTTTTTTTTAATAACAGACTTTAGTCCGCCGACAGCACTCACATCCAGCGAAATTCAGAATAGATGCACGTCTGCATTTCCTTTTAAGATTCTTCATTCTGGGGGAACGCTGTCCTGCCTTTTTGACCCACATAGCAGGACTCCAATCAGAAAAGATAAGAGCATGTTTAATTGATTAGCCCGCGTCTGCAGAGCGCTTTGAAGGTGAGCAGTGCGATATTATTATAATGATGGGGAAGACGCTGTGATCTTTGGAGAATTTCTCCTCTCCTCTGAGCTGCTGTTCTAATTTGAGGCACGCTGCTCAAGTCTACTATGGGAGTGTACCTGTTCTACATCCCGGCCAGGGGTCCTCTGCGAGGCTTCTCAGTGGGAAGCGCCTTGGATATCCCAGCGTGGAGTGCCTCACCTCCGGGCGTGGAGACCAGCCCGGCTGCAGAGCAAGGGAAGCTGTTGTCTGCTCTCCCGGTGGGGGGGCAGATTCACCAAGGTGCCATGGGGGGCTCTGCTTTGGATGTTGGCTGGTCATTTCCCTTTTCTCTGAGACGTGTTGACCAACTTCTCTTTAAGGTGGATATTCCGCCTTTCCTGGGCATCTCCGGTAGAGAAATTCCCCATCGCCTGGGACAGCTTTGCTCTTTCCCTGAACTTTGCCCGTTTCCATTGGATATATTTATGTATACGTATAACAGATTGACTTGGCTGTACACCTGAAACTGACACAACACTGTAGATCAACTAGACTCCAATAAAAATTTTGAAAATTAAAAGAGGAATAAACTTAGCTGTAGCCAATCAAAAGATACGAAACTAAAAAAAATTAGAATATCTTCCTGATGAAAGTTCATAAGAGGAGATAAAGAGTATATGGATTCACTTTCTAAGTCACATGGGTACATTTTAGTAGACAATAATGGTATTTTATTGTCCAAAATCTTTTTATGCGTGGATATCAAGAACCCAGAATTGATTTCAAAAATGCTTTACGGTAACGATTTACCTTATCTCCTACAAAAAGACTGCCATGTTTTGGACATTGAAAAACAAAGAGGAGTAATTCTAAGACACACACACACACAACACAGGTTGTACGCCATATTCCGATTGCTTCTTTAATCACCTCCCCGCCAGATTGTAGGCACCCCCAGAGGGGTTACCATGCCTGTTTCTTTGTTTCTGTAATGCTCAGCCTTTACTATTTAGAACGCTGTTAGGTTTATAGAAAACTCAAGCAGAAAGTACTGAGTATCCCTTCTCCCTGCCCACACGTTCCCATACTATTAACATCTTGAGTGCGTGTGCTACTTCTTTTGCTACAGTTGACACACCGATACTGATGCATTATTATTAACTAAAGCCCGTAGTTTACATCAGGGCTCACTCTTGGTGGTGTCCATCACGTGGGTTTGGGCAAATATGTAATGGCATGGGTCCATCATTACAGTATCATACAGAGTAGTTCCCTACAGAATGGCCTCTGCCCTAAAACTCCCTAGAGTGACACCTGGTCACCCAGGCCACCCATGTTTTCTCATCCTTACATCACTGACAATAGTGTTTGCCCTGTATTCAATCGATCGATCAAGCAGTCAATCAATAATAAGGGATGAACAAGAGCAGGTACTCAGCATCCTTGTGCGGCTCACTTTCCAGGGCCGCTTCAGACCCATGGCCACCTTCCCTGTCCTGTCTGTGCTTGGGGCTGACCTATATGGGGAGCATGCTGGGGGCTTCGGCAGCCCTGGCGTTGGTTGGCTTTGGTCACTAGGGAGCCATAGAGAAGACAGCAGAGAGGGAGGAGCTGCCTGCAAACTGGCAGGCAGTTAACCCCCCGCAGCTGGCCATCGTCTCAGGGGGCCGTCTCCAGACAGCTCCCTCTCCAGCCACTGGAAACAAAGCCCTCACCTGCCACCTCTGGTCCAAGATGGAAACATGCCCCGTGCTACTTTCCGGGGGTTCCCCACGGTCTCCTCCATCCTGAGCTCCACCCACATCTTTGCCTCATCGTCAAAACTCTTCCTATTAGCCCCGTGGAGGCACCCTGTCCTCCCCACGTGGGTCCCGACGCCCACAACGTGTGGCACTGCTGGGCTCCAGGAGGCAAGAAGGTGGAGCCTACAAGGACCTACCGTAGAGCACAGGGAACGCTGCTCAATATTATGTAACAACCTACATGGGAAAAGCATTTGAAAAAGAATAGACACATGTACATGTATAACTGAATCCCTTTGTGGCACACCTGAAACTAACACAACATGGTAAATCAACTCTACTCCAACAGAAAATTAAAAGTTTAAAAAAAAGAAACGAAGATGGAGCCTAGGTGTGTCTTCCTGTAACATCATGGTCTGAGAACCTTCACTGCTCCTTGCGCTGGGCTGTGTGTCAGGGGACACCTAAAATAGACCCCTCTATCGCGATCTGCCTTGACATTTGGGCGAAACCGGAAGGGTCCCAGCGGCCTACCTGTGAGGTGCCCTCCCCACGCAGCTCCCCTGGAGGAGGACCCCCAGCCAAGCACCCCGGCTTGTCTTGGGGACCAAGCGCACTGCTTGCTTATCCCAAATGGATGGGTTTCTGTCTCCTGCCAGCCCAGGGGATTATCCAAACAAGTGGAGCCAGGGGCCACCGCCAGGAACCAGGGGTCACCTCCACCCTGTTGTTACTGGAACGTCTGCCTCCTAAGTCTTTGGGGACTCACTCTGTTCTCACCTGTGACCTTTATGGGGCCCTTTGTGGCGTCCTCCCCCGGGGCTGTGAGCATGTGAAGCTAGTAAACGGTCACCAACCACATCTGGCCGGTGTCGGGTGTCCTGCATCATGTCATTCCTGTCACCTAGGGTGAGCATCCCTCCCTCACCGAGGGGATGAATGGAGACCTCCGAGACAGCCTGTTCCCAGCCCCCATGGGAAGGATGGGCAGAGTGAGCTTTCGGGTGGCTGCTTTGTGCTGAAATTTTTTTCTTTTCACTCGCAGGTGGCAGAAGTAGGGAAGAAGGTGGTGGAGAGGGTTCTGGGCTGGACTATCAGATGCAGCGTCTGGGCCACCCCCGTTCACACCCTCCACCTGGCATGTTCACGGCATCATGCTGTTCAACTCGGGAAGGCTGTGAATTCAAAGAGAAAAACCGAAAACAATGGAACGTCACTTGGAGCACTTTGGCATGAAGAATTGTGTATAAACACGCACCTCCGAATAACTCGGAGCGGCAAATGTCACCACGAGGAAAGCCCCATCCTCACTGTGGGACTCTGTGCGGAAATGGAGCTGTGTTTGAACGCGGACATTGACACCAGTGGTGCCCCACTCTCCTGCCTCTTTGCCAAACCTCCAATGGTCAGTCACTCGGCATCCAGCTGAGAAAACAGGATTTGGGAGGGGCCCATAATAGGCTGAGGGAAAAGAAAGCAGGCGGTTCACCGTCCAGATCGGTGATTCATCACAAATCCATAAAACAATTAGTGATGAGCTACCGATACGTCGGCACGACTGTATTTTTGATGAACGTATAAATAATTTAACGGAGTATTTCTTTAGTCTTGGGAGAGTCTGCCATTATTTACCGGCCTTGGCGTGACGGCTGCAGCCTCTCTGCTGGGTAAAAAAAAACGTTCCCCGGTCCATCCGAGGGGGCTGGTGGATTTTAATGCTCTTAAGAGCTATTAACAAGCCGATTAGCATAATCCATCGTGATACATCATCGTATAAAAATTCGTCCGCCTGACTGGATGGAGCGGTGGGGGTGGCTTTGAAGATTTTACGGTACAATAATTATCCATTTGATAAGCAATTAAAAAGATATTTGGAGACACGGAGCATGGAGACAATGGCGTCTGTGTGGGGCAGTGTGGTGGTGTCGGGACAGATCAGGGTCTCTACCGTGAATTGGCTATACCGACTCGTTGAGGCTCCTTCCGTCTCCGCCCTGGGTGAGACCCTCTTTGCCCCAGGAAGATGGGCAGGTTATCTAGAAGCTATGGGATTAACGTAGGGCTTCCCAAGTGGAATCATGAAGTGGGGCGAAGGATGGAGGTGCCCCGGCGTGAGAAGCTACCAACTTGCCTCTCTCTCCCACCTACACACCTGTGACCTCACAGCCACCCCTCTTGTCCCATGGTCCCAGCTTTATTCTTTTTCTGGGAAGTCGTAGCAACTACCTGGACCTGGATATGGGCCTTGACGAGTGAAGATCACAGGGTTTAAAAACGGGGGTAAAACATATACATATATATATATATATATATATATATATATATATATATATATATATATATATATATATATATAAAGTCCACCTTCACCACCTCAAATTTTGTGGCTTAAAATACACAAACGGTGCTGTGCAACCACTACCACGATCTAGTTTCAAAGCTTTTTGCTCACCCCACCCAGAACCCTTGACCCCATGAGCTGTCACCCTCCCTCCCCCTCCCCCAGCCCCTGGTAACCATGAACCTACTTTCTGGCTCTGTGGATTGGCCTGTTCCGGACGTTTTGTATCAATGGAATCACACACTGTGTGTCCTCCTGTGTCTGCTTCTCTCACTGAGCATCGTGTGTTCAAGGTCCGTCCACGTGGTAGCCTGTGTCAGAGCTTCACTCCTTTTCATGGCTGAGTCATATTCCGTGGTTTATCCATCCATGTATCCGTCCATCTATCCATCCATCCACCCATCCATGGACGCTTGGGTTGTTTCCATCTCTGGGGGCCTAATACCATTTTGATGAGCAGTGAAAAACCTTCTGCCCTTTTCCACTGGCTCTGATTTTCTGAAGGAGAAGCCATCAGTATGGTGCACATGTGGGCTGTTTCCACTTTTATGACTTTTGTGAATAATGCATATGCAAGTATCTGCTTGAATTCCAGTTTTCCACTTTTTGGGTATCTGCGTAGGAGCAGAATCGCCACATCCTTACAACAATCATTAGCTTGGCTTTTGGAGGGTGGCTTACAATTTTAATTATCCAAGCTCACCAAGCCAGGAAAAACTGAGATGGTCCAGAAAAATCTAGAAACTTCCTGAATGGTTAACAATGTACCGCATCAATCTAGAAAAAAAATGAAATACATAAGGGTGGGTTTGCAGTCCTTAGACTTTTCTCCTGTCCAGCTGGGGGTGAAATGGTCAAAATCTGGGTGGGTGAGAGAGCGAGTCCCCCAGGATCCTGGAACGTCCAGAGCTGCCTAAGTTGGGTCTAAGAATGAACCATATCGACATCTCCTAGCCTACCTATGGCTGCAGCAGCTGGAAACCCCAGGAATCCTGACCATCTTGGTGTCCCCAGCTGGCATCCCCATAGAAGCCTTTATTCTGTCTTCATATGAATAACCTGGGGTCCTAAATTAGTGTGGGGCTGAAGGACATCTCATGGTGATTTCATCACTTTGGGACACACTTTTCATTATATCCCCCCATAAATCTCTCTGGGGTGTCCATGTTACTCTTGTTTGACTGTGTCTCTTAAAAATGAGGGTGATACAATCCAGCAATCATGCTCCTTGGTATTTACCTGAAAGAGCTGAAAACTTACGTCCACATGAAACCCTGCACTCGAATGTTTATAGCAGCTTTATTTACAATTGTCAAAACTTGGAAACAATCTAGATGTGCTTCAGTTTGTGATGGATAAACTGTGATCTATCCAGACAGTAGAATACTATTCAGCACTAAAAAGAGATGAGCTGTGAAGCCATGGAGAAACAGAGAGGAACCTTAAATGCATAGTATTAAGTGAAAGCAGCCAATGAGCAAAGGCTACAGACTGTGGGATTCCACCTCTGTGACATCCTGGAAAGGGCACAACTATAGAGACAGAAAAAGCATCAGTGGTCACCAGGGGCTGGGGGAGGGAGGGATGAACAGTGGAGCACAGAGGATTTTTAGGGCAGTGAGACTACTCTGTGTGATGCTCTAATGGTGAGTCCCTGTCTTTATACATCTGTCCAGACCCATAGAATGTCCAACATCAAGAGTGAACCCTATTATAAACTCTGGACCTTGGGTGATGGTGACGTGTCCATGTAGATTCATTGATTACAAATGCATCTCTTTGGTGGGTAAGAGGAGGCTGTGGGTAGGTGGGAAATCTCTGTACCTTTCCCGCAATTTTGCTATGAACCTAAAACAGCTCTAAAAAATACACTGTGGTTTTTTTTTCAGAGTGTGATAAATGGTACCCTTCTCTTTGCCTCTAGAGTTCAGAACTAAATAAAATCTCAGGGGCCAAATGCATGGCGGGGGGAAAATCTCAGCTTTTTTAAACCAATAAAGTTGCATGGTTTTCCCTGATCCAGCTGCATGAAGCATGTGAAGCTTCCACACTGGTCCTGCCAAGTTGAACTTACTCTCCTCTGGATAAGGCAAAAGAGGAAGAAAAGGCAAGGGGCCCCCTTGAAAAGGCAGAGCTGACTGCCCCATACCGTGGTCCTGGGAAGCAGTGGGGGAGCTGTTGAGAGAAACCACCCCTTGGGGGGATGCCTGCATAGAGCCCCACCAGGTTACCCCACGAGATGCTGAGAGCACCTGTCACCGAAGGGGACCCTTCCCCACCCCTGCACCTGCCTTGTGCCCTTGGCTCAGGGTGAATTTGTTTCTTCCAACCCTGAGACCCTTCAAACCCTGCCTGGGGCACCTTTCCATGTAGTCACTGCCAGGCAGGCACGTGGAGGGGTTAAGACACACCGGGGTAGTGTCTGCACAGGTGTGCTGATGACAGCCACCGTGGATATCCATGCAGGTAACACATGAGGAGCAGAGCATCCACACTGGGGTGGAAAACCAACAGTGCCGCCCTCCAAAATCCCCCTGGAAGCCAGGTTTGTCCATCGGTTTGGCCATGTGTTTCTTGAGCTGACCCTTTGTAGCAATCGGTTTGTGGGGCGTGGCTGGGGAGAGAGCAGGTGACAGGCTGAGTGCCTCTTGGGGGTGACTCCGTTTCCACTGTTACAAGAGTAAAGGGTCGTGGCTCTGAGGGGTCCCCTGCACCGTCCAGTCCTAAGAGGGGCCACCTGTCCTAAGGTCAGCAGGCTGCTGTGCCAGGTGCAGCTCAGGTGTACCTGCTACAGAGGTCTGCGTCTGTGTGCACGTGAGGCCGTGGCGTTTGTACAAACAGTGCGGTGCTGACAGATTCCCATTGATTACCTGTCCGTGGAACCTGAGTTTTAGGAATATGCAGCTGAGCTGCACTGCAGAGGACAAGACGGCCTAGGATGGCCTGGGTTAGATTCCTGTCCCTCCCGTGGCCACTCCAGGAACCCGGGTGTGGGACTCAAGGTCTTCATGACTTGACTTCCTGACTCTGAACGGGCAGGACCTCACCTGGAGGGTGGTTCTGAGAATCCAGCAAGTGGCAAAGTGCCTGTGTGGGTTTGTGGCTGCCGGGCTGGGGTCCCTCCGGCTCCGTCGGTGGCAGGGCCAGGAGGGTCCTTTGTGATGCCTCCAAGCCAAGTCGGGAGCACGGAGAGCCACGGTCCTGGGGGTGGAGGGAGGGGGAAACCGGACTCCCATGTGGGCACCAGGTGGACCTTCAGCCTCAGCAGAGGGACAGGTGCGGACCTCCAAGCCAAACTCCCTGCCCACCTCCCCACGAGGATGGTGAGCCCCTGGGTTAGCACCTGGCCTCCGGACTCCAAATGCCGCTGCTCTATGCCCTAAACCCATAGAACTGACTCCCAGGCCAGAAACCCTAAAACGGGAGACTGTGCTGCGTAGCCACAGCTGGCGGTGACCTTAGCAGGGGACACTATGCTCCTGAGTCCTGGTGACTCTGGCTGGCCCTCCCGGGTGGGGGGCATACCCCTCGCCGGGTCCTTCCTGCCATGGGGTGGAGCTGGCCGGCAGTCAGTCCTCACGCTGGACTCCGGTGTGTCTTTTTTTGCTCTGGGGCAGTCGGCCGAGCTGCTGAATTAAAACAGAAGGTCAGGACTTCCCTGGTGGCGCAGTGGTTAAGAATTCATCTGCCAATGAAGGGGACACGGGTTCCAGCCCTGGTCCGGAAAGGTCCCACATGCCGCGGGACAACTAAGCCCGTGGGTCACAGCTACTGAGCCTGCGCTCTAGAGCCCATGAGCCACAACTACTGAAGCCCGCGAGCCACAACTACTGAAGCCCGTGCACCTAGAGCCCGTGCTCTGCAATAAGAGAAGCCACCGCAATGAGAGGCCCGTGCACCGCAACCAAGAGTAGCCCCCGCTGGCTGCAGCTAGAGAAAGCCCGCGCGCAGCAACAATGACCCTATGCAACCAAAAATAAATTAAAAAAAAAAAACAAAACAGAAGGTCATCAGTGAGGCTCACAGCCCCTGGGGGCTGGTGGAAGCAGGTGAGATGTGTACCGTGTTTCTCCAGGAGACCCAGGCAGGAAGCCTTGGCGTCCTCCATCTGTCACCCCCTCACCCTCAAATGGGGGAGTGGGGGGGGTCTGGGATGAGATATATGGAAATGACAGAGAAACCCCAAAACAAGGGCATTTACATACCAGAGGCATCGGTGGGGCCAGAGGGGGGGGGGGACAGGGAACACTGCTTGCTCTGGGACAACAGGTAGCAGCCATGCCCCCCGGGGACCCCTTGCGTGGCGACTGATGCGCTGGGCGCCCCGTCTCCGCGAACGATAGCTGTGTTCACGTTCCTCTCGAGTCTCCTCCAGCGAGGACGTGTGTGTGCGCGTGCGTCTCATTTACATTTCAATCTTGGCCTCATGAATGTAATACCGGGGCTGCAAATTAATAACAGGAACGCGATGAGGTTGCCCCTACCGTGGAGGAGGGGGACGCGGCGGGGTCCGCACCCCCCGAAGCCCATCTCTCCATTGTGTTCCGAGGGCGCCTCATTTATCGGCCGCGGTGAATGACATTACAGAGAAAGGCATATCCGGAGTGACACAAATTTATTTCTGTCCCCAGCGCTGCAGTATATTTTCATACAATCGGGGGCTATTTGTCTGGGGACAATTTAGTTTCCATGAAAAATTTAAATGGTTTCTGCAGAGAGAGTGGAGTGAAATTTAATTTGTTTCTCATTTGCTACAGCAGGTACGAAAGGGAGAAGGATTGGGTGTCTGATGGTCTGAAATTGTCACTGTCCCTCCGCTGGGTCCCCCAAGGCCGGGGGCCCGGGTTGGGGAGCGGAAGTCCGGGTCCCCGGAGAGAAGCTGCATCTCTCCTCCCCTGCTCCCTTCTGTACCCAGCACCGTCCCCTCCCCTCGGAGAACCGGTAACCTTAAACCAACTTACAGAAAACCTTTGGGGAAGCTGCCAATCACCCGGAAAACAACGTTTGCATCGATCCCCTGTCCGCGTGATTTATGGCTTCATTTTACGGTAATTGAGAATTAGTGAGAAGATTAACAAGTCTCAGCACCGCAGCGGGATATGCGCCGCTCAGCACAGCAATTTGTCAAGATGGGACGTCGGCCGCTTTCTTCCCTTACACGGGGTCCCCATCTAATTGAATTTGGGGATGACGCGGAAATTAATTGGAAGCGGGGAGCCTTTGAATGGCACCCTGAGTGGGGGGCAGGGGGCCCTGCCCTTGTGTCCTCGGCCGCACCCCCCGTCCCCGCCCAAGGGCCGGCCGGGCAGGCCGAGGGGGGTTGATGGATCCCGCTAGGGTCCCACGCAGCCGCCCTGCCGAAGGACGGAATTCAGGAAACCCGGTCTGGACCGCGAGCAACGCAGTTCGTCGGCAGCGAATGAAGGATGGGACCTCTCACCTTCTCTGACGGCATCAGGATAAAGGTCTGAAAATGTACTTCTTTGTGGCCAGGGTGCCAAAGGTCACCATCGCGTTAGGGAGTGGACTCCTCCGGTGGGCCGTGGCCGCGGCGGGTGGCCACGGGGAAGAGCTGAGGCCCCCCCAGCACGTGAGGGGCCGACGTGGCAGCACCTGGGAGTCTGCCCGGTGCCCGGGAAGGGGCGCAGGGGAGCCTTGAGCCCCCAAGGGCTTCCTCCAGCTGAAAAGGCTTCTCTCCGCCCTCCGAGATTTGCATGTTTAAGGGTCTTTTTACATTTGAACAGAGACCCCCGTCTGCCGGGCCCTGATCGTGCCTCTTCCTCAAGGGACTGTTTTATGGACGCTGCACATTTGAGTTTCTTGGAGGGCGGTGTGTGGCCCTTCACGCTGCCGTGTTTTGGGGTCAGTCCTATATCTGCAGTAGATGCTGTTAAGTCAGCCAGCAGGGAGACAGAGCTTTGCCCACCCCCCAGGCCCCCCAGATGGGACTGTGCATTAGAAAGGAGGGGATGGGAAGACGGCCCCATCCCGGCTCAGGTTTTCGCAGTTGAAAAATCTCCACCCTCTGTTGTGGGCTCCATGGTTGCAGGGAACACCTACAGCGATGGTGGCCGAGTCTGGGAGCGCTGCCCACACTGAGCGTCCACCCCTGTTGGCTCTGAAACGCAAAGGGGTTCAGAGTCACAGCCCCGGGAGGAGGAATAGTCACATCAGGGTTTTTACACACACACACACACACACACACATACACACACACAGAGTCACACACTTATATGTACACCCACAGGCTTGTACATGCGTCCACATGCACGAACACACACAGACCACAAGCTTATGTGTGTACACACATGAACACGCTTATTCATGTGCCCATATGCGTATGCATACATGCATAACACACACTTATACACACAGTCATAGGCTTATACACACATGCATGCACAAACGTACACATTTCTATATACCTCCACAGGATCATATATAGACATATGCACACGCATGCATATGTATACATACAACACACATTTTATACATGTATTCATACATGCACCCACAGGCTTACACATGCATGCATACACACTTGCACAAACATCTACACACTTATACATGCACACATGTATACATGCACCCACATGCTTGTACATACATTCACTCACATACATCACACTTGCACCACACGCTTATATACACACATGCATCCACACGCTTATACAGACATGCCTGCACACGCACACACACGCATACCCTCACCACACACACGGCCGAGAAGAGCTTTATGACAGAGAACAGAGTGGCATCTGCGTCTTCCAGGCGGGTCCCCATGTTCCTCCAGGTGGCTCTGGGTGGTCCAGGTGGCTGTACAGAGTCCCGGAGTTTCATCCACAAAACCCTGGGGTGGAGATTAAACCCCTGCAGGGGTCTGGGCCATATCAGGTCAGTGCTCGGAGGCTCAGAGACACATTCTTCAAAGATATGCTTCCCCTCCCAAGTGTGTGTCAGAACATGTGGCCTTATTGGGGTTCAATGTATGTGGGCGAGAAGGGATCTCCCTAGGGTGCTGGTCTAACCTGCCCGGCTCTGCTGCATCCTCCAGGTCCGGGGCCTCTGGTCCCCCCACCCTCCCCCCCTGCCCTGAGCTGGCTCCATTTTGCCCAAGTTCGTGCAGGTGCCCAAGGGGACCCTGGACCTGTCACAGCCTCAGGCCCCCATTTTGTTGGTGCGGCTCAGACCATGACCCCTCCGGATCCCCAGCTGGGCTTCCCTCTCCCCAGAGGCACCCGGAGCTCAGGCCATCTGCTCAGGCCCAAGACTGGACTCTTGTCCTGAGTCTCCAGGCTCTTGTGTGGAGCTGTGCTTATGGATGGCATGGGGAGATCACCTGATACTGTCTGTTTTCCCAGCTGTGCTTCTGCCAGCCTCCCTCGGGGACACCTAGCCCAAGTCTTGGGGTGTCCTTGTACCCTTTAACTTCATGGTCAGATACAGGGGGTCATCGCTGAGCCTGGGCCCCCCCAGATGGCCCAGAGGTACTTCCTGCAGCCCCCCAGTAGGCGTCTCTCCCTACTGGTCCATCGTTGAACTGGCATCCAGCACCCCTTGCTCTGCAGACAAGATCTAGGATCCGAGGACGAGCAAGCATCCCCCTTCGTCTGAACCCCCATCCGAGTCTCTCCACTTGGCCGCAACTGCCTGCCTGCCAGTCCGGGACTGTGGGGTCACCTGCCCTGTTCCCACCTGCTGACGGCTCCCATGATGGGGCCAGCGAAGCTTTACAGCCAACGACATCAGAGCATGTCAATTCCTGCCCTGACGTCCTCCCGGGTTTCCATCTGTAACAAAACGCGAACCTCTGGGTGGGTTACAGGGTCGTCCACCTGCCCGTGACCCCCACATCCTCTCCTCAAGCTCACCCACACCCCACGGTGTTCCCAAGCTCTGGAGCACCCCCAGCCTCTTTCCCCTCCAGTCTCCCTCTGTTCCTCACCCTCCCAAAGGCTTCCTGCTCCTTCAGGGTGGGCACCCGTGTCTTGGCTTACTTGTCACGTCTCCTGGGGGGCTTTCTCCACCTTCTACATCCTAAGAAGTTTCTTAGGAACCCCCTACCCCATAACTGCTTTAACCTGCCCTGCACCATCTGAGGTCTTTCCTGCTCACGTGTCTCTGTTTGGTTTACGCTGAGAGCACGTGAGTTCCTGGACGCACCTGGGGCACGAAAGATGCCCACCTGCTAAACACACAACTTCAAGGGTTTATTCTTGCAGCATGTTCAGAGTCTTACAGGACCTGCTCCCCCAAACCTTGCAGACAGCAGCACCCCAAGGAGGCTGGCGTGTCACCTCCGTGCCTCTGTCCTAAGGACTTCTAAGGACACCGAGCGGAGATTCCTCTCCAGGGAAAAGAAGAGGAATTCCCCATCCACGGTGGCTGTGAGTGCCAGCATTTTATGGAGGTGGTTTATCCCTCGAATCCCTGGCTTCCCATAACTTCAGTGAGCATTGATCCCACATTGAGGTGAGTGAACTGGGATCCACCAGGTCCCACTAGGAACCGGGTCTGGGCATCTCTCAGCCACACTGGAAACATGTCCCCCCTCCCTCCCACCGTGCACAGAAGTAGAATTACAAAGAATTGGGACCACCTCCTCTGGGGCCCGTGAACCCATCCCCAGGAAGCCCTCATGCTGTATCTGGAGGCTTGGTGGCATCCTGAATCTTGAGTTTTGAAGTTTGGTGTTTATTTGGACGGTCGTGTTGGCTGAAAAATGACCCCATCAGAGGGGCGCTGGATGGTGGCGGGGATGTCTTCAGGGGGCTGACCACCAAGGTAGGGAGGACTCCACACCACACTGCCCGCGTTTCTGACACCAGCTGCAACGTCCGAGGTCCCGGAGACCACCCTCAGGTTTGAAAATGCACAGGAAGGACTCACAGAATTCGCTAGAAGCCCTTATATTCATGATTATCATGTGTTAGGATGAAAGGATAGAGGAAACCCAGCCAAGGGTAGGGGGGCATGGGGAGGGTCCAGGAGGCGTCCAAGCTTGGACCATCCAGGGGGCCCCTCCCGGTGGAGTTGGGATGACGTCATCTCCTGACAGTGATGCGACAGTGCTCACCGACTAAGGCCACCCAGGGGAGACCCTGAGTCTTGGTGTCCAGGGTCTTCACTGAGGCTCCATCACTTCAACCTTGTTGCCCATCTACGTAGCTAACGCAGCCTCCAGCTGTCCCAGACGACCACAGATTCCACATGACCCGAGGCCCCGACAGTGAATCACTCTGTCTCTGTCTACCTGGCCAGAAGCCCCCAGGTGACCAAAGAAATTTCCATAGGGCAGGGCATTCTAAGGGCTTGGAGGTGACCTCCTAGGAGCTGAGGGCAAAGGCCACCGTGCTTTGGGTGAGGATAAATTCTCCACTGCACGCTGACCCAGGAGGTGGTGACCCAAAGGTGGCCCTGCTACCAGCAGAATCTCCACGGGGTTAGCCCAAAGTCTCCTCCTTGCAAAGACAGCCGAGACCCTCTTACTTGTCCTCTGACAGGTGACCCTGTGCACAGAGGTGCCTACAGAGCTGTCATGTCCATCCTGTCCCTGGTGAGTGTCTGGCGTGGGCCAGCGCCCTGGGCCCGGCCTCACCCTGAGGCAGAACGGGATATGATTTCGCCCCGGCAGGCACTGTATCTGGTGTTTATCTGTTTTATCCCCGGAAAACCTGTTCCTCCAACGAGTAATGTAATTTGCAAAATCGGATTCGCCGTGTGCATTCTGCATGTACGAGTCTCTCATCACATTTGCAAGGGCCGCCGCTGCTAATGCAATCTGGGTGGGGCGCTAACAGGGTGGGGGAGTCGCTAACACGATAATCCTGAAGGGCTGGGGCCAGGCTAGCGACTCCCCATCCTGTCCTGCAGCTCGTGGAAGGCATCGGGCAAGCACAGCTCCTGGACACAGAGAGGGGAGGTCACGGAAACCAGGGGGAAGGAGGGAAGACCCAGAACACTGCTTACGGGCTGGATTGAGATGGATTGTGCCCTTCCCCCCAACCCCCCCCAAAAAATGACATGCCCACGTCCTAATCCCTGGTTGCTGGGAACAGCACCTTATTTGGAAACAGGGTCTTTGCAGACGTGATGAAGTGAAGGGTCTGAGATGAGGTCCTCCTGGAGGAGGGTGGCCCTAAATCCAATGACAGGGTCCTTTCAAGAGACAGAAGAGCAGAGACACAGACACAGAGGAGAAGCCCCAAGAAGACAGAGGCAGAGACGGGAGGGACGCGGCCACGAGCCCAGGGACGCCTGGAGCCCCCAGAAGCTGGAAGAGGTGGGAAGGACCCTCCCTTGGAGCCTCCAGAAGGAACCAGCCCTAGGACACCTTGACCTCAGATGTCTGGTCCCCAGCACTGAGAGATGATAAATTTTTGTAGTTTTAAGCCTCCCAGTTTGTGGTGCTTCGTTACAACAATCCTAGGAAATGGATACCCTTGTCTAACCCATCTTTCTCCACCAGAATCCCCGGAGAGCCTCCTTGCCATCCTCTGCTAAGGTGGGACCTCTGTGTTCTGAGTCCTGGGAGGACAGTGTCCACCTCCTGTCCACGGGCACCTTGTGTCTTCCCATTCCGAGGTCCATGGGGACATGGACAGGCAGTAATTAAAGGCTTCTCTGCTTCCCTGTGCTTCCCATCCAGGGTCTCGGTGCCCCCATGAGGCAAAAAACATGGTGCCCTGAGTCCCACTGACTCCTGTGATGAACAAGTGTCTTCACTTGTTGATGCGGTTGCCTAGTAACCCACTTCCTGTGAGGCCCCAGGAATTCTGGCCAAGCCATCCATGAATAAATGAAAGGCTCCATTCAACTTCCCCTGGTAGAATTGTCTTTTCAGATCCCCCCAAACCCAAGTGGTCTCCACCCTCTATTGGCCTTGTTCACCAAGATGCCCAAGTGGATGCAGTCTCCAGAGAACTGTGCCGTATCCTCTCTACCACCCACCTTGGTTCCTTTCTCCGAGAACGTCCTGGTCCTTGACAATGGTAGCCTGGCCCCCAGACCTCTGTTCTGTTCACCTTGCAGACCTTCTGTGGACCACCATCTTGCAGAAGTCCTCGTGGTTCAAACTGACTGTTGATTCCCATCAACTTCCAATAAGTCAGGACCCTCTAAACTCAGAGATCTGGCCAGCCCTAGCATGCTACCCACCACAGTCCTGGGAGGAGTAACCGGTGCCAGGACTTTTACACTGACTCCACGGTTTCTCAGAGTCGGGAGGGGGTGATCTCATCTGTCCATCCCATACTGGGAGGGGGTCTCTACCTGCTTCTCTGAGCAGGAAGCTGCTCTGTCTGCATGAGAGTTACCAGCACACCGGGTGTGAGGGTGAGTGCTATGTGGCTGGGCCGCCGGGTGTCCAGACACTTGGTCACACATCATTCTGGGTGTTTCTGCTAGGGTGTTTTGGGATGAGTTTAACACTTAAATGGATAGACTGAGCAGAGAAAATGAGCCTTCTTAATGTGGTGGGCCGCATCTAATCAGTTGAAGGCATTCTAACAGTTCATTCCTCCTCTGAATAAGGGGGAATTTCTCCTGCCTCGGTGCTGGGAAGTTGGCTTTATTCTGCCTCTGCACTTGAACTGAAATGTGGGCTCTTCCTGCATCTCGAGCCTGCAAGCCTTCAGACTGGAATTTACACCATCAGCTTTCCTGGGTCTCCAGTTTGTGGACTGCAGGTCTTGGGATTTGTCAGCCTCCATGATGGCATGAGCCAATTCTTTATAATAAATTATCTAACTATATGTCGTCTATCTGTCATCTATCAATCCGTCTGTCCATGCATGCATCCATCCATCATTTATGTATTATCTACCTATCAGCTATCTATTATATCCATCCATCCATCCATCCAAATTCATCCACCTATTTTCTATCAGCTACTTATCATCTATCTATATTAGTTATCTATCATATCTCTCTATCCAACCATCCATCCATCCATTTATCCACCTATCTTTTCACCCATCCATCTGTTCAAACTTATCTATCATCTGTCTATTTTACTATCATCTACCAACTATCTATTATATTTACCCAACCAATTATCCATCCATCCATCTATCTTTTTTTTTTTTTTTTTTTTTTGCGGTATGCGGGCCTCTCACTGTCGTGGCCTCTCCCGTTGCGGAGCACAGGCTCCGGACATGCAGGCTCAGCGACCATGGCTCACGGGCCCAGCCGCTTCGCAGCATGTGGGATCTTCCCGGACCGGGACACGAACCCGTGTCTCCTGCATCGGCAGGCGGACTCTCAACCACTGCGCCACCAGGGAAGCCCCATCCATCTCTCTTTTCATCCATCCATCCATCAGTTCAAATTCATCTCTCTCTCTATCATCTCTATCTATCAATCTGTCAATATCTATCAAATCTATCATCTATCCATCTCTATCTTATCTATCTTTATTATCTATCTAATAAAATTTTCTATCAACCATCTATCAATCTATTATCTACCTGTCATCTCTATCTATCTATCTATCTATCTATCTATCTATCTATCTATCTATCTATCTATCTGTCATCTATCTATCCATCTCTATCATCTATCTACTGCATTGGTTCTGTTTCTCTGGAGAACCCTGACACACAGCAACAAACTTTGAACCACTTCTAACTGCTTGATTACGCCAGGGAACCTTGCAAACAGCACTGTCCAATAGAACATTCCACGATGATGAATATATTCTATATCGACTCAGTGTGATGTGGACTTGAAATGTAAACACTGCAACCAGGGGGAGGAATTTTTGCTTTCTAACCTACCATTTCTTTAGCTCTTTGTTCCACTCTAGTACCCATGTAATTTCAGTTTCGTTAACCTCTCCTCCCATAAGGGGCCAGTTTACTCACTAGAGTACACCATTTAGGGTTAGTTTCCTTTTTGTCTTTAGCCTTACAGATTCTAGTCAAAACACGGTTTCCCACAGCTACGTGGGTCAGTTCCCCTTTTCCTCACTCCCTCAGCGAGGTTATGTCTTATATTTGCAACAGCGAAATTCGTCTGTCACAGTCTGCATTCTATCCCGGGATCCCCTGACATCCTAAGTGAATTTTTTTTTTAATTTGCATCCCTTAAAATCCACTCCTTGTGATGTACAGTTGTACGGGTTTTGACAGATACACGTTTAGAGTGATGCGTCTGGTACATGCGGGGAATGTACATGTGGGGAATCCCGTCCCTGTGAAGATTCCTTGTACATTCGCTTTATAGGCAACCACTCCAAAAACCTCAAAGCCACTCACCTTCCTTCCACCCCTGCAGTTTTGCTTTTTCCAGAATGTCCTGGAATCGTACAAAATCTTGAGCCTTGTTTCACTTAGAAAAATGCAGGTAACTGTGACCTGCGTAGTTGCATGGATGAAGAACTCATTCCTCATTTGTTTCTGGGTGTTGTTCTGTGGACGTACCACAGTTTGCACATCCATTCCTCCATGGAAGGACATCTTGGTTGCCTCTGGATTTGGGCTCCTTTACTTCATCACATCTCTAAAACCCCCATGTCCAGGTACATTCCCGTCTGAGGTTCTGGAAGGACATATCTTTATTTTGAGGGAGGAGGGAGCTACCATTCAATCCAGTTGTCTCAGTTTTCCCAGAACAAATTAAAGCAGAATCACAGCAGTCAGTTTGCCACTTACAGGATTGCTCTTTCCTAAATTATTATGCTTTTAAAGACAAATTTGTTGTGATATTGGATATTCACTGTAAGCGCCTGAACGCAGGCAGTAAATTCTTTAAAATAAAATTTAAATCCTGGCTTAATGAACTCTATGCTCACAGGTATAGTAATGTTCTACATCAACCGGCCTGTGCGTTTGCTTTCACATGGTTTAATCTCATTGGAATGGAATTCTCCTGATCAGGAAACTGGTTGAGTCGTAGGTGCTTCTGGGGCCGGGGACCTAGAAATCATGGTTGTCTGTATTGAAAGTTGTCTTTCAAACACTCATGTCTACCCAGGGCCTGTGAATGGGAACTTATTAGGAAACAGGGCCTTTGCAGATATGATGTAGTGAAGGGTCTGAGCTGAGGTCCTCCTGGATGAGGGTGGCCCTACATCCAATGACAGGGTCCTTCTAAGAGACAGAAGAGGAGAGACCCAGACACAAAAGAGAAGTCCCGGGAAGACAGAGACAGAGACGGGAGGGATGCAGCCCCAAGCCCAGGGATGCCTGGAGCCCCCAGAAGCTGGAAGAGGCAGGAAGGACCCTCCCCTCGAGCTTCTGCAGGGAGCACAGCCCTGGGACAGCTTGACCTCAGACGTCTGGTCCCCAGGATGGGGGAGGATGGCCTCCTGTTGTTTAAACCTGGTTTGGCGTCACCACCTGTTGTGGGCACCACAGGACACTCATCTACCTGGATGGAGTGGGCAAAGGCCAGCTAGCATTGCCTCTGGGCCTCTGGGCAGGAAACCACCCTTGGGTGGGTGCCTCCTCTGGGCCGCCACATGCCCTACCGTGGACATCGCCTGCAGGGAGCGGTAAGCCACGAGGACAATTCACCAGCCTGATGTGAACTCTCTGCATAAAAGCTTTTCCAAGGGTCGCCCCGAATGTGTTTTGCTACAACAAGCAAATCCACGCGTCTCCGCTGGGTCTTTGCTGGTCTTTGCTCCTCCGGCCCTACAATACGATTATTGGTTTCACTTTCAAATCAGACCCGTTTAGTCTCACATGTGGGGGTTTGGGCACCAGCCCTCTGTGCAGGGCTCCAAGCTCTACGAGACAAATAGTCTACTTCGCCGCCAGAAAAAAAAAAAAAAAAAAGCTGAACTGCTTTTCTTGCCTTAAATAAAAAAGCGCTTATGCACATGAATGTCAGGGGGGAGAGCTGTTATGATCACACCTACATTTCTGGGCTCGGGGTAAAGCCGAGAACATCTCTGAAGAATCACAATAAATCCAACCCAGGAGGACGGATTCCTTAAAAATGAAACTGGGTTCTCAGCTGCTTTCCATTATGGGTTTTCAAAAATAAATGGTGTTTCCCTTGCTTATTTATGGGCTCTTGGAGTGTAATGGCTGTAATGATTAACACCGAATTTCTGAATTTATTCTAAAAAGGTACTTCATAAATATTGAACAGCGCTATTATCTGCAGGTAACGCCATTTATTTTATTCAAATGGAAATTCAGAAATCATCAATAAAACGATATTGTGCCTTTTGAGATGGCCCCAGAGAGTCAGGAGCAACAATTTTTAACCCTACCGTCATCACCTCCCCACTGAGGTACGTAGGTTGGCTGACTTTGACCCAACCCGCCGTGCGGTTCCTGGTTTGGGGGGGGATGCGTGTAAGCTCTGCCTGTATGGATCGGGGAGCAATTCCATCAGCCAGTAGACGGGAACAGTGGTATCCAGAGTGAGACCTGTTTGGGTTTTAACTTTCCACTGAGAAGGAACAGCCCACAAGGTTTCATAATAGGCATTCCCAATCGGACCAGATTTGTAGGTATTTTATATCTTGAGAATGTTCCCAGAAGGAGGTGAGCGGCAGGTACGAGCAACTTTCGTAAAATGTTGTCAAGATGGGGGGCTTCCCTGGTGGCGCAGTGGTTAAGACTCCGCCTGCCAACGCAGGGGACGCGGGTTCGAGCCCTGGTCCGGGAAGATCCTACATGCCATGCACCACAACTACTGAGCCTGCGCTCTAGAGCCCTCGAGCCACAACTACTGAAGCCCACATGCCTAGAGCCCGTGCTCAGCAACAAGAGAAGCCACCGCAATGAGAAGCCCGCGCACCGCAACAAAGAGTAGCCCCCGCTCACCACAACTAGAGAAAGCTCGCGTGCAGCAACAAAGACCCAACGCAGCCAAAAATAAATAAATAAAATAAATAAATTAAAAAAAAAAACACGTTGTCAAGCTGGAGAGGAACCAATGCCCTGCATGGGACACAGACCAGCTGTGTGACCCCGAACTGGGGCCAGGGTCCTGCCTGGTAACGTCAGGCTGCTCACGGGGTTGGTGTGGGGTCTGAAGGGATAACGTGAGTGTAGACAATGTCTGGGGGTCTGTCACGAGCCAACACCCATCAGGTATTTGTCATCACCACCATTATGACTGCTGGTCGGCCTCTGGCGTGAGCCCAGAAGGTCCATGCGGGGGAATCCCTAGTTCTAAAGAGAAGTAACATCAGAACCTTGGGGATTAATGAGAGCTGGTGATGAGAGAGACCTCGGAAGACCACCCAAAAAATTTAAAACACCAAAACTGTTCAATTTTTTTTCTTTCTCTTTCTCTCTCTCTCTCTCTCTCTACCCGCCTCTTAGAAATACACCAGCAGGAAGTGGAGAAATGGGAACCCTCGGGCACTGCTGGTGGGAATGTAAAATGGTGTAGCTGATGTGGGAAACAGCTAGGTGGTTCCTCAAAAAATTAAAAATACTACTACCATATGACCCAGAAATTCCACTTCTGGGTGTAATTCTAGAAGAATTGAAAGCAAGTCCTCAAAGAGGTATTTGTACCCCCATGTTCACAGCAGCGTGAGGTAGACCATGGGATGCCCGGTGATGTTGAGTTCGACTTGGGCTTCCTTGTTGTACATCGTGCATTTCCCCCATGAAGTCACGTTTGAATGCCCCCAATTCCAGGCCAACAAATGGTGATGGAATTCCTGGTGAACCCACGATTTTGCTTGAGAGTAATGAAGACCTTCAGTTTGAAGAGTGAGGGGTGGCAGGACCAATGGGCAGGAAATGCCTCGTGTGGATGCAAAGGTAACCATTGGAGATGAAGTTGCTTCCTGCAAACCCTAAGGGACAAAGGGACACCTAGGGGACAAAGGCACACCTGGGATGTACCAAAGCAGAGAGAAGTCACGGCAGAGACAGAAAATTGCAAACGGCAGCTCAATGGATCTAGGGAGAGCCTAACATGCTACAAGCTTTACAGAGAAAATCAGAGAAAGGGATATTTCTGTGCCAAGACGACAATCTATGCTTTAGGATGACGTCTGTAAGCTCCAGCTAGGATGTGTGGGATGTCCCTGGAGAGTTTCGGAAATAAACCCACCTGCCATGTATGACGTGGTTGGGGGACATTGGATAGAAACTGGAAAGAAAAATAATACCCTTGAGAAGAATTTTTTTTCTGGCACGCCTGGAGTTAAAGTAAGTAACGCTTTAAATGTTTAAGAGCAAAAGTGACTTTGTGTTTTAAAATTTTCCTGGGGGAAGGTAGGAGAATTAGGCATCGCCACAGACCGAAGGGTTTTATTGAGTCAGAAAATCAATAAATACTGGGTATAGGCTGGCGATGGGGTGAGCTATGAGAAAACAGTTGAGATTATCCGGAAAGATCCTCCTGGATGTGGAAAATGAAATTAACATGGGGAGCAGCCCCTGGATATGAGTCTCTCGCAAGCTCTCCGCATGTAGATTGATTAAGCTGGCCCATTGCCTCTGCTCCCTGAACGCTTGTGGTTCTTAGTACCTTCCTGAAGGATTCTACATGTTTTGAGGACTCAAACCTCCCTCTGTATATGCAGGGGTTTTGGGGTTTTTTTTTTAACTGAAGGGGAAGAATGTTTATTCATATGCATATTTTTTCCAGTATATTTTTAAAATAATTTATTGACATGAAATTCATATAAATATAAGAATAATGACTTTAAAGTGTAAAATTCAGTGGCATTTAATACGTTCATCATGTTGTACAACCACCACCTCTATCTGGTTCTAGAACATTTTCATCCCCCCAAAAAGGAGACCCCGTCCCCAGCCCCGGTACAAAGAATCCACTTTCTGTCTCTGCGGATTGGCCTGTTCTAGACGTTTCCTGTAAGTGGGATCACACACCGTGTGTCCTTCTGCGTCTGCTTCTCTCACTGAGCATCGTGTGTTCCAGGTCCGTCCACGCTGTAGCCTGTGTCAGGGCTTCACTCCTTTTCATGGCTGAGGCATATTCCACTGTGTGGATTTTTCTTATCCATCCATCGTTTTATGGCCGTCTGAGCAGTTTTGTCCTTTTGGCTCTTGTGAATAGGCTGCTATGAACATGGTGTACACATTTTAGTTGACTCTCTGCTTTCAATTCTTTTGGGTGTCTACGCAGGCATGGAATTGCCCGTTCCTATGGAAATTCTACATTTCAGTTTTTGAGGAACTTACAGCTAGATCTCTGACTGTTACCTCTCCAAGGTGAGCAGAAGATAACGTGCCTACATGAGTCTACTTAATCCTTGATTTCCCCAAGCTGTCTAGCAGGAGGTGGTGCCGTGACTGGTGGCAGGAGCAGGTGACCAAATGACCCCGGTGGACAGCGTGGACAGTGAAGGACAAAAAGGGAAGGTCTGGGTGTCCAGAGGAGGCTGCTGGTCAACCCTGGATGAACTGGGGATGTGAAGCAGGCTCTCCTCCACGGCCTTCTTGTAGCCACTTGGCCAATGGAGAGGGAAAACATCCCAGAGGTAGTTAGTTGCTGGGACAGAACCAAAGTCAAAATTTCTATCACGTCATAAAACTCGAAATCATGTTTTCTTTTGTGCATTTTTATTTCTTCCCCTGTGCCAAACTTGAGCCGTCTCCCCAGCTCCTGGAGTTTCACTTAATTGCCCAAATAAGAACGCTTCCTGGGCAGACGGTTTCCTTTTCCAGATTGGTGTCAACACCCGGGTAGTACAAACATTTGCTCTGACCCGCGAAGCCCCACGGCCGCCGGGTCGCTTCGTTGGAAGCCCGTCACCTCCGTGACTCTGCCCGCCTCGGCGCCAAGCATCTCGCTCTCATTTTCGGACGTCTTGAGCCCTGTGGTCAGAGGTGGAAGGACTACCCGTGAGGCCGAGGAGGACACTTTGGCTTTTTACCCCTGGAGTATTACCGATGGTTTCTCTGGAGTCTCACGCCTGGAAATGGTCCATGTCGTCCTTGACTTTGTGCAACGTCACTTCCAAAGACTCACCCCTGACGACGGCACACTTCGAACACGATGGAACGTTGGGGAACCTAGGCCAATGAGGTAGCCAAGACAGCAGGAAAAAAGAGAGAGGAAAGGAGGGTGAGGACACACTCGAAATACCATTTTCCTTCAAGAAGTAGAATGGCTGACATTCAATGGATCACGAAAGCTTTGATGGCCAAGTGTAGGACCTCCTGAGAGAGAGGATCTCTTCCGTCTTGTTAGGTCACTTCGAGGCTGGATACAAGGTCTAATCTGTGGGGATATTAAGTGCAAGAGCAGGAATCACCCAGCTCTGATGGGAAATTACCTCTCAGGATGTATGAGACCACAGTACAGAGGAGACCCCCTAGATCTGGACCCTCTTCTCCAACCGTTTCTGCATTCTTGGACAAGTTACTTTCCCTTCCCAGTCTCACCTTCCAAGTGCATAGAATGGGACCATAGCAGTGTCCTCCAGCATCTGTGTGTGTATTAAAAAGATGATACAGACCTCTCAGAAGCTCTTCTGCCTCCGACATCCCTGTGGAACCATTGATCATACAATATATAGATGGAGTAGCTCAGACTTTTGTGTTGGTTCCTTTTTTTTTTTTTTTCATGAGACATAATTTTTGGTGACTTCTCTTGCAAGGCACCCCTGAGGCGTTCAGGCTGCAGTAAACGGGGTCACCTCAGAGAACGTGACAGGATAAGGGATCTCCAAGGACTGACAAGTGTAAGCAAATGGAAAGTCCACCCAAATTAGAAAAGAACAGATGTACTCTGGAGCCTGGGGGAAAAAGAAGAAAGAAGAGGTGGAGGAGGCAGAGGAGAAGAAAACTGGCCCCCGGGAGCTCACTGGCCCCCGGGGGCTCACTGTGCATTTCTCTTAAGTGACCTGAAAGATTTCTTTGTCCACCCATTCAGCCCTCTTCTAAGTGTCAGCTGTTTATTAAATGCCGGCATGGTGTAGGGCTCCATCCTGGAGGCTTTGAAATCCTTGTCTCTTCTGGAACTTCTCCATCCAGCGAGGGAAAGACAGCGGAGGAAGCAGGCAGATGTAACGAAGGATCCCAGGGGCTGGGATGGAGCAGCTGGAGGCGTAACACAAGCGGATAAACAGAGCGCGCTGCCCACAGGTGGCAGCCTCGGAAGCCGCGATGGGGAACTTGGGCTCCACGGAGAAGGCAAGGGAAGCCGTGTGGGTAGTTTCCGCAGAGCAGTGCCGTGGTCCTGTGTGTGTTGGAAGGATCTCGCAGGTAGGTGAACCAGAGCCAGTAAAGTACAAATCCAGACATGATGCATAGGATAAGTGGACGGCGGGGACAGAGGGGAAAGCTGGGTTCCTGGTGCTCTCATTTTTGCTTTTGCTTTTGAAATAATCGCCACGTCCAGGCGAGTGGGAAGATGGGCCAAAGGACCCCCGGTGCCCCTCCAAGAGAGTGGATTTCACCCGTTTAGGGATATCAGTGCCGTACGCGGGTGGTTGTTTGCCCTCAGGAGCTGATATTCTGGCGTTGGAAACATTATCAAAAGATGACTCTCTATGCCATTTCATTTGACTTGTTAGAACATTTACCACGATGCTCAGTGTGAGCAGCTCAGAGTGAGGGGTGTGGGGGGGGGCTGGATTCAGACCACCCTCTCCCAGCACACGCACTTCCAACAGCATCTTCCCAGTGTGGGTATGGTCCCATCTCTACATACTCTGAGTTTTGTCTTTGGGGCTTGATCCACAGTTTCAGAAATGGAGAGGAACCTTGTGTCTCTATGGTCTGTGGACCCGGGGTCTCACACAAAGAAGTTGAAATGGAGGCTTTCAGTGGGAAATGGGTTTGGTGGGTGTAGTGGGGTGAATGGTGGCCCCCCCTTCCCAAGAAGATATATGTGTGTCTTGAACCCTGGAGCCTCAGAATGGGACCTTATTTGGACATAGGGTGTTTGCAGATGAGATTAATGAAGGGTCTGAGATGATGGCCTCCTGGATGAAGGTGGCCCTAAATGAAGGTGGATGCAGAGGTGGCCCTAAATCCAATGACAGGATCCTTCTAAGAGACAGAAGAGGAGAGACACAGACACAGAGGAGAAGCCACGTGAAGACGGAGGAAGAGATGGGAGGGATGCGGCCACAAGCCCAAGGATGCCTGGAGCCCCCAGGAGCTGGAAGAGGCAGGAAGGACCCTCCCCTGGAGCCTCTGGAGGGAGCGCAGCCCTGTCCACACCTTGACCTCAGACGTCTGGTCTCCAGAGCTGGGGGAGGGTGGATATAGGATGTTTGGGGGTCCCCAGTTTGTGGTCACCTTATACAGCCAACCCAGGACACTCCTATAGCAGGTATTTTGAAATGCAGAACCATATCTCATGAGTCCACCAGGGCCCCAAACCCTGTTGCATCTCTGGTCCATGCGACTCATCATTAGGTGAGATGTTCCACATACCTAGAGCTGACCCCCACCCAACACCCAAACATGGGGGGATGTATTCCCCAGGTTCCCGTCCATCTGGAGAGGCTGTGTGGATGAGGTAGGAACCATCTCCAGGAGGTTTCTCGCTGTCTCCCTGACAACAGGGAAGCCAGGAGGAACTGGTGGACCTGTGGGGGCAGTCACACCTGGAATTCATAATGAGCTCGAGACGATACAGGTTGCCTCATGACCCCTCTCTCCACACTTTGAAATCAACGTCCTCCCCCCGTCCACCGCCAGTGATGCAAACCCACTTAAATCGCTCAGCCATGCCTGCGTCATCTCAGGCTTCAAAGTCCATTTTAATGAGCCACTTTGTCCACGCCCCATCTGAAGAGGAACCCGTGGAAACTTCGTGTGGAAACACTGTTTGCAAGTGTGTTTCTTTACTGACCTGCCAGTTACATTCTCCAGCTTCAGAGCAAGGAAAATAGCTTTCAAGGGCGAACGGCTGGAAGATGGCTTCTTTCTGTGGTCGGCGGGTATATCGGAATTTGAGACAAATGGAAACAAATCACAGTGTCTGTCCTGCTCTTTCTGAATAAGTTTTATTGGGGGCGGGGGCACAGAGGCTTCTTGTGATAAAGACAATACCGCACGGAGAGTACATGGAATGAACGCTGTGTTCCGGAGCCCCAAACAAAGAAAAACCTTTTACAAACCCCCTGTGTCTAATTTCGTTTTAGAAAATTAGATACTCGGAATTTTGCATAAGATAACTGTATTACCGGGATGCAATTTGGTCTGGGTTGCTGGCTTTAGTGCATGCGGCTGCTTAATAAAAAGTGTCAGTTAAAATGAAAATACAGCTTGGGTAATTAAATTTAATTGGATCTTGTCACTTTAAATCGTCTTCTTTTTTGAGGGTTTCCGCAGAATTGCAGCTTCTGGTTTGCTAATTTCTTTATTGCAAGCTGCTGCCGAACCTGACCCGCCTCTAATAAACTGAGACCTTGCTTTTTTGGGGGCTCTGAACCATTAAGGCGACGGCAAACAAAGGGATGGGGTGACTTAGAGCCGGGAGGGAGGGGCGGCACCAGGGGGATAGAGTTACCTGTAGCTTATTGACTTTTACCACCAGCTGGAAGAGTGTAGTTGTTACAAGAGGAGTGCAAGTCCCAGGGCTGCACAAAGGCACTGGGTTTGTGGAACAGGCGTGATTACCATGGTGCAGGGAACATAACACCCACAGATGTTCTCTGTATACACTGTATCCACCACGTAGTAGAGCTACCTGCTCAGAGCTACATACATATGGGTGTATGAGCTTCCCTCTTATAAGGACTTTTGTGTTAGACTGGTCCACCGGGATTAACCAGGATGGTCCCCCATCTAAATACCCTTAACTTAATCACATCTGCAAAACATCCTGTGCCCACATGTTTAAGAGATCAGGGGATTAGGATCTGGACATCTTTAAGGGCTGTTATTCAGCTGGCCACAGGTAGTATAGACTTTCCAGCAAATACGAGGAAACTGGTGTGTGAGATGCACAGGGGGGTGCAAACTAAAGCCTTTATCCACCAACTCAATGAGCCCTGGCTGCCGCCCCTGCTGACTGCATCGCCTGCTGGTCCTGCAAGCCAGCTTGCAGGGTGAGTCCTTTTGGCCCCAGAGGGATTCTGTGTCCTTGCTACAGGTCCCTAGACTCAGCATCCCAAATCAAGAAAGGCTTGCCCGTGAGGGAAGGATTGAGGCGTGTGTTGTGGCTCTGGAATCGTGACCATTAAAAGGGTTTGCAAGACCCCTTAGTGTTGGCTCTCCTTGAAGGTAGCTGGCCAAATCCCACGCGGGAGGCTTGCTGACCCACTGAACTCGCTTCAAAGGCACGCGGCGGACACTGTCCAGCCTCAGACCCCACATTTATAAGGTGTGAATCTTCTGCCTTTCCAGCTTTCCCCATGAGAAGGGGACTTTCTCTTATGTTTTGACTGGGAGGATGCAGAGTGCTAACTCACATTGATTTTTGCCTCGGTTTGTTTTGGAAATGCCTTCATAAATGCAAGGCTGACTGTTACACTTTTATTATCTCAAACAACCCGGCGTCAGGGTCTCCTTGGGGCTTTCGTAGAGCTATTGGCCTAAGCGTTGCCACATGGACGGTGAGATGCAAGCAAAGGTGACCCTGTGTGGTTCTCACGCCCACCTGGGCCCCACCTGGTCTGCAGGTGCTTGGGATGGTGGCCACGGGGCCCAAGCATGTCCTTCCTCCTCCGTTTCTTGTCACCTCCTCTACTTCTGCTGGGCGTGTCTTGACTCCCCAGAAAGCAGAGCCAGCCCAGTTGGCCTTCCTCCTCGGGAAGGATTCCAGCCTCTAAGAGCTACACCTGCCTTGTGCACAGGTGAGGCGTCTCCTGTGAAGGTCACATCATGTTTGCACTTACCCCTGGAGCTGTGGTTTCCATTAGTCCCAAGTCTGCCCCCGTCGTTGGTGGAACCGAGGGCCATGGATGATGGACCTTGGCGGCCCTGGACCAAGAAGCTGTGTTAAGGCAGAAGGCCGCTGAGCTGGTGGTGGGCAGATGGGGCTGTTGTCTTAGCCTTAGAAGGAAGGTGCAAGCTGGAGGGACTTTCGGATTTGAAGGCCAATGCTTCTGACTAAGGCAAGACACTGGTGGTCCTTTTCTGGGTGAAGACGCACCCAGGGTCTCATCATCCTTAGAAATGTGAGGAGGGACTTGGACCTGGATGAAAACCCTCCTTCTGGATCTGTGGTGGGGACTGAGGGTGTCATCGTGACGCATGTGTTGGCTTTTTCTGGGATTCACCATTTCCATGAAGGCAGCATGACATCTCATAGCTAGTGGCAGTGACCCCAGATCTACTGATCAGATTCCGACTTCCCATCCTGTGTCATTTTTCCTGAAGATTCACAGCTACGTACGGAGGTGTTTCTGACAGCCTGACACAGCCTGGCTCACGTAAACCCCTGTAATTTATGAGGGGTCTCAGGTTTAATATTGCATCTTTCCTCCCGTGTCCTAAATTATCAATCACTTTAATGACATGCAGAAAAAATAACAAGCAAATCTTAGATGACATTCTTATCACCTATTTTAATACAATTTCCTAAATCAAACACCTCTGTAACGCCAAAAAACAAAAAAAAAACGTATGCTTCGTGAGCAATTAAAGAAATACACTTAGGACAACACTACAATACAGGTCGACTTACGACCCCTTTCATTTTATACAAACGAATTTCTGTTCCTATTAAGAGTTTGAATCTGGGTCCATATCACTGGAAACACTATTGGAGTTGGGAACCATACCTCAAAACACCGATACATTAAATCTCTGGGCTGAGCTGCGGTTTCCTGGGGCCCTTGCAGCTTCTATGGTTCAACACGGTGACTCTCGAGTTGAAACTATTTGTTCAAAGATGGTGTTATGCAGAGGATGATGTCCACATAAAGGTATGCTGAAGTCTTAATTCTGGGTACCTGTGAATGGAGGCTTATTTGGAAATTGTGTCTTTGCAGATGTGATCACGTGAAACTCATCATCATGGGCTCTAATCCAATATTGACCAGTGTCCTTATAAGGAGAAGGAGGACGGTGACTCAGGACAGTCACCGTGTGCTACCATAAAAACTGCAAGTGTCTCAGGAAGTAGCAGCTCAGTCCAGAGATGTAACATATCGGTGGTTTCAGGAAGACAGAGACGCACATTGGAATGACGCGGCCACAAGCCAAGGAACGTCAAGGATCCCCGGAACCCCAGAAGTTAAGCGAGATGATGGAACAGATGCTCCCTCAGAGTCTCCCGAAGCAACCAACCCTGCAGATACCTTGACCTTGGATGTCTGGTCTCCAGAACTGGGAGAAGAAATGTCTGTTGTCTTGATCTACCCACTTTATAGTATATTATTATGGCAGCTCTAGGAAATGTATACAGATGGTGACTTTTGTTTGCTAAACTGTAAGTCTTTGCATGTTCGGAGGCAACTTAAGCATTAATGCGTGGTATCTGTGAAGGACGCCCAGCAGCCCTCTCCACGAGAACACACTGTGATGTAGACACAGACCTTTATGGGCATCATCTCCCCACACCAACCATGGCCCAGCCCACACCTGGAAACCAAACTCACATCGTGAAGACCGAAACGTAAAGGTCTGTGGCAGCGCTAAATGTTTTGGATGGCCAGCTTCACCAACGCTAAGCACACTCAGGAGACCCTGGTTTAAATGTTTAGATGACACATTTATGGAAGACAATAGGGCAACGAGGAGGAGGATATTTGGATGTTGATAAAAGTCATTTGCAATCGGGGGTGTCCTAAATGCCGCCCTGCTCTCATCTTCGTGGACCACTTTTATTCCCCAGTTCCCGAGGGTCAGGGGGTCCAGGGCTGGGTGAACTTCCTCCACTTTTCCCCCCAAGAACTAATACCATTGGGATGGCTCATGGGTGTCACGTCCGTGCTGTGGTTCATGAGGAGAGAAGGGTGTCCCCATCCTTTTGGGAGTGTGCATACAGGCACACATGCACTCTCTCTTTCTCACTTGCTTTTGACTGACCTCTTCCCCCCAAGGCAGGCCCTGCCCATGCACAGCCCTGGGGTCCCCAGGTGTCACACAGGTGCCCATGTTCATCTGTTCAGACTTCTGGTCAACCCGCTATCATGTGCGTCCTCAGGCTCTTTGTCCCTCTCTGTTGTGGCCCCATCCACACACTAGGAGGAGGCTCTCCTGCTCTGGTCACAGCAATGCCCTGGGGGCCTTGTGGGGCAAGGCATTCTGTAGGGACACAGAAAAATGGGGACAGCTGGGCAGTGGCGGGGGTCTGGAGAAACAGCTCTCTGGCCTCACCCGCACCCTATGCCGCCTTCCACCGATGATCCCACATGGGCACCCAATGGGAGTCAGGGCCAGGGACCACACCCAGCACCACCCACCCTCTGGGTCACTGTGACAATTCAGTGCAGTGACAATGACATGGAAGCTGTATTTTATGCAGTGTTGGACAGGATCGGTACCTAATACACAACAGCATGGAGACGGAAGGGTAGGATCAGTACCTAATACACAGTGACATGGAGATGGAAGGGTAGAACTTCCTGTGGACGGTGCTCTTGCGAAAGTCTGCATTCGTGGGTGATGCCCCCCCAGAGACATCTCTGGTGCTCACACTAGTCTGATTAGGTCTGTGCCCAGCCCCAGCTATGGGAGAGCCGATGGAGGTGGTGTCTGGCTCCAGAGGACATGGGAGGAAAAAGGGTGGAAGGTGGGCAACTGAGTGTCCACCCCTAGTGAGGTATGGGAACATGGCCATTTCATTCTGCTCCTAGAGAAGAAAAAGAGGGGAAAAGGCAGAAAGGGAAGGAGGGGTAGGAGAAGGTAGAGTAGGCGTGAGGGAAGTAGAGTTGGGACTTTGTGGAAGCAAAGTATGGGGGTCGGGAAAGGAATCGGCGGGGGTGGGGGTGGGGATGAGGATTTAAAGAAACTTGTAAAATGCAAGACTCAGATGGAGTGAGCATAAGTGGTAGAAAATGGCCCAAAAGAGAAACGAGGCAAAAATCCACTTGGGATTAATCTCAATTAATACAAGAGGGACTTGGACTTCTCTGGTGGTCCAGTGGTTAAGGCTCCACACTTCCACTGCAGGGGGCATGGGTTCGATCCCTGGTCAGGGAACTAAGACCCCACATGCCACATGGCTCGGCCAAAAAACAAAACAAAACAAAACAAAATGGGCTTCAGGCCAGCCCTTTCTTAGCAACTTTTACGAGATTAAAATTCCTAATTCTGACTAACTGGGAGGGGGTTAGGTCAGAAAACCATGTGCGTTTGTGAAGCCTGTAAGATATCAGTTCAGACATTTGCTTCTCACGAGATCCATTTTCAAGCACGTACAGGGATTTAAACTCAACCAACCGGCTTCTCTGAGGAGCCGCTCGATAAAGGAGACTTTGATGAGAAGATGAAAGTGTGTGGAAATTGTTATATTGGTAGGTGAAATGTTTTCGCTCAGGGTAGCGGAGAGATTCTCACGCGACCTGTGAATTATTGATTTGTTTAGGAGACGCCGCTTGCCCCGCCTTCCACGTCTTTGCAGGGAGCGGAGCATCCCCTAGACTCGCCATCTGGGTCTTGTGGTGCAAGAGGTGAGGCTCTGGTGTTGATGGGAGTGAATCTCTCAAGGGAAGGCTGTGACCCAGCTCTCAGAGCTGAGAGGACATCGGAATGTCGTGGAGACCAAGCTGAGGAGTGGAGTAAGTGAAGGGGATTCGAGATCCCGGCAGGGCCCCGGCCAGAAGGAGAACGCGCCGGCACTTCGTTTACCCCAGCATTGAACGCCGAGGTGGACGCACAAAGTGGGTCACAGAGGAACCTCGGAGGGCCTTTTCCAGCCCCTTCCTCTGAATTCCAGACCATGCTTTTCCAGCTGACTACGAGTTTCCCTTTTCCGAGCGCTCATGACATCAGAGCTGACCCCACCGTGTTTCCACGCCTTCTGCCCCTTCTTAAATATGCCACCTTAGTTCTCAACAATGGGAGGCAGAATCTTGACGCCTAAAAAGACATCCATGTCCTGCGCCTAGACCCCCTGAATGTTAACTTACACGGCAAGAAAGGGGATAAGTTAAGAAACCCCGAGATTGATGTGAATGGCTATTAACTCCCTGCTGTTTTCATATAGATTTTAATCATTGAGTTATTTTAGAAGCATTATTTAGAAATATATAGTTGTCACAGTGGACATTTTGGTTTTCTATGTGTGTTGTACACAGTTTTTCATTCCTTTTTGGGGTTGAATCTCACAATATTGTTTTGTTGCATCAAATAAACGTCCTCTGTGGACCAGCAGAAATTTTTAAATGTCCCCTCTTCAGCAGTACTTCCCTCAGCACTATTCTCACTTCAAAGGGTCCCTGATTTCAGTTTTCAGCCACGTATTTTATATTGTAAAAAATCCTAAAAAAAAAAAAAGCAGTTCTAAGACTTGGAAAAATTCAAATACCATCTTCTGGTGACACATGGGGGAAGAAGGGGCAAGAAAATTTGACAGAACAAAGGGGTTTCTGTTTGAACTCGGATGTTTGTTCATTCCTGGACACACATGCCTTGATTGTCTGCCCCTCGGCTGGTTCTGCACGGACTCTGGGGGATTCGGGGTGCAATGACATTGGGCCAAATGCGGTCGGTCCCCATGCATTCCAGGGAGAGAAGGCATTGCATGTTTTAGGGACAATAATTAAATCTGTTTGCAAAAGGAGTAGGTTTCCATTTAAAACAGAAGGCAGCAGCTTATGGTGAAGGGTGAGGACGGTGCAGTCAGGACTGGGCTAGTCGGTCACTCCGATGGGTCTCAACCTCCCTATCTGTGAAATCGGGGCAGTTCTTGAGGTGGAAATAAAGCCAGGCATGTGGAAAACCTTGGTCCACGTCAGGCACAGAGCGAACCCTTAAGAAGTGTGGTTATTACTTCTGTTGTAAAGTGTTCAAGTTTCCTGGTGCAGCTCTAACACATGAGCACACACCGTGGGACTTAATAGGAATTCATCCTCCCCCATCCTGGAGACCAGGCGTCTCAGGTCAAGGTGTCCTAGGGCCACGCTCCCTCCAGAGGCTCCAGGGGAGGGTCCTTCCTGCCTCTTCCAGCTTCTGAGGGCTCCCGGCATCCCTGGGCTTGTGGCTGCATCCCTCCCATTCCTGCCTCTGTCTTCATGTGGCTTCTCCTGTGTGTCTGTGCCTCTCCTCTTCTGTCTCTTAGAAGGACCTTGTCATTGGATGTAGGGTCACCCTCATCCAGGAGGACCTCATCTCAGACCCTTCACTTCATCGTATCTGCAAACACCCTATTTCCAAATAAGGTCCTGTTCTAAGATTTTGCTTGCATGTGAATTTTGAGGGACACTACAGCCCAGTAAGGCAGTACACGCTGGTTCTTGTTTTGTGGAAGAAGTTGCCATTTGCTGGAGGAGAAGACGCCCAAATCAAATATGCATGTTCTCCTTCAGGGACGGATTAGAACCTCGATGGGATGCATCTCCTTCAGCTGCTGATGCTGTGAAATGATGGGGTTTGATTACGAACCTTGAAAGGACATCCAGCCCGATTTTATGAGCTTCCCTCATTTTTTTCCTCTTTTGATATGCACTGAAGATTCTATGGGAGAAGAAACACAAGTCTTCAATGAACTAAGATAATTACTTTAAAAAGTCAACAGCTAAGCTTACGAAAGGGCTGTATTAACTCAACCCCAAAAAGACAAACAACCCAATTAAAAAGTGGGTAAAGGATTTGAACAGACATTTCTCTGAAGGAGATACACGGAGAGCCGACAAGCACATGGAACGATGCATCAGTAATCATCAGGGAAACACGAATCAGAACCACAGTGAGATACTGTCTCACACCCACGAGAGTGATGATGACAATAATAACCATGAAAATAACAAGGGTTGGGGAGGAGGTGGAGGACTTGGAAGATTCATACACAGCTGGTGGAGGCATCAAATGGTGCAGCCGCAGTGGAAGGCAGTCTGGTGGCTCCTCGGAAAGTGAAGCATAGAATCACCATGTGACCCAGCAATTTCATTCCTAAGGATTTACCCCCAAAGAATTGGAAGCTGGGTCTCAAACAAATACTTGTATATGAACATTCACAGCAGCACTAATCACAATAGGCAAAATGTGGAAACACCCCAAGTGTCCATGGATGGCTGAATGGATGGATGGATGGATGGATACACAGCATGGGGTCCATGCACACAGTGGAATATGACTCAGCTGTGAAAAGGAGTGAAGCTCTGACCCAGGCTACAGCGTGGAGGGACCTTGAACACACGATGCTCAGTGAGAGAAGCAGACCCAGAAGGACACACAGTGTGTGATTCCATTGATAGGAAACGTCCAGAACACGCAAATCCATAGAGAGGAAGTGGATTCGTGGTGCCAGGGGCTGGGGGAGGGGGATGGGGAGTGACTGCTCACGGGGACGGGGTCTCCTTTGGAGGATGAGAAGGTTCTGGAAGCAGACACAGGTGGTGGTTGCACAACACTGTGACTGCACTAAATGTCACTGATGGTAAACTTTAGGTTACGTGTGCTCTACCTCAATGAAAAAAGTTCAAGTGAAAATGTCTATTGAAATGGGAATACTGAGAATCCCATAGACGGAACGAGGCATTGGTGGGCGGAGCTTACAGCTGTCCCCACACCAATACTCAAACTCTCTGAGTTCGCTTGCTGCAATGCTCCTGTCCTCAGCCCTTCTGCCGGTGGCTTTGTCCCAGCTGGAGGCCAGTGCGTGGTCACCGTCTATGTCCCGTGGCCCACAGGGACGTGTCCTTCACGAGGCATAGCACATGGGGCCAATCCCACCGCACGGAGCTTGGGCTTGAGGTGATGTCCACACACGGCAGGTGGATTTGGGGTTCCGCAATTTGGCGTTTCTTGAACGAAAGGCTCTTAAAAGAGACAGATATTCTCATCCTAAGACGTATGACGGTGCAGAATGTCTTTGAAAGGTGTCACATTTCATCAGTTACCGCTGCTTAATTATTCACAAGGAGGTCTGCACGATTTTCTGGCTGTAGCTGCGTTACCCGTGTAGATGCTGGAAATCCGGGGAGCAGCGGGCGTGTGGGGGGCTTGGTCTAGGCACTTCCTCCCACTCTGTCTGCAGGGTCAAGACTAATCGTTCCCTGGGCTGGGGACACTGGGGTGTATAGTCCCTTGGCATGGTCCTGCGATGCCCTGTACTATGGGGCTTCCAATTTCCGTAGTAGGAGCAGCCACCCAGCCCCTGAAAGACTGGGATCTCGAGCACCTTTCAGGATGGAAACCACCAGACATGCGTTGGAACTGGTCCTTTTCAGTGTCATCCAAGACTTTTAATTGGATGTTCATCCTCAGTGTAATGACCGGGGTGGTCGGCCATGGGAGTGAAGGCAGGGTATGACATTGTTACTTTAAAGCACAATCAAATATGCCCCTGTCTTGTAAATATGGAGTCAGGGGGGCGGGGGGGTGTCCCTTCCTGATCTAAATCCGTAAATCATCCTGGTGCAGATTACACACACACACACACACCCCAACATGTATGATCGATCCATCGCCTGGCCCACACCTCCCGCTGGTACCCAAGTGCACATATGCAGTAGATGTGTGTATTACGGCTGCTGGTGGCCACCCCGCGCTCTGTTGGAATATGAAGCGGGAGCCCCCTACCCTCTCCTCACCTGCTTTGATCTGAACCCCAGGCTGATCTGGATGCGGGAAAGGCTGCTGTTCTACCCCATTCCCATTCAATCCGTTACACGGCTCACCGCTGGGTGCCTCCTCACTCTGACTCCTAATTTGACAATGACAAAGAACTCCGTGGCGATTTTAAATTTCATAATTTTAATCTGTCAAGCCTGACATTTAATTAGTGCCCTCTCTAACCCGTAGCCATGCGCGCGGGCCGCTGCAGTTGGTGTTCCCTCGGAAAAAAAAAAAAAGAATTCCGCCCTGGTGGAAGAGTGGATTAATAAATACAGGCATAACTGGCAGGTGTTAAGACAATGTGCCCATGATGGTCTATTAGCCCCAAATCTAGACAGATGAGGTTAATCGTATTTTAAAGTGCGGCTTTATTGTATTAGGAGTGATTAAGCTCTGGCTCTGCCCTCACATGCCATGCTCATTGCGAACATGAAATAGGAGGTCTGGGAGGCAGGCTCGTGCGAACAAACCATCATCGACACAGGCACCTCGGTCCTGGTCCCTTACAGGATCCTGTGATGCCAGGTTAGCATTCCTGGAGTGGCTGGCCCCTCACGGCACCCCGGGGATGCTGGGTTGGCATTGCTGGGGTCTCTGGCCCCTCACGACACCCGGGGATGCCGGGTTGGCACTGCTGGGGATTGGAAATAAGGTGACACAGGCAGGGCTCTATAAGTGGCCGGAGTGCTCTGGGTGGTCAGCGGGGGCGTGTTGGAGGTCCCTGGTCTGTTACTGCATCATCTGGGAGACAAGTGGGGTTCTCTGGGGGAAAGTCCCCCTCACAGGTTTCCAGGCTGGTGCTGCCATCCCAGGAAGGGCGTGCCCATCCTGACTCCATGATGTGAACCGAGGGTACCCGTCTTGATTTACGTTCAAGGTAGTTTGTTTTTTGACGTCATGGCTAATTCATTTCCTGTTGATCCATCTTAAGCAGGGCAAATTTTTCCAATTGAAACTCTAGGGAAAGCTCTTCTCCCAGGGTAGAAACACTAGCTGCTGTGGCACTCCCCAGAGACGGTTCACTGGGTCTGGAGAGTGGCCAGTTGGTGGCCCCTCCCTCGATGTGGCTCCTGGGTGGATCACAGCAGGGCTGGTGGAGGGGGTTGTCGGTGGTAGTTTACAGGGGATGTGTTTCAGGCTCCCTGTCTCCTTCCTATTTCTGTAGATGCCTGCAGGCCTCTGTGCAGTCAGAAGCTGCATCCGACCAGTCCTTCCTGAAGATGTGCGTCTTCCTCGTGTGGGAAGGAGCATCCAGTTGCTGAGATGTCTGGGTCTCTCCAGGGTCATGTGAGCAGGGCTGGGCAGGGTCCTTCCCTCTTCGAAGGGGAGCATCTCTCTTTTGGGGTAAGAAAATCAGTCTCACAGACTGGAAGGGCATCCCCCTAACCTTCAGGTTCCATCTATGCATTCGTGCATTCCACAAACCGAACAATGCCGGGGCTGCTTGGAAAGCATAGGGGAATGGAGCCCACCTGTGCACCTGGGGCCCCTGCTCTCCTGGGAGGTAAAGGGAGATATGGCAGGTGCTTTCACGGACGGTTTGCATGGTGTTTGGCGGGGCCAGGGAAGGCAGCATCCACTGAAGCTGATGAGGGAGGTCTCCCTGATGGAGGGGGAAGTGGATGGCACAAAGGCAGGCCCATTCTGGTAAACACTGAGGAGCTGGGTCTTGTGACAGCAGAACCCAGGATGGGACAGGTGTCACTGGTGGATGCTGCCAGGAGCTCCCAGCATCTATCCCCACCCTTCCTTCCTAAGACACTTAGAGAATAACTTATATTCAGAGCCTCACCTTGTCCCTGGAGGATGAGTAAGTTGGGTCACAATTGGCTTTGCTCTCCTTCCCAGGAGTTGCTCCAGAAAGCAGCACATGGCCACGATCTGGGTACAGGACTTCCCTGGTGGAGCAGTGCTTAAGAATCCATGTGCCAATGCAGGGGACACGGGTTCGAGCCCTGGTCCAGGAAGATCCCACATGTCGCGGAGCAACTAAGCCCGTGCGCCACAACTACTGAGCCCACGTGCCACAACTACTGAAGCTCGCGTGCCTAGAGCCCGTGCTCCGCAACAAGAGAAGCCACTGCAGTGAGAAGCCCGTGCACCACAAGGAAGAGCCGCCCACGCTCACCACAAATAGAGAAAGCCCGCGCGCAGCAACGAAGACCCAACGCAGCCAAAACAACAAAACAAAACAAAAACAAAAGTTAAAAAAAAAAAAAGATCTGGATACAGAGACATGAGGGCGAGGGTGGAGGAGAGTTTCTCTTTGGTGAAAACATTCTGGAACTAGATACATGTGGTGGTTACACAATGCTGTGAAGGTGCTAAACACACACAAATGGTGCACGTTCCATGCTTAAAATAGTAATTTCTCTGTGCTATTTTATCACAATTTAAATTTTTTTTAATTTTAATTTTTTGAAATTGAAGTATAATTGATTTACAATGTTTTGTTAGTTTCAGGTGTACAGCAAAGTGATTCAAATGTATACATGTATAAGAATATATATATATATATATATATTCTTTTTCAGATTCTTTTCCATTATAGGTTATTACAAGATACTGAGTATAGTTCCCTGTGCTACACAGTAGGTCTTTGTTGATTATCTATTTTATATATATGCTAATCCCAAACTCCTAATTTATCCCCCCTCCCCTCTTTCCCCCTTGGTAGTTTGTATTCTATGTCTGTGAGTCTACTTCTGTTTTGTAAATAAGTTCATTTGTATCATTTTTTAGATTTCACATGTAAGGAATATCATATATTTGTCTTTCTCTGACTTACTTCACTGAGTATGATAATCTCTAGGTCCATCCATGTTGCTGCAAATGGCATTATTTCATTCTCTTTTTATGGCTGAGCATATCATAATTTTTAAAAATGGAGTATTATTCTGATTCTCAGTAGCCCATATTAACACAAAAACCCCCTCTTTAAGTTCCTGGATCTCCTGATAGAATTTTATAATCTTGTGTTTGCTGGGACCTTGCATGGTCATCTGGTCTACCCTGACTTTCCACTTGGGAATGATAAACACTTTCAGAGCTGTCTCATGTGACCTGCTCTGGGGCAGCGTCATCCTGGGTGGTCACTCTCTGGACACAAGATCTTCTTGTTAAAAGATAGTTTGTTATCCCAGTAGTTTCCAAACCAGGCTTAAAGGTCCCTCGTCCCCCATTCGTTGCAACCAGAGAGATCACTGATTCATGTTTATGTATTGTTCTTTCAAGCAAAGTTTTGTATTGAGAAGTTTAAAATTAAAAATATAAGGACCGCAGCAACCTAAGTATCCATTGACAGATGAATAGATAAAGAAGATGTGGTACATATGTACAATGGAATATTACTCAGCCATAAAAAAAGAATGAAATTTTGCCGTTTGCAGCAACTTGTATATACTTGGAGGGCATTATGCTTAGTGAAATGTCAGACAAAGAAGGACAAATACTGCATGATATCACTTATATGTTAAATCTAAAAAATATAACAAACTAGTGAATATACCAAAAAAGCAGGCTCACAGATACAGAAAACAAACTAGTGGTTACCGGTAGGGAGAGGGAAGGGGGAGGGGCAATATAGGGGGAGGGGATTAAGAGGTACAAACTATTAGGTATAAAATAAGCTACAAGGACATATTGTACAGCACAGGGAATATAGCCAATATTTTATAATGACTATAAATGGAGTATAACCTTTAAAAATTATAAATCACTATATTGTATATCTGTAACTTGTATAATATTGTACATCACCTATACTTCAATTTTAAAAATACTTTAAGATACATAAGGAGCAGTCTACAAGCCAATTGTTAAAGTCTTTCGGATTTCAGAAGTTCTGTGGGTGGGGCTGGAATCCACAGAGGGTCCACACCACACCACGTGAGTCCACATGAAGAAGTTGCCGTGGGTTGTGTCTCACCTTCCTGTCCTCTGGTTCACCTGATGTAGGATGCAATTGGTCTGCAGCCTCTTGTGTGCAAATCGCTGCAGAAACAATTTGATGTATCACTACAAAGAAGGGTAGAAGTTTAGGTAGATAAGTCCATGGTAAAATGCAATGAGCTGGGCACACCTGGGCAGGAATCAATTTGTTGTAGTTGAAATGAGGAGCCCGACGACCTCAGACACGTTTGTAAACTTCCATGGTGAAATTAGTATAATCCTGTTTGCAGCACTGTTGGGAAGACGGACAGTGATACAGGACTCTCTCGGCACCCAGTCAAAACTCACTCAAGGGTGATTATGTTACCCACCAGGGTTCTTGACCCTCCTTACTCAATAGAAATTGATCAAAGGCCAGACAAGAAATTCAGGCAAGGCTTTACTGGGGTCCCTGCTGCAGCAGGGGGGGAGAGAGAACAAGTAACGGGTGCCCTTGCCCCGCTCCTCGAGGAGGGGAGAGCTGGCTCCTTATACGAGGTGAAGGTACGGGTGGGTCCAGGGGTCGGGCTGGAGGGGAGGCAGCTTAGGTGGTTTGCCCACCCCTTTGGTGGTGTTGAGTGGAGGAGGCATGCAGTGCCCTGCTTTTCTCCCACCCCCCTGTTTTGCTCTTGGCTCTCCAGAAGTGGCAGTTGGGTTTTTTGTTCTTTTTGTATCTTGTCCATAATTTGCCCCAACTGTGCATGCACGCAGTTATTTTTAGTCCGTTATAGTTTCTTGGTATCTGTTGCTGGAGGAGACGTCTGTCCAGGTGCAAGCCCTGCAGCAAAGGGTCCCAGGTCCCGGATTCCAACCTGTCTCAATTATTATTAAAAGAGGGATGCATGACAGAAGAAAGCCAAGAGAGATGAGGCTTTGCATCCCCATGTCACACGGTATTAGCTGTTTGATTTGGGACAAGCTACTTAACGTTGCTCACTCCGTTTCCCCATCTGTAAAGTAACACTACTCATGTCTGCTTTGCAAGGAGGCTGGAAATACTGCAGAAATGAATCAGGATGGTAAAGAGGCTGGAACAGTGCTTGACATCTGATGCTGCAATTATTGAAATCTCCCTGAAATTTGGGTTTGCTGGAGTAAAATGAAGCATCCTCATACCTTGATGTCTTACATTTTCTCAGCAGCTCTGTCTGAACACTGATGCTTTGTGTCTATGGAACGTAGAACTAGTGGGAGTAGGAACAAAATGTACACTTTAGAGTCCCCTTAAGTAACATCAAGGTGAGCTTAGGTATGCACACCTGCTACCACGGATACAGCAAAGGCAAGTGACTTAGTGTCTGGTACTGGAAACAATGATAAAATTAGAACACTGTGTAAGCACAGACATTAAGAGTAACATATATACACTACTGTGTATAAAATAGATAACTAATAAGAACCTGCTGTATAGCACAGGGAACTCTACTCAGTGCTCTGCGGTGACCTAAATGGGAAGAAAACCCCAAAAAGAGGGAAAAGTGTATACGTAGAGCTGATTCACTTTGCTGTACGGCAGGAACTAACACAACATTGTAAGGCAACTATACTTCAATAAAAATTAGTGAAAAAGAATCTACAAACAGAAAAACAAAAAAGAGTAATGTATGTCTCATTATGCTGGTCCCAACTATGACTTCCTGTAATTGGAATTATTTTGCAATCTGCTCCCCCGTCCACCCTGCTTCACCTTCTGGCTGTGTGGATGCAGTCCATAAAATTTGGATTTTCAATGGGCAGAGACAGATCGCCTTGGATCCTGAAAAAATGTATGGGGTGGCTCAGATGTCAGTGTCTGGTTTAACGGTCCACCGAGAAAGTTATTGGGGCCGCTGGGCTCTGCTCTTTCGTTTAAGCCTGTTGCCAAGTCTCTGGTGAAGCCCGGGGCTTTAAATAACAAGTTGCAATGAAGTCGGCTTTTCAAACTTTGGGATTTGTCTCTCCCTCTCGCGCAAGGCTGTGCGTGGAGAGGCATTTAATCAATCTTATTTGTCAACGATAGTTTTATAAGGCAGCAAGTTCACCTTCCCAGTGATCTATGAGGATGGCTTACTTGCTACTTTGCAGATACACATCATACATGTTGCCTGTGTAGGTTGTGTGTGTGGTTCCCGTGTGCATAGCTGATAGGAAGTACATATGCTCTTCTGGGGCACAAGTCCTCAAGAGCTGTCCCCAAGCTAGATGCTCACCATCATCCCATTCATAAGATCTTAATGCATCCCTTAATTAACTTTTTAGAGCAAGCTCTTCAGAGGCAAAGGAAAGGATACCAATAAGACCTCCTTCTTACTCTTGGTTGAAGGCAAGTCATTATTTCTGGAAAATAGTCCTATTTGCAGAGCTGAGGGACAGGTGGTCTCCAAAACAGCTGCAGCATCTCTTTCTTCTGTTCTCAGGTATGTTGGAATAAACCCATCATTCCTTTATGACCCTTTTTTAAAACAAGCATTTTTATATTTAGCTTGCTACTATTTTGTATAAAAGTGTTTGTCTTCCTCCGTAAATGAGGTCGACCTGTAATTTTGCTTTTTAATAATTCCCTGCTCAGTATTGGCCTCATAAAAATGAGTTTGGGAAGTATTCCCTCTTGTTGCAGGTGCTGGAAACGTTTGTGTAAAGTTGGCATTTTTTTCTTCCTTAAGTATTCATTAAATTTACTAGCAAAGCTATCTGGACCTGGTAATTTCCTTGTGGCAAAATTTTAAATTATACAGTAAGTTTTTTGAATTCATGTTTTTATTTCTAAGAACTTGTCCATTTTATCTAAGAATTAAATTTTGGCCTAAAGTTGTTTTTTATCTCTTTATTTTTTAAAAGAAATATAAAGGATCTACAGGCATCTCTTTCTTCTCTTAATATTGCTTTTTAACGTCTCTTTTCTATCTTCCATTGTTTTCTTGATAAGACTTGTCAGGGGTATATAATTTGTGTTGGTCTTTTCACACAGCCCATTTTGGTTCCGTTGATTTTTTCTGTGTTATGTTCATTATTTAATTAATTAATTTCTGTTATTTCTTTGGGTTTCATTACTTTTCTGACTTTTTGAGATGGGGTCTTAACTCACTGATTTCCAGCCTTTCTTCCTTTTTATAAAAGAATTTAAAGCTGCAAATTTCCCCCCACAAATCTGCTTACACTGCACTTAAATTTTGATAGGTCATACTTTTATAACCATTCTGATTGAAATACTTCCCAGTGTTTGTTTTGATTTCCTCTTTGGCTCGTGGGTTATTTGAAAGTGCAGTGCTTAACTGTCAGACTTAAGGGATTTTCTAGTTATCTTTTCATTATTTACTTCCAGCTTAATTGCACTGGAGCCGGAAAATGTACTTTATACGATTTCAATCCCCGATGTCTGTAGAAATTTGGTTAATGGCTCAGCATATGGTTAAATCTTGTAAATGTTTCATGGGTGCTTGAAAAGGGTAAATATTCTGCAGTCATTGGTTATAGAGCTCTAAATCTACTCACGAGGCAAAACTCAGAGTACAAGATTTGAACAAAATTAAATTCTTAAATCCATAATTGGGTTTTGACATGCTTATTCTCTCTACTGCTATAAAAGTACATTAAGATGCCCTAATAAAACTGTGGGTTGCTTATTTTACTTCCTCTAAGTTTTGCTTTATATGTTTTGAATCTTTGTTACCAGGTGCATACAAGTTTGTAATTGTTTTATATTCCTGGAGAATTGAGCCTTTTATCATAAAAAAGTTTTTCTCTTCATCTTTAGTATTTATTTAAGTTCTACTTTGATACTAATGTAGCCTCACTAGGTTTTGTTGTTGTTGTTGTTAATATTTGCATAGTATAGTCAATTATCATTATTCATGGTAGATGTGCTCTATGAAGTCCCCATAAATAATAAAATTAGTGAAGATGGACCCTTTGTTCCTAGGGAAAACATGATATTAAGTTCCTATGATCCTCTGGTGACATTTCATCAACAGATCAAAATGTAACCTTATTTTATCATGTTTCTTCTTAAAGACTCCTCGTTGAATACATTATTGTGGATTCATCCACACTGAAATCACAACCAACAGCCCTATAACTCTTGCCTGAACCAAGCTCATCTAACACATATTTTCTCTGTAAAACACAGCACAGCCTTCTTGCACTAAGTAACACCAGCTAGAATTTCTTCACTTGCTTAGGGTCATTTTTAAATAGCAAAGTCACCAACAAAAAGCACACGAATGCAAAAAAAAATGTCCTGAAGTAGACCGAGGAAAAGAAACTGGTTTACAGTCTGAGAGTCGAAACAAGAAGACTGAGCATCACCCATCCAACCTCAGCTGGGACCGCGCACCTCAGGTGACTCACACTTCCCACCACACCTCACATGTATACAAATAAGTGGGAAAACATTGTGAGTATCAATTTTGGGGTTACACATAAATTTTAGCAAGTAGACAACTTTGCAAATACAAAATCTTTGAAGAATAAGGATGGACTATTTATTTTCCCACGTCTTTATTTGAACACTTTCCTTACATTTTAGATGTCTCTTAGGCAGCCTACAATTGTTTTGTTTAAATCTAGTTTGATTGTCTCTGCTTTTTTAATTGGTGCATTTAGCTGATTTACATTTAATATAATTCTTGATGTTTTGGAGTTAAAATCCATTCCTCTTTCTCACTAGCAAAACTGCACCAGCTCTGAAAGGTGAAGATGTAGTTTATCAGTAGGGCACATGAAGAAGGCTGATGATTCTTCTTGGGGGGATAGTTAACATATGTATGTGTACATGTATGTGTGTGCACATGTGTGTATAAGATGTGTGACTGTTTTGGGTGTATGTGTATACCTATGTGAGAGATGTGAGGGTTCCTGATGTGTATGTATGTGTGAGAGATGTGTGTGCACGTGAGGGTGTATTTGAGTGTGCATATGTGTGATGGTTGCCAGGAATACCGATGTGGTCTCAGACCATAACATGGGGTCCCACTTCATCCTGAGATGGTCAGGCAGCTTCTGGAGGATGGCCTGGTGGTGGTAGCCAATGACACACAAAACTGGAGGTGAGCAGGACAGTGAGACGGTGGTGGGGACACTTATAGAATCTTCTGCATTTGGAGAAAGATGGGGGGTCTGGAGGTATTCAGCCCAAAGAATAAAAACCTCCCAGGAAAAGAAGAACTAGGCAAGGCTGTGATGTTTGCCTGCAAATATTTGAAAGTCAGCCATGTGGAAGAGCCATTCGGGCTTCCCTTTACAGTCTAACATAGAGGGTAAGGAATCATGCACCCAGGAGACCAATGTCAGGTCCACACAAAGAAGGGATGTCTAAACACCAGAGCTGTGCAAGGGAGAAATAGATTCTTAATGAGGGGGTGCGTCTTCCATCACTGGATGTATGCAAGCACAGCCTGAATTCATGCTCAGGGAACACTGACAACAGGTCCAAGCAGGGGTCAGAGGCTGAAGTCCAAGACCCAGCAGGTCTTTCAAAACCTTGCAGTCTGGGAGAAGACAATTCACTGCTGTGTGTGCCAGCATCCTCTCCTCACTTCTAGGAAAGCCAGATGAATCTCTTCAAAATTGAAAATGCCTCTTTGCATCTTTTTGGACCACAGAACGTCTCCAGTGGAAAGAACAGCCACATCATTCTGGGCAGAGTTGGCAAATTCCTCGTAAAATGAACGATTGTACAATACGGCCTTCGTCTGAATCGCCACATTATCCGTAATTTGTCCCCGAAGGAAACTGAGCAGTTTGTAACAATGCAAGAAACACGAATCCTTGCAGTGCAATTTCAGTCCAAAAAAAAAAAAAGAAAATCCTGAAAGATCAGATTTTCTTTTCTTATGATACATTTAGAAATTTAGTCCAGAATAATCAAGCTTTTTTTTTTTTTTAAGTCTGCATTTAATCCGGGAAAGTCTCAAGGGCCTTAAATTTCCAACATAAAGCCGGGACAACTTTCGGAACTTGGCATGATGCTTTTTAAAGTGGAACAGCAAAGCAAACGAGGTTCTCGGATAACTTCCCATAATAAACGTCTCGGGGCAATTTAGAGAAAGAAAGGGAGACCCTTCAAAATTTCACGAGGGATTAGGAAAAGATAATAGTGATTGACAGGTGGGGAAAATATCCTGGTTTCTTTTTTGCAAGAGGGGTTGAGGAAGGAGATGAGATTTTCAAAAGGTCTTCTCTCCTCCTCAAGGCAGACAATGACATCTCCCATCTTTCGCGGTGCCTACATCTCTTGCATTGTTCTCTTGTACATGCTTATAGTTGCTTGCACCTTCTCGCCATTAGACCAGGATCCTTTGAGGACATGGCTGGTGACTTTCTAAGGAGGGTTTATGAAGGGTGTGGTGGGGATGCCATATTCACCAAGTCTTTCATCTTCTGCATTCAGAGGCTCCACCATCTGGAGTCTCACTCACCCTGGAGGCAAGAGCTAGCATTAAAAGTACACCACTGGGGTGTGGCCACTCATCCTCTGATTTGAAGCACAACATTCTTTCTTCCAAAGCGAGCACTTTCTGGTGGATTCTGTCTCACCAATGCTGCCGTGAATTATTGGCTGCCTTTCTTTTCAAAGGTTGTGAACAGTTCCATTGGGGCATCTTCGCTTTCCCAAATGAAATAGAGATGCAGTAGTTACGTTGCTTGGTCCGAGTAGCTATTGCCTTGGGGATTCCGTTTTAAAATCCTACTAGTTTGGGAAAGATGCTCTGTTAGTTTCCCAGGGCTGCTGCAACAAAATACCACAGATGGGGCTGCTTAAAACAGAGATTTTTGGTCTCACGGTTCTGGAGCTCAGAGGTCTCTGAAATCAAAGTGTTGGCAGGGTTGCTTCCTTCTGGAGACTCAGAGGGAGACTCCATTCCAGGCTTCTCCCCGAGCTTCTAGGGACTGCCCCAAATCCTTGGTTTGCAGCTACATTGCTCCCATTTCTATTCCATCTTCATAGGACGTCTCCTTGTGTGCTCGTCTGTGTCCAAATTTCTCCACCTTATAAGGACACCAGCCTTACTGGATGAAGGCCCACGCTTCTCCAGTATGACCCATCTTAACTCACTACATCTGCAATGACCTTATTTCCAAACAAGGTCACTATTTGAGGTCCTGGGGGTAGAACTTCAGCACAGGAATTTTGGGAGGACACAGTTTCACCCCTAGAAGATGAGGATACATGTAAATACAACATGATAACCCCCTAATCCCCCCCCCCTGCCAAAAAAAGGACAGACGATAAATGCATTGAGACCCATTGGCTCAGGCAGTGTGCAAAGTTGGTCTTAGTACTTCACGGAGTGTCTGGGGGGTTGGACCCCAAATGGGCAGAATGAACAGTGTGTAACTCAAAGAATTAGAAAGACAGAGAGAATTGTGGAGCAGAAAGCTAGAAATGAGTGAAAATGTGCAAATATTTGTAGCTAAGGGTATCGTTGGTGCCAGGACCCAGGAGAATTGCCATCCATGTTGGCTAAGAATTTAGGTAGTGCTGCCTGAAACTCAGTGGGATTCGGTACTGTTGGAAGAGTTAATTGATTGTTGGCTGCGATTCTGGGGAAGACAGGGTGTAAGAACACATCAGGGGGTAGGGTGGAGGTGGGCGCTGCACCTTGGGAGCTGTCTGGGAAGCGGGGGTGGGCAGTGGAGAGTCGGGGTCTATGGAGTGGGCGAGGAGGGGGAGCCGTGGTCCATGAGGCACAGCTGGGGTGCCAGGAGCCTGGATTGGGGTGGAGACTGTCTTCTCCTTTCCCCCCTTCCCCATATGGCATTAGGGTCCTCAGGTGCCTGCAGTGAGGGGCTAGTTCAGAGCTGCTGATGCTTTTTTTTTTTTTCATCTTTATTGAGGTGTGATGGACATATAACATCGTGATGATTTGATCGCTGTTTATATTATGAAAGGATTTTTTCCCCCAAATCTAGTTAATGAAAACATACGTCACCTCAGATATTTATCTTTTTTCTACTTTGGTGAGAGCATTTAAGTTCTAGTCTCTCAGCAAATTCCAATGATATAAAACACGGTTGTCAACCATAGTCACCATGTTTTACATTAGGTGCTTAGCCTGTATTCCTCTTACAGTTGAAAGTTTGTTCCCATTTACCAACCTCTTCCTGTTTCCCCAACTCCAAAGATGCTTCTGTTTCTTTTTTTTTTTTTAATTGAATGAAAGATTCTTTAAATTCTCTAGTGCTTTGCAAGTTTCAAAACTCTCACACGCATAATTTCATATAATCCCATAGTAATCCTTTTTCTCCCCTACTCTTATCTTGCCCGTTCTCTCCCCACTGGGACCCACTAGTTTGTTCTCTGTATCTGTGAGTCTGTTTCTTCTTCACTATTTTCTCTGGTCTGTTTTATTTTTTAGATTCCACAGATAAGTGATATCATATGGTTATTTGTCTTTCTCAGTATGGCTTATTTCACTAAGCATAATACCCTCCAAGTCCATCCATGTTTTTGCAAACTGCAGAATTTCTTTTTTTTTATTTTATGGCTGAGAAGTATTCCATTGTATGTATATATTCCACATCTTCTGTATCCATTCCTCTTTTCTTTTAATTAAGGAAATGTGTTTTTAATAAATTAATATTTTTGATGGACCCTTAGGTTGCTCCTATGTCTTGGCTATTATAAATAGTGCTGCTATGAACTTTGGGGTGCATGTGTCTTTTCAAATTAATGTTTTTGGGGGGTTTTTGGGTATATATACCCAGGAGTGGAATTCTCAATACTGAATTTCATAGCATTGCACAATAATGCACACCCATATCAAAGAGGATGGTGCGTCTTTGCTACTGTGCTATTACATATACACCTACATGTTTCTGTATCTGTTTATTTATCACATACATTTATAAAGTATATGTGTGTATCAATTTAGATCTGTTTTATTTAGATTTTAAATCCATTAAGTTAGGTTTATTAATACTGATTATATATACACACACATTTATGGAAGTATATATACATATATATCTTTTGTATACATACGTGTTTATTTGTAGAAATACATATAAATCTTTACATAAATACATATATATGCTTCTGTATTTGTGTCTATTATATACATATTGCATCTGTATATTGTGTATCTATGTCTATTTTATTTAGATTTTAGATCTAATTTGAACTTATTTATAGATATAGCTATCTACATATATCTATATCGATTTCCATATATATGGATATATATGTAACTTTCATATACACATGTATGTATATAAAAATATGCCTTTATATGGGTTCATATATTTTCTGTATTTATGTCTTTTTATATACGTATTTTATATATACGGATGGATGGATCTATTTATAGCTATTTATTTAGCTTTTTAGATCTATTAATGTAGATTTATTTATATAGATGCCATATATTTTTTATATATGGAAAATATATATACATGTGTATCTTCTATGCATACATGTATATACACACACACGTCTCTTTATATATATACGTGTATATCTTTTTATACAAACACACATATATCTAGAAAGACACTTTAGTTTCAAGCTAAGAGACAGATGATATGTAAAAGCTGTTTGTGAAGAAATTGCAGCCACACTCTCCCTCCGCTTTCTTCCCGCTCTGACTACATGTGTTTAAATAACAGTGTGCCCTTAAATAGATACTTTTGAGAAGTTGTGGTTAGTCTAGCTTGTATTACATGTTGGGCTTTGAGGGTAAGTGACATATTTTCCCTAGAATGCCTTGTCCCTCTGTGCGTCCTCCTTGGTAGAAGCTTAATAAATATTACTGGTGAGACAGCAAGCCCCATGGCAGGGTGATTATCCCAGTGTGTTTATGCGTCTTGCTAATTTTAAGCAAGTAGAGAGTCCATTTATAATGAACGCCCCCCGTCGTAAGAAGCATGGATTTGTCACTCCACACTCTCTCCCCGGCATGTCTGCATTTTTAAAATACAAGTCTAACCAAGATCTCCAAAAGGCATCTGAAAAATGTTTTAATGTGTATAAACCCTTCATTTCCCCATGGTCGGACAGCTCAAAAATAGATGAATGGATTTCTGAAACTTTCCCAGAAAATCCCTCTTGGGCTAAAACTAACATTCAGTGCAGAAAATAATGGGAAAGCATAAGATACTGAAAGAAGGGGTTTAGAGTAGAATTATAATTTCAGTCTAAAGAATAGCCTTGTTATACTGACACGAAACTCATATTTCAGGTAGCATTAGGAAATCTGATCTGGTGATGAAGAAACTCGAGATGGTTTTAGTCATTTCCATCACAAATCCAGAGAACACCGTCATAGATTTATAAGAAGCTGGACCCCTATTTTTGGCAACAAAATGGTAGCATTAGGGTTTTTTTTTAAAATAAACTTTTATTAGACAAAGAGTTACCAGCCTCTAAACCATCAAAAGTCACAGTTTTATACAACGATGCCTTCCTTGCTTTGTTTTATCAAGAAATATTAATATTGCTGCCTCCCTACGCCTTGCCAGCTCTGGCATAAGGTGACCCCTTATTTTAGCTCCCAAAGAGTACGATTTCTAAGCTCTTCGTAATCAGAAACCAAGAGTGAGAATCTGAATGCAGAGGCAAACGTAACACAGGAAATAGATTCATCTGCTACGTATATTTTAGATGTTGAAAAATGAAGTGCTTTGTACAAAAAGAAATATCAGAGACGCAAGATGGCAGATTTTTCCCCTCTCCTGGAATGTTCTTCTTATAGAGAATTAAAAATGAATTGAAAGAAAAAAGGGGAACTTAAGAAAAAAATAAACGCACTTAGAGTCTCTTTGGAGGGTGAAACTCAGCTAAACAGAGAAACAAATTGGGCAGCTGGGATCTTTCTATTTGGTTTCAAGCTTGTTGATGATATCACCAGAATCCCTTCCATACTTAAAAAGAATTATGCTAGGTTACCGGTCTTCAGTTTCAATTAGATCATGCAAAATGAAAAAACCAGAAGCACTAAGATATTTTTAAGGTTTAGTATTTCAAGCATGCACAAACATTTACCCTGACCTTCGCTTGTGGGATGGAGGTTGTATTTGTCTCTCTGTGTGCCTCCCTTTTCTGCTAATCTTTTTTCCATCTTTGCAATGTAGAAATCTTCCTTCTTGTGGGCTGCTAGAGTTCTTACCCATTTCCAAGTAATTCTATCTTTTAGACAGGTGAGGTTAGAAATGGCAGGTTTATCCTGTGGCCACAGGATACACCATCTATATTAATTTCCTCTTTATTTCTTCTGGCCAAGTCTACTATTTCTCTGAAATATTTTTATTATGATTTAACATGAGTCTTTAAACATTTAAACCACCCCCAAGTGTGTGTATGTTAATTTTCAAAACTGGGGCTGTGTTTTCCATCAATCCTCCCACTCTTTCTTTCTTTCTTTCTTTCTTTTTCTTTCTTTCTTTCTTTTTTCCTTTCCACTCAGTGCTTCAACCATCATCCTTGCATTGGTTTAAGGAATCCAAATCTCACCCCCTCTGTGGCTGGCTTGAACTGGTGTCTGTAGCTTTAGTCCTAGAACTCCATCTGTTCTGGGTACATGCACCTGGTAACCTGTGTAACCAGCAAGCCCAAGATCCCTGGGACTTTTCTCTCCTTCAGGTAACAAGAACCCTGAAGGTAGGCTGCATGAGCTGGTGCAGAGTCTCAAAGATGTTGGGCAGATCTCTCTGCAATTATTTTTTTTTATTGCTGTTCCCTGATGGCTTGTCACAAGATGGCTACTGTAGCTCCTGCCATCACGTCAACATTCCAGATGAGACGAATAAGAAAAACCAACTGACAACATGGCAAAAACAGGGGAAACCATCAAGGGATATTATTCCCCTTTTATAGAATTTGTCGGAAAGCCACACCTGACAACGTGGCTGCCCTGATGTGGAAGAGAGGTTGGAAAACAAAAGAAAAATATGTCATATGTGGCTGGGCATCTGACAAATCTTACAAGATTGGAGTTGTGGAGTGAGGAAGAAGGGGAGATGGGATAGAGAGGGCAGAGTTTCCTCAGTACACATGTTCAGTCGAAAATAGCATCCTCCTGTTTCTTACATCCGTGTAATATGTGCACATAATTCAACCTACACCTTTGAGCCTCAACTACCCGCCCAGCCCCCTATGAACTGGGGAGAATGACAGGCAGTTGCTGCTCCAGTGTCTGCGTCCCAGTGCAGGGAACAGACTAAAGAAATAAAGTGAACAAGGTAATGATTCTCGGAAGAAGGAAAACGGTGGCGGTGAGGGAACCTGGTTTCTTTGGGGTGGCTGCACCCCTTAAAGAGATGATACTTCAGGTACATCTTCAAAAAGAGGAAGAAGTAGTCAGGGCAAGACCAGAAGAAGAGCATTTCAGGCAAGAATCAGCCCCTGCGAGGTGACAGCTGTGAAGAGCTTGGTGTGTCCCTGGGAGGACCAGTGTGGCTGCCACGTGTGGGGCGTGGAGCTGGGGAGGACGGCCGTGGCTGGGAGCCGGGTTCCGTCGCAAATGCCGCGGATGACCCTGGACCATTCCAGGCCATGCAGTTTCAAGGTCTGCCTTACGAGGTAGCAGGGCAGTCCTGGACCCTCCGTGCAGAGTGTGTGCGCGCAAACAGGTGGGTGTGGGATTTTAGGGGAGCCCTGATGGTGGGTGCAGCAAAGCTGTGGTCCAGAGCTGAGCAAGATGGATGGATTTGAGAAACTCTTTGGAAGTGGATCCAGCAGCACTTGCTGGTGGCTTTGGGGGGATGGAATGAGGATGGAGACGGGCTTTTGGTTTTGGACCAAGTTGTACAGCGGCTGGCAGAGCCCCTTCTGAGTTGGGGAAGTCAGGAGCAAGTGTTGGGGTTAGGGTTGAGTTTGGGGTGCATAGTGGTCATGCAGGGGAGATATCTGCTTGGCGGTTGAGGACAGAAATCTGGAGCATTGGGGATGGTCAAGGAGTGGACCTGTGTACACTTAGGTTCATTCATTCATGCGTGAGCTCGTTCTACCATCTTTGGGATGACGCATGTTTACTCAGCACTTACTGGGCTAGGTGTTCTCCCCATAAGCCACTGAGCAGAGGGGCCAGTTGCCCTGCACTGTGTGTCACCGAGCTCCACCTCTGGGCTGAGCTGGGAGCCAGGGTCAGAAGGAGGGGCTGACCTGGTCCCTCCTCTCAGAGAACGTCCCGTCCTGGGATGGACTTCAACGGACGTGGACAGCTGTTATGACATCCAGGTGAGGAGGTCAGGTGTGTCTTGTGGTCGGCTGTCCGGCCCCCTACCTGGAGTAGTGATGACAAGGCACAAATGTGGTCATTAGAGAGCTGGCAGTGTGAAGGTGCAGAGACAGCACAGGTGGCCATCGCTAAACTCTGAGAATGGTGTGCCCCTGGTGGTGGCTTCCGTTATGGGGTCATGTGGACCCCTTGCCTTCGAGTGCGCGGGGACTGGAGTGGGTGGACAGCCCCCATGCTGCTTCTTTCGGGGGCATCGGAGAAATTAAAGGTGCACACCTTTAGGTGCTGTAGCGGAGTCTCAGCACGACACGTGGGCAGGAAAAGGGTGATAGAAAACTCACAAAGCAGAGCGGTGAGATGGTGTATACAGTCCCCGAGGGGCTGAGAGCTGCCCGCAGATCCCGACGGCTGTCTGGTGTCCAGCAACAGCGGCTCCCATACCAGCTGCAAAGTGGGCTCTGAGTCCGCTGCCCCACCCACTGCTGAGGGCGCTGGGTCTGGCGGCCACCCCTCCTCTTCTTTCTTCACCAAATTCTCCTCCTTTCTCGCCCTGCCCTTCCCCCCCCCCTCCTCCTTTATACTAGAAATATTTGGTTCTTCTCCATCAGCTTTGGCTGGTATAATCAAACAAAGACATTTAAATTGCTCCCAAGTTAAGCATTTAAAGTTCACTGGGCTTCCCTGGTGGCGCAGTGGTTGGGAGTGCGCCTGCCAATGCAGGGGACGCGGGTTCGTGCGCCGGTCCGGGAAGATCCTAAGTGCCGCGGAGCGGCTGGGCCCGTGAGCCATGGCCGCTGAGCCTGCGCGTCCGGAGCCTGTGGTCCGCAACGGGAGAGGCCACAACGGTGAGAGGCCCGCGTATGGCAAAAAAAAACAAAAAAAAGTCAATGCACTATTTTTAGGAATAATGATAAGGTAAAAAAGGGAAGAGACACATTTCAGAGTTAATTCTGAAAGTAAAGAGACATACCCACCAAATACCACAAAAGATCTTTAAAACACTACTTTAAAGAAAACACACGTAAATATTGTTCTTTGGGGAAATGTTTTGCTCTCTAAACAGTTAATTAAATGTTCGATATTTTCAGTAACCTACCAGAGCAATAAGTTCTATATTCTGCACACATTAAAGATCCCATGTATATCCCTCCCGAAGCCCAGATTTGCAGCGGTCTCAGCAGAAAGTAAACAGAATTTAGAGCATTACAAAAGTTCACAGAACCTCTGTCTTTGCATCATTTTTGTCGCAGCAAAGACTACAATAACAAAAAGAGAAGGTGAACGTCAGCCAGCGCATTGCTGAATTTACTGTTCTTACTTCTAAGATGTAGGAGTCCATCTAAGAATTCCATAACAACAACGAAGAAAAACCACACTGAGGGGAATTCTATGTTAGATGTCTGTTAACAAATGTTACAGGAAACGCATGGCACCATGGTACGCAGTAGAAGCACGCCATTAGGCAATTATGGCCCTTAAGGAACGCTGATTTCCACCCCAGTCGCCCATCTCAAAAGAGTGGAAACATCTGTAGGACTTACCGATTCACTCCAACGTCTGTGTTCTTGAATTTTCTGGTCATAAATGTAATCTGTAAGAATAAGTCTTTTGGGCCCCCGTCAATGAGCATTTCTTGGTGTCCCAAGAAATCCTTAAAAGACTTGAACCGTAGACTTCCTAGTTTTACCTACTTGAATCCACTTCACTGGGGTTTGCTATAATTTTGTCATTTCAAGATCACTCTCTACATGGAATCATGTGCCTATAACCCTTTCGGGACTGGCCCTTTCCCTCACCACAAACCTCTGGAAGTGCATCCAGGTTGTTGTGTGTATGTAGTTGGTTTGTTTTGATTGCTGAGGAGAAGTCCATGGTACGGATGGACCGTATTTTGTGTATCTGTTCTTCCATAGAAGGACATTTGGGTGGTTTCCAGTTTGGGGCTATTTTGAATAAAGCTGCTATAAACATTTGTGTGCACATTTCTGTGGGAACACAAGTCTTTATTGTTTTCTGGGATAAATGCTTAGGTTTGTCATTGCTGTGTCATTAGACTGTTGCGTGTTTGTTTATTTTCTTTAAAAAGCTGCCCGGTGGTTTCCGGAGTGGGTTTAACATATTATATTTCCCCCAGCGTGCGAGCGCTCTGCTTTCTCTGGACCCTCACCAGTATTCAGTATTCCCACAGTTCTGTATTTTCACCATTCTGATAGGCTCGTGTTGGCTTTAATTTGAATTTCCCTGATGGGTAATCATGCTGAACATTTTTTGTGACTGTTGAGTTTTGAGAATTCTTTATATATCCGAGATACTAGTCGGTAAGGGCTTGCAAATATTTTCTCCCCCACTGTAGCTTTCTTTCCATCCTTTTACCAGGGTCTTTTGATGAAATCCAATCTGTCATTATTTCCCTTCATGGATGATGCTTTTGGTGTCAGTTCTAACAACTCTCTGCCCAGCCCTACAACCCAAAGAGTTTATGCTATGTTTGTTTTATTTCTCCTAAAAGTTTCACAGTTTTACATTTAAGTCCCTAGTGCATTTTGAGTTCAATTTAGAATAAAGTGTGAGACCTATTCTGAGGTTCCTTTTTTTTTTTTTTTTTTTTTTGCTGGTGGATCACCGCCACCATTTGCTTTGCTTCTCCATCTAACTACTTATCTATCTTTGTTAAACTTCACTGAGGCATATTTGTGTGTGTTTATTTCTGGGCTCTCTATCCTGTTCCACTGACCTATGTGTCTATCTCTCCACCAATACCACACAGACTTGATTACAGATTAATGACGTAAAGTTACATAGACTGATCCTTCTCACTTGACTCCTAATTCAGTCGTCCATGGACACCCCACACACACCTCCATCCCGCCCCCAAGGGACAGCACTGCCCCGTAGGTGTCAATGGGATCAGACATTTCAGACCATCAGCATAACTTTCTTTTGTGATGTGGGACGTCCGAGATCAGGGTGCCAGCACTGCCACTTCCGGGTGAGATATTCTTCCTGGTTTGTAGGTGTCCACATTCTTGCTGTGTCCTCACATGTTGGAGGGAGAGAGAGGAAGCTCTGGTCTCTTCTTCTTCTTCTTATAAAGACAGTAATCCCATCATGGGGGTCCCACCCTCATCTAAGCCTAATCACCTCCCAAAGGCCCCCCTCCGAATGCCACCCCATAGGGAGTTAAGGCTTTGCCCTATGAATCCGGGGTTGACACTGACATTTAGTCCACAGCACTGGGATGACCTTGAACTAGATTCAGTCTCCCAAGTTAATCCAGGGAACAGGGGACAAAGCCTGAGTGGTTTCCTTCCAGCCTCCAGATCCACCAGGAGTGGCGGATCCTTGCACAAGCTGAGCTTCCCGCTGTCCTTGGAATCCCATTCCTCTCTCCGCGGCCAAAGTTGGGAAGCTTGGAGGAGAGGTGACATTATAAAAGTTGATGTCATGCAGACAAAATCCCAGAATGGGACAGATTTTGCACAGCGGGCTGAGCCCTGCCCTTCAACTCCACGAAATCACCACGAGCGGGCGGGACTCGTTTCTCCCGCCTCTCCTCCCGCTGCCTCCGAAGGAGCCGTAGGTGATAGTTCGTGGCTTCTTGTAGGGCAGAGAAAGTCACCATCTGAAAGCAAGAGACGGGAGAAGCCGGTTTCCCTTTTTAAATCCTATTTCCAGAGCGAGACAACAATACCCCCAAGGGCAGGACAAAGGCTGTAACTCTTGTGTACCTGCGAGGACACCTGAGCCCATGGTTTGCAATTATTTTCTCATTAAGAAGCCGGCCCAAGGAGTGTGTGTTAACACGAGCGTACGGTTTAAGGATTAATCAGCCCAGAAAAAAGCTGGACGACTCCTCAGACCTACGAGTGGCTGAGCCCACGACCAGGGCAGACTCCTGAACTCTTCTTCATTCTCCTTGTCATACACACAGGACGACTTAAAAATAGCGTTTGCATCCGAAATGCCACCATCTATCTTCCTGAAAGATTCCAAATTTCCCCAAACTGTTGCAAAGAGCTGGATTAAAAGTCCAGCCATCAATTCTGCAGTGGGCACCATAGCTCACCAGTATGTGTTTCCAGGAAGAACTTGGTGGAACTCATCATCTAGGGAAATGGGCTTCTAAAAATGCATGTCCCCTGTGGATGTGTCCAGCGGCCCTGGCTGGCCCACGGGGCATGTCTACAATTTCTCCTAATTTTGCTTTCAGTCTCACTATGCTTCAATCGGATTAAGGAAAATAATCAATGTTCTTAATACAGTATTTACTTGTAATATTTTCAGTGGGCTGTGAGTTAGTTTCCCCAGGAAGAAAGATGATTTTAAAAATTGCTAAAGTAATGACTTTTTATAGCTTAATTTAGATTATATTGAAAATTACGAGATGGGGGAGAGGAAAAAAAAACCCCAGAATCTCTGCTGCCTTATTAAGCATCTCCTCGTGTTTGCAATTTAAATACTACCCTCCGTCATATATTTTGCGTATTCATATTTCAACAATAAGCGTTCCTAGCATGCTAATATCTTTATTTCCATACTGTGGCTTTAATATACCATGGGGAGGCTGGAAGCAAAGTTCACCCCATAATTATTTCCATTAGAAGGAGCAGATTTTAGAGAAGGGCTCTGCCATTTCTTCCAAGGTGGAAAGATCATTTCTTTCCACCCTCGGCTTTAGACGAACAAGTGAAAAACACTGTTGCAAAGTAACTCAGCTTTGTTGATCCCAGTCTCCTAACGTATCCCTTCCCCAACGTTTCCCCTCTGGTAACCATGAGTTTGATTTCAAGATCTGTGAGTCTGTTTCTGTTTTGTAAATAAGTTCATTGGAATTAACATACACATACTACTATGTATAAAATAGATAAGTAACAAGGACCTACTGTATAGCACAGGGAACTCTACTCAATATTCTCTAATAACCTAAATGGGAAAATAATCTGAAAAAGAAAGGATATATATGTACATGTATAACTGATTCACTTTGCTGTACACCTGAAACTAACACAACATTGCATTCTACTCCGATATAAAATAAAAATTAAAAGAATAAAACTAAAACTTAGAGCGATGCATCCTTTCAAGAGGGAGTTTCTGACCCTCCTGAAGGCCCCCTCTGCTTGTCTGGTTTCTTCTATTCCAGGGAAGATGGTGATCACATTTGTAGGATGATGGTTGTATTTCTTCTTGGCGAACAGCTGCCCAAAACGCACAAGGAAGAAAAGTCTTTCCCACCCCTGCTCACTGATGGGCAGAGGGAAACTATACGGGAACTCCAGGAGCCTGAGCTCTGAAGACGGGGTGGGGCGTTCTCCACCTTGGTACAGACAGCAGGGCCCCCGCCGGCCTCGCCGTGTTGTCTGTTGAAGGTGAGGTGTGAGCCCCACCTCCCAGACTGCACAGGGACTCCTGGACCCTGCAGCCTTGCTTCAGAGGGGCTGTGCCTAGGCAACCTGAGCACGGTGGTGAGATAGACGGGCGAGGGAAGGCCCACGGTCCTCACTGGCTTTGGCTGGACGTGACCTTTCTCCCTCTCTACCCGGGTCTAGGTGTGATGTCTTCCCATCGGCATCCCGGTGAACTAGGGATGGGAGTTTCCAGGGAGTGCCAGCCGAGAGCTTGGGTCGGTGTGCACGGGCACAGCGGGGGTTCTGAGTAAGGGTCCCACTGCAGGCAGATGGGCTCAGCGTCCAGCCAGCTCAAGTGTCAGTGTCGGTATTCTCTGTCCTGGGTGTCGCCAAGCCCGTGAATAGTCCACTAGTCTGGGGCGCCCAGTGTTTTACCCCATATGTTTATATGTATTTTTAGAAGTTAAAAAATATACTGTAATACATGAATTCTTAGGGAAAAATTTGACCAGAAGATTATATATGACAGATGCACGGATAAAGAAGATGTGGTACATATATGCAATGGAATACTACTCAGCCATAAAAAAGAACAAAATAATGCCATTTGCAGCAACATGGATGGACCTAGAGATTGTCATACTGAGTGAAGTAAGTCAAACAGAGACAAATATCCTATGATATTGCTTATATGGGGAATCTTAATAAAAGAGTACAAATGAATGTACATACAAAACAAACATAGGCTCACAGATGTAGAAAACAAACTTATGGTTACCAAGGTGGAAAGGGGGGGAGGGATAAATTGGGAGATTGGGATTAACATATACACACTACTGTGTATAAAATAGATAAACAAGAAGGACTTTCTGTATAGCACAGGGAACTCTACTCACTAAGTTGTAGTAACCTATTTTGGAAAATAATCTGAAAAAGAGTGGATACATGTATATGTATAACAGAGTCAGTGTGCTGTACACCTGAAACTAACACAGCATTGTAAATCAACTCTCCTCCAATAAAAATGTTTTGAAAGAAGATCATCTATTTAAAAGAAAAGTAATTTGTAAAACACGCAGGGCTGACGGGGGAGGATCAATTCTGTGGCTTCAGCGTCTCGTGCCGAGTACACTTCTAGTTTCTGGAAGGCTTTCTCCTCCCGCTGTGCACTGCAGATCCCTTTCACTGACTGCTACCTCAGTCCCACGGGCTCTGGGAGGGGCGTCTCCCCCATGATCAGCCTCCTGCCTTCCCCGGGGCGGGAGGAGGAGGGTTGTGGGACCCGCCTGCAACTCCTGCTCTATTTCTGTTCTCTCAGCCACAGTGACATTTGAACACAGCTGCCCAGAAGTAGCTTGGGTCCACTCAGATGATTCTCTTCTTCCTCCCAGGACATCAGCGTGGATTGGAGAACGGCCGCCGTGGAAGTGAAGTAAGAAAGACATCCACACTGATCTTATTTTTCATGTCCACTCGGGTCCAAATGACCGCAAATTCCAAGGTGCTTTCTGAACTGAGTCCGGGGGCTGTAGCCTCATGGACTGTGCACGGGGAGAGGGGAGGGTTCTTAGTGAGAAGGACCTGGAATATCCAAACCATACCATCACCGCGTCTGCAGCCTCATCCCCAGATGCCAAGGGACACAGCAGGGACCTGACCTTTCGGTCCTATAATTTTTCCCTATGGTGTCTCTTCCCTGAGTTTGCTGTTCCTCCTGTTTCTTTCTTGATGAATTTCCATTCCTCTAAAGCTTCAGGCTGCTTTCCTTAACTATGACGAATCCATCCAAATCATTAAAAAACATATATATGTGTTCATAGACCCGGATTTCATAATCATGCTAAAATCAGTTTATTTGGTGGCAAAATACCCTGCCTGGATGGAAAGCATTTCTTTTAGAATCATTGTTTCTCTTTAGACACAAAAGTGACGTATACAAATATTTCCTGCACCCTCTGGCCGACATCTGTGGCTGACCACCCTGCAAGCCACAGCCGTCCAGCTTAGGGAAGGATAGAGGCAGCCAGCGCGGTCCGGATTGCGTTCCAAGTCTCTGTTTTACAGGAAACACGGGCATTCTAAATATCTAAGCACGTGCAATCTGCAACGCGGAAAAACCCCGCCGTGCGTCGCTGTGCACCAGAACGGGAGGTGAGCTCAGACGGGGCCGTCTCATGCTTCTTCTCATGGAAAAAAGACTTTGGAGCCCTAGCTCTACTGTGACAAGGGATGCCAGGTGGCCTCGGCCTGCACGTGAGACCCCGGGGGGGCCGGCAGCACACAGGCGGGTGTGCCCAGGTCCTGTCCTACTGCCCACTCAACCACCGAACTCAAGACTCTTACTCTCTACTCCACGATTCCGCACGCATGTGTGACTTGGTCCAAACACTCAAGGATGAAAGAAAACGGACCCTCTTGTTTTAAGGAACTATTTATTTATTTATTTTTGGCTGCGTTGGGTCTTCGTTGCTGCTGCGCAGCCGTTCTCTCTAGTTGCGGCGGGCGGGGGCTACTCTTCGTTGCGGTGCGCGGGCTTCTCATTGCGGTGGCTTCTCTTGTTGCAGAGCATGGGCTCTAGGTGTGTGGGCTTCAGTAGTTGTGGCTCGCGGGCTCCGTAGTTGTGCCGCACGGACTTAGTTGCTCCACGGCATGTGGGATCTTACCGGACAAGGGCTCGAACCCGTGTCCCCTGTACTGGCAGGCGGATTCCTAACCACTGCGCCACCAGGGAAGCCCCGAAGCTGTTGTTTTAAAAACTACTTATCTCCGTGCTATCCAGTAGGACCTGGTTGTTTATCCATTCTATTCAATACCCTATGATAAACCATCATGAAAAAGAATATTTAGAAAAGAATATATATATGTATGTATAACTGAATCACGTTGCTGTACAGCAGACATTACCACAACATTGTAAGTCAAGTCTACTTCAATTAAAAAAAACAGACACAAAAATGATATATCTCAGTCACATTTCTGAAGCTGAGCTGGAACCCTCTGCCGACGCCGTGATGTGTGGGTGATGAAAACAGACCCTTGATAAGGACAGGCAGGTGGGTCCAGATACACACGAGAGGCTCAGAGTCCGCTCCTCCAAAAATGGTCTGTCTTGTTTTTTCTTTTAGGGAGAGTTTCCGAGTTTTCGGCGCCTCCTTTGCTTTGCGGATGACTTCCCGAGAAACCCCCAACACACAGACTAACTCATTTCCCTGTCCGGCCAGCTAGATGTTGGCAAAGCCATGACAGACTTCATTTAAAAAAAAAAACAATCAGTGCCAATGTGGTTCTCCCCGACGCTGCAAGGAGGGTCGAAAGAAAGCCGATTTTTCCCCCAAGGAGGCCCATTTCATCCCTGGAACTTAGAACGCCGTATCACCCGATATGAATGAGTTCAGTGTCGTTAACGGCTCGAAATGAATGAGTCAGGGCACGGGGCCGCCGAATCTCATTTCCCTGTGGCTGCGGTGAGAGGCTTACTTGCTATTTTTCTCTGCAGGAGAAGAAAACAAAAAAGCCAATAAGGTCCCGTCGATCCGGCAGAGGTTGGCAGGGAAGGTTTCATAGGATGGCCGTGTGGTAATTACAATGCAGCAGGGGCCAATTTCCATAGTGGGTGAGTGGCAGGGAGGGGGCCAAGTGCAGCAGGAGGGAGGCTGACGGCAGGAGCGGGATCGGCCCTGTAGCTGCAGGAGGCCAGGAGGTGAGCCTAGGTGCAGAATTCTCTCCCGCAGGTGCGGCGTCCCCTAGACCTTGGGAAGAAGAGGCAGAGGCTCCCCAGGCCTCCCATTTCATCGGAATGCGCATCTGGAGTTCTGGTCGACTGGAGATAACTTCCCCTGGCACCCCCCAGTCTGGATTTGCATCTCGGGCCTCATCCAGAATTCGACTAATGTGATTCAATCTCCTTCTCCCGGCGGTACCATTAATATTTTAATGTAATCAGAATTTCTTGGACTTGCTTGCCATCCTGAGTAACCTAGTTACCTGTCAGCCTCCATCAGCTTGTCATATTAGAAGGAATTGTCCCCTGAATCTAATCTACTTTAAATGATTTCGGGGGGGGTGTGTCTATAAATCACTGCTGAATCGCCCTGATACAGGGAGGTGTGCGTGTGGGTAAACACCACAGGCTGCTTCTGCTTCAGCCAGCCGTGAACTTTGCTTTATCAACTTCTCATTGATTCCTTCACTCCGGGAGGTCAAAAAAAAAAAAAAGTGTTCTCCTTTACATAGAAAAACATGATTACGGTAAGTGCTGCATGGGAACCACCCACGTTAGGTTACGTTTAGACCTTCCTCGGGGAGCCCGGCTGGGAAACGGGGCGCTCCTCTTTCCAAGAAGCCCCTTCTGGAGTTTGAAATGATTCGCTCCTTTCCAAAAGGTTTGTTTTGTCCCCTCTCCAAGCAAAACAGAGCTTAGGCGGAGATTGAGGAACTTGGAGCCTAGGGGGAGCAGAGTTAAGTTCTGAAAGGGACCGTGGACAAGATGATAAGATGAGATGAGCCTGTTATACATAAGTCTTCTGGGATCACGTGTATTTACACGTATTTTTGTTTCCTGTAATGTAACAGCAGCTTCTAGAACACGGGTAAGAAAATGTCCATTTGAATATGTTTGTGTTTGCTCTCAGAGGTGAAGAAGGCTGCAGTGATATAAATATGTGAAAGTGTGGTCCAAAAACAGAGATGAGACGAGACAGGATAAGAGTGATGAGGTCACCAGGAGCTGCAGGAAGGGACTCAGCATCCTGGTGCCTTGACTTAAGGCATTCAGAGATGCCCTGGGAGCAGGTGACATCATGTGTGTATGACCACACACACAGACGTGCAGACACACACACCACCACATGCACACACAGTAGGACATACACACACCGCACACACACACCAGCACATATATACACACCCCAGCATAGGCACACAGTCAAGCACATACACACACAACCCAGACACACACCAGCACACACACACACACACACACACACACACACACACACACACAGTCAGCTCAGAAGATGCAGACAGAGCCTGCACCCCCTTCGCCTGGGTCTGCGAATTTGCCTCAGACGTCACCAGTACCACCCTCAGGAAAGTCATGGCCGCCTGGTCCCCCAAGTCCGAGGAAAATGTACAGCCGGGCCGAGATCTTCCTCCACATTTGAACTGAAAGCAGGGCGGGTGCATGTGGAGCGGACAGGCTTCCACGCAGCCCTGCAGACGCAAGGGTGTTCCCAGAACAGAAGCTTCCCCAAGGGGAGGGAACAGACCAAGAAACACTTACAGAAATCAAAGACGTCCCAAGTTCCTGTGGAGTGACTCATTCCCCCTCGACTCCAGAAAGCATGTGTGAAGCTGCAGAAGTCCGAACGGGGAGAAGCACAGTCACCAGGAGCGCATTTCTGTGTAACGTATTAAATTATAAGACATACATTTATATAAAATATTGAGTTATAACGCCCACCCTCGGAGCCGACTGTGTCCCAAAGGGCCCTGTGTGTGCCCTTCTCTGTTCCTGATCTGATATCAAGGACATCTTCACACGTTTGAAATGAGACAAAACATCGTTTGGGGCATAAAATGCAGAGATCAGAGAGGCACGTTAAGGGTATTCTGAGGTGGGGGCAGTTCTCTTGGTCGGGTGAACGTGGACACAGAAAAACACGCCTGCATTTATTTAGCTGCTCGGAAATGAAAGTGAGCGCAGCCATTAGACCACGCCAGGCACAAAATAGACTCAGTACGATCCGGATGCAAATATTCATGCAGGGGGGCTGTCTTTTGAGAATGTGTGTTTCCGGTTTGACTGGCCACAGTGCCAGCCCATGCTGAACGGAGATGGAGTACAATGACACTTCACTGACTGTCAAATAAAAATATTCTATTTTTTTAAGTGAAATTAGGCAGGAGAAGGGACTCCAGCTGGGTTCAGGGAACGCTCATTTGCATTTTGTAAACTCTGGATGTTTTAATATAACCCACTCCTGCATTTGGATTTTTGGGATTATTTTCTTTGGCTATGATTGACTGTCCTTTCTGAATAACAAGATCTAAAGGGGTTGAGGAATGAGGTGTGGGGGGAATCCAGGAGTGCCAGTGAACAAGAATTCAGTGTGAATTAAGAATGGGTGCTTAATTCATGATTGGCCTGGCCTGGGTGGAGCAGGACAAGGCGGGAAAAGGGGGTTTAATAGAATCCATGTGGGCTTTCTGAACAGAGAGAGCTGGCGTTGGGTTTTCCAAAGCGTAACTGGGTGCTTAACTATAAATTATAACTGCACAGGGTAAGCTGGGCTGGAGTAAATGTGATCTTAAGAAGCAACTTTGCCATTCTGGAAGACGGGCAAGATGTTCATGGACAAATATTTCACAGGCCCAACCCCCAGCTTCGCCCCCCACCTGCCGCCCCGGTGGTTTTAAACCAACTCCCAAACTTCAAACCATTTATTCACCTCAGTAACTTGGAAACTGGACATGGCTACACAAAAACTGTCACATTATTTTAGGAGGAACAGCAAGAAGATGCTGTATTTCTCCACAGAAGCTTAAACACCTTTGAAAAAAATTTTTCTTTTAGGGCTTCCCTGGTGGCACAGTGGTTAAGAATCCACCTGCCAACGCAGGGGACACAGGTTCAAGCCCTGGTCTGGGAAGGTCCCACATGCCGCAGAGCCACTAAGCCCATGCGCCACAAGTACTGAGCCTGTGCTCTAGGGCCTGCAAGCCACAACTACTGAGCCCACGTGTCACAACTACTGAGCCCATGTGCCTGGAGCCCGTGCTCCACAAGAGAAGCCGTGACAATGAGAAGTCCGTGCACCCCAATGAAGAGTAGCCCCCGCTTGCTGCAACTAGCAAAAGCCCATGTGCAGCAGCAACAAAGGCCCAACACAGCCAAAAATAGATAAATAAATAAATAAATTTATTTAAAAAAATTTTTTTTTAAATAGAAGTGTTTAGGGAAATTTTCCCAGGCATTTTTCTAACATTTTATTTTACTTTATTTTATTTGTGAGTGTAACTGGTTGGGTTTTTTATTATTTTGTTTTATTTTTTAATTTAAGAATAGTTGGCTTACAATGTTGTGTTAGTTTCAGGTGTACAGCAAAGTGATTCAGTTATATGTGTGTGTGTGTGTGTGTGTGTGTGTGTGCGTGCGCGCGTGTGCTCTTTTTCAGATTCTTTTCCATTATAGGTCATTACAAGATATCGAACACAGTCCCCTGTGCTATACAGTACGTCCCTGTCGTTTATGTATTTTATACATAGTAGTGTGTATCTGTTAATCACAAACTCCTAACTTATCCCTCCACCCAACCTCTGACATTTTAAAACAGTTCACTTCCAAATCCTTTATGGCCTTTAGAAACAGGGTTTGTACTATCTTTTAAAAGTGATATTCCAACTAACACAACATTGTAAATCAACTATACCCCAATAAAAAAATTTTTTTAAGTGAAAAAAAAGTGATATTCCAAAGTTTATAGAATTAAAACCTGCATTATGCATTTTATTCCTTTGAATAAGCAGGGCTGGATTTCTTTCCTCGGCGTATTTGCAGGGTGATAACTTGAAGACATTCTAAAGGTTGCCTTCATGCTCTTGAATCCTTCTTGTGGCTTTTAGGAGGGGCTCCCAATGTGGGGGACCGGGGCCGAGGGCCTGCAGATGGTGAAAAGATCTGACCCCATCTGGCCCTGGCTGGTTGGTTTGTAGGAAAGTCATGGTCATCTCTTGGAATAAACACTTGGCATTAGAAAATCTAGGTGTGGCATTTAAACACAGGGGCAGGAAATACACGGAGCATAAGATCGATTAACTTAGAAGTGGAGACAGACAAGGCTCTTGGAACCCAGATAGGAGAAGAGACTGGGTTATTTACTCAAAATACGGACTTTGGTTTTTCTTTGATTCCCAGAGTCCTAATGGCATGGATTTCTCGAATACAACCTGAGGCCGCAATCACTGATTATTCATCAAATAATTATTCCGGGTGCGTCCGGGGCCACGTTTATATTTCAAATATAATTTTGACATGAGGCGGTGAGCGCACTTTGCCTGAAATCCCATAACTGCCCCCCACTGTGGAACCCCCTAAGAGGGTGCTCCTGACTCAGCTTGAGGGTTTTATATTTTGGAGAACCCTGAGTTCCTTCTCACTCTGTATGCAAAGTCTCATGTATGTTTGTGGATAAAAAAAAAAAAACAAAAACAAAACTTACATCGATTTTTTTTTAAGTGAGAAGTAATGTCTTCCTTCTTCTAAAAATCACTCCTTAGAAAATCATCCCTATTTTGCTCTCTTTTCCCATACTGATAAATGTGGGAGCCCCTTATGGATTCCCCACCATCCTGCCCCGGCTTTAATGTTGTAAAGCACGGGGGTTGCTTCAGGACCAAGGACTGGGGGGACATCTTATTGGGACCCTGCCTTCCTCTATCATCTCTGAGCTTCCTCCTGACACAGAGGAAAAGAAGTTCCCTCCTGGCAACCCCTCCCCACAAGCCTGGCAGAAGGAGCAGGGTCTCCCCCAGCACAGAGAGCATCTCCCGGCGAGAGGACCCCAGCACAACAGCAGGACTGCGTACCCTCGTGGACCCTTCCTCTCTAAGACTCTCTGAACACACCACCCCTCCCCCTCCCCCAGCAGGGTCGCCGGATAAAATACAGGACACCCAGGGAGGTCTGAACTTCAGAAAATCAGTTTTGTACATCCCCAGGATACCACGTGAAACTCACATTTCAAAGGAAAACAAAAAATTTTTAAGGGTAAGTATATCCCAAATATTGCCGGGGATATACTTAGACTAAAAAAAAGGGTTTTTTTTCTTTGTTTCTATAACATTCAAAGGTAACTGGGCATGCTGTATTTTTTCATTGCTAAATCCAGCAATTTGACCCAAGAGCCCCTCGAAAGGAGGGGCATGTTCTGGTCCCTTTGATAAAAGGATGCCCAGAGATGGCTGAGGGGATAGCCCATGTCTGATCAGACACCTACTCTCACCTTAGAAGATGCCTCTTGACAGGGAGGATTTCTTACTTACCTCCTCTGACCTCCAGTGAGTCCGGGAGCAATTTGCTTACATGAAATAAATGAACTTCAGCATCTGATCAGGCCCTTCGGGGCTATTCTAGGTCCTGGGATGGAGCCCAAGCAGTGTTTTCCTGGGATCCCGTCTTCATGAAACTTGCTGAAGATTGTTCACCTGCCTCTGGTGAGGACGTTAAGTCTGCAGGCTCCTTCTGTTTCAGCATCCCCTCTGTGACGAGCGATGGATTCCCTACATACCTATTTTATTTTTGTAACTTTGCCTGCTTTTCCCTAAATCGATTCCCCCAAATGCAAACCCTCGGCCCCCATATCTCCCCCATCTTCCACAGAGCTGGTACCCGAGGGCTCCGGTCAGAACGTAGAAAGCAGCTATGCCTGTCAGCAGTGAGGGAAGCTGCTTGTCCCAGAAGGCCACCCCATGTGCAGAGTTTCTGAGGCACCAGGGAATATTCTGGAACTGTGCTCTTAAGACCCAACTGGAAACCAAGTCAAAGGAAGCAGTAACTTCGTGTTCAAGACATATGATTCTCAGTATCCTGAGAATTGGGATGAAGTTCCCAATCATAAAAGGACACAAACATTTAAGGAGGGGGGCGACTTGTCCCTGGAACACAGACCACAGTCAAGGAATCCTAAAAACCAACAGCTTCCCGGACAACGGCCGTGGAGGTCTCTCACAAACTGCATCTTCACACATCCCATTTTCCAACTCCCTCTTTTTCACTCACTGCATTTGGTATTCCTCAGGACTCCTGGCGGTATTTCATCGCTTTTATCTGCTCTTTCTGCTGTTTATGTGGACGCTCCAGTAATTCACAAAACACGAAAAGAGCCACGTTGAGCTCCGCAGCCGTGAAGCCGGATTAGTCCTACCTGCTGGGGGTTATGCCCGCACACACGGCCGTAAGCATGTGCCTCGTCACACCCGGAGCAATCCCAGCCCCGCCGGATGCTCGGGGGCAGCCACGCCGGGGAAAATCGGTTCTGTAATATCTGCGAGTCTGAGAGACTCAAGGCTTCGCAGTCTGAGCCCACCTGGTCATTCATCCACCCCGCAAAGCACAGAGCTAACAGGGAAACAACACACCATGCCTGAAGCCGCTCTGAAAGGGAAGGGTGGGCGCTGAGGAACCAGGTTCCTGAAGACTCTCCACCGCAAGAGAGATTGCATCTTAAGACCGTTCATAGATGAGAGTCAGTTTAACCCCAAAAGGACCGTTTCCTTGTAGGAAACAGGGCTGTAAACTTAGAATCCACCTTTCCTGGGCTTTGGGGTGAAAGACAGCAACATCTCAAGTTGCATTTCACGGAGGAAATTTCTCATTTCTGCCGAGGGTCCCTCGGTTTTTTTTTTTCAGGGGCGAGGCTCCTGTTACCCCAGAAATATTTAAACTTTCTCCCCAGGAAGTAGGCGGAGAACAGCGGCCAGGGTGAGAGAAAGGAGGGCAGAATTCTCACATGGCTTTTCGAAGGCATTTTTGGAATTTCATGATCTGGAAACACTGACTGGATGTTTCCTCTTTAAGGCGAGGGTCTGTCCGTCGTGAGAGTTGCTTCTGAGGCAAGTTTCAGGAAAGAACACCGTTTCCACCAGGCGCCCTCCTTCTTTGGCAGCTAAATCAACATCGACTGTTTTCACCTAGGGTGGAAGTCCACACCCAGCCCAGATCTGAAGGGTTGCCTATACTGCAGATGGCAAAGTCTCTCTGTGGTCGCCGACCTTGAAAGATAATGGTCTCTTGTGTTTTGCAATATGTGTGGTCATATATTTCACTGATTTTTACATCAGATGAACCACCTCCATACCACATGCATCTTTGACAATTAGTTATTCGATCGTGACGGTGGTTTCTGCTTTGGTCCCGCTGTCCCTTTCCTTTCATGGGCCAAGCAACGCTCCTTAGTAAACATTTTTCTGAGTTTCAGTCGGAGCTGAGCAGATGAGTATCTCGAGTCTAAACACGTCGGGAGTAAATCTACATTTTATATTTTTTCCTTAATGATTTTTTTAAGCCAGAGGAGAGAATAAAGAAGGCAAGGCAAAGGGTGGAAACTCTCATTTCCTTTTTTTTTTTTCACCTGAGTTTGCTATTCAGACATGTGGCCCCAACACCAGAGGAAGTACGATAAATCTGAAACTGCATGTTATTCGGACTCAATGTTCTTGCACTTTGATTTATACCCAACAAGATATTAATTCTACCTCCTCTGTGGTATTGCCTTGGGCGTTGCCTGGCAGAGTTGGAATCTGGCAATAAACGAAAGTATTGAGAAAGGATGCAAAACTGAGTCTGAACATGGGATTGGTGTTGTTGAGTGGAGCCGTGGTGTCCTACATGGTGCTGGAGTTTTCCAGAAAACGGGTGGTGCCTTTATTGTATGTGTCATCGTCCCTGGAGTCCAAGGCCGCCCTGATGCTCCTCCAGGTGGATGACAGCCAAGTTGGGGGACAGCCTTTCTCTCGGGGGACTCCCCAAGCATCCAGGCACAACATCTGCATCCTGGGTCTCACCCACTGCACTGGGTCTGGAAGCCTCTGTTCCTGGTCCCGAGAATGAAGGGGAATTAGCTTCTGAGCTTCACGCACTGAGGATGTGTTTGCAGGGCCGGGAGCCTACCCAGCCCCTAGACTCTGAAAGATGAGGCAGAATGTGGGGCTCAGAGACAGGGTGGGCATCCTTCCCCAGAAAGCAGACAGGAGCGGAGGCCGTATGCTTGGCCACGTCTCATGTGCATGAGTCAAACTGGACCCTCAGTAAAGCTCCTGGAAAAGCCATGTCGTGACAAATGCACGACACCAACAGTCTGCAGGGCGTCTGAGGTGTGAGTAATGCATGGCGTGGCTGCGGGCAGCTCATCACCCGCCGGATATGGGCAGCATCGCAGGAGAAGCGTCTGACCCTTCCTGGGGACTCCGGTGATCAGGGAGATAGATGTGTCACTCTGGAAACGAGACTCTTTTTTTTTTTTTTTTTAACATCTTTATTGGAGTATAATTGCTTTACAATGGTGTGTTAGTTTCTGCTTTATAACAAAGGGAATCAGTTCTACAATGGAAACGAGACTCTTGACTCTTCTCTAATGCTGAGATGTGGTGGGTTCTCCCCCCGCCCCATGGAGGCTGGGGCAATATTGCATGAGGAAAATGTCTGGGAGAGAAAATTGTTTTCAGCGGTCCTGGGCACCATTTGAATATTAAAGAGGGAGTCTGTGCTGCGTGGGTCTGCAATCTTTCTGTTGGAGGTTTCAAGAGGACCCCTGTCAAGCAGAGGGCCTGCTGTTGGGGTTCAGGAAGATGAGCTTTGGGGATCGGGGAGAAGCGCCTGCACGCGCGTGTGCACACACACACACACACATACACACACACACACACACACATACACACACACACACACACACACATACACACACATACACACACACACACACACCAGTTGCATTGCTCACACCAACACCATTCTTCCTTTTAAGTCAGTTTCCTGCTCTTGTAGAAAGGAAAAGTAGAAACCAGGCATGAGGATGAATTACATTAGTTCATTCCCTCCGGTTCCATTTATCAAGGAAAAGAATGACCATTCCCGAGCAGAAGAGGAATCACCCTTTGGGACCATTTTTTCACGATTTCTTTCATAGTTGGGTTTCCACCTCCTTGGAGGAAAATTACTTGAAGGTTGTTTTTGTTGTGATAATTGTTTTTGCCTACTTTCCCCCTTGCTGGGTCCATGGTGCAAAGGAAAACTACGTTGGGATGAAATTGGGGTTTTTAGCAAGGACCACAAGAAGTATGCTTGTGTGTCCATGGGGGAGGAGGGTATCTGAATATTCCCTCTGGTTGGCTGTCATCGGCTCACCCCAGAATGAAACGGCTTGTTGCTATACCACCTAATTAAGGGCAAGGTTTTATTGCCTGCCCTTAAAGAGCCAGCCCTTGAAAATGTCATAAAACAGTCAGGCACCCACCAGGCGCTGGACTTCTAGAGGCACGAATGCCACGCAGTGTTCCAGACCTGCTCCCTTTCCTACTCGTCTGCTCCCCAGCCCCTGGGACATGCGTTTGGAAAACTGAAAAGTCCTCTCCTCTCTGTTGCAAAGGAGCTCCTTCTCTGGAAGAGCCATGGAGGACCTCCTCAAAATTAACTTTTCTTTTCCCCAGGTTCCCCTGCCTTTATTATGCCACGCAGAAGGCAAGAATCAGAAAATGTCCCAAATTGGTGCAGATATGTTTATCATCGGAAGCTTTGGCCAACAAGAAGATGATCTGTTTGTAAACATGCAAGGTGGCATCTCGGGAAAGCGTGTGCACCTTCACGCAGGGGCCGACACGCGGGTCTGGCCGCCAGGATTCCGTTCTGAGAGCGATGCCCTGTTTCCCGGCCGGGGCACCCGCCTGTGAGCAGGTGGTCAGCTTGACAGGCAAAATGTTAGGCATACGAAACAAATGATACGTATAAATTATTTGCGAGCTCAAGTAACGACAATTTGACTTTTTATGAGCCTGTAACAATGTCCCCAGGGATGCGTGTGCGAATTTCTGGAGATCATTGCATTTTCATAGCCTTGGACAGGCTGGAAGGTGCTGCTTTAGGTTTTGAATGTCTCCACTCATAAATAAGAGCCATTTTTTTTCTTTTTAATGTCTGATTTTTTTTATTTGCATGAAATATGTATATTCTAATCCACTCTGAGAAGTCTTCAAGGGGGCTTTTTTGGCATGAAATTTGGACTCTGCTGCTTTGAGAAACGTCTCCGGTGCCAGCGTCCAGACCATCTTATCAAAGCTTCGAGCTTCTGTGTGCTCCTGGCTGTCTGAAGACAGGTTTACAGAACTAAGATGCTCTAGGGGGTGAGGGTGATTTATTCCAGAACAAGTGGGGTGAGCCATGTTACTCTGCCTTCCAGCTGCAGATAAGGACCATGGACAGGGCAGCTGGACTCCACTCCAGCCTAGAACCATGCGTGCTGTCTTCACCGAGAAGTTGTATTTCCAATCCAACTGATGGGAAAACTTAGCACGTGCAGAACAGGAAGCCTTTCCCCTCTGTGTAGGAGGGAGGTGGAGACTGAGGCTTGGAACTTTGAGGGTCAAGACATGTAGGTGCTGCGCTTGTTTCATGTAACAAAATACCACAAACATACGAGATTAACTTGTGGGATTAAACAACAGAAATTCATCCTCTGTCATATCTGTAGAACAGACGTCTGAGGTCAAGGTGTCCCAGGGCCACGCTCCCTCCAGAGGCTCCAGGGAAGGGTCCTTCCCGCCTCTTCCAGCTTCTGGGGGCTCCAGGCGTCCCTGGGCTTGTGGCCGCCTCCCTCCCGTCTCTGCCTCTGTCTTCAAGGGGCTTCTCCTCTATGTCTGTGTCTCTCCTCTTCTGTGTCTTAGAAGGACCCGGTCATTGGATGTAGGGCCATCCTCGTCCAGGAGGACCTCATCTCAGATCCTTCACTTCATCACCTCTGCAAGGACCCTCTTCCCAAATAAAGTCACATTCACAGCGACCTGGGTTAGGACATGGACATATCGTTTTGGAGAACACAATTCAACCAACAAGGTGTGTGATTGAAGAAGACCTCTGATTTTTTAAAAAATGAAGTGAATTCTTTCTTCCTTTCTTTCTTTCTCTTTCTCTCTCTTTCTTCCATTCTTTCTTTCTTTCTTTCTCTCTCTCTCTCTTTCTTTCTCTCTCTCTCTCTCTCACTCTCTCTCTTTCTTTCTTTTTCTTTTTTGCAGGATGTGTGAGACAGATGAGACCAAGCAGGGATGAGAAAGCCCAGAATAGGTGGTGATATCAATGCTGGTGTCTGAAGCAGCAGGTTGGCGGTTGGGGAGGGGTCAAATATGGTACACGCCCAAAGGTCAAAGGGATAGTTGAAGATGATTTCAATGGCCAATGCTTGAACAATTTGAGTGACCAAGTAAATAACGATTTATGGAATAAAGTGAAAATCTATGAGTCTGAAAAAAAAATCTGTGAGTCTGTACTAATAAAAATGAACAACTGAAAATGTAAGTAAATGGACAGGAAGGGTCAACTCTTTGCTAAAGGACATTTCCTTTCATTAATAGATGCAGAAACAAAGGTGGGGAATTTTGAAGAGATGTATTGCGTGTGGGCTCAATGCTTCCTCAAATGGAGCACGCATAAATGAATGGGACGGCTGGCAGTGAATATCCTGGTCATTGGTGGGATACGAGGGATGAAGGGAGAAGAATTTAAGTCTCGGACTGGAATCATGGGAAAGTGACCAGGCAAACCCCAGACAGCAGAGAGCTGGGAAATAGAGTTCATTTCAGAGGCTTAATGAAAGATTTGTCATTTCTCTTGTTCCAATAAACAGGCGTTAGTTCCAATGTTATGATGAGCAAACTACAATGCTTTGTCTTTGGAAGGCGCTGTTGAGGTTTCCAAGGGTCTTTTTCAGTAGCATTGTGAATTTCCAAATGAGAATGTAGACGTTGCATGAGGCAAGCGGGAGGTGGTGTTTCTGATTACTGTTCTACAGCCAAGGAGACGTGGGTGAACGTTAGCGGGGGCTCCCTGCAGAGGACTCCCTGAGTGGTTCTCCAGGGAGCTGGATGGGGGTCAAACCTCCCTCCTGTCAGTTCTGTGATCTCCTGGGACAGCGTGGAGGTGGAGAGGGTACCTTCTGGGTGGGCACCATCTGGGGCAGCCTCTCCAGTAGCCCCGTGGATGGAGTGAGGGACAGTCAGGTCTGGACAGGACAGACCTGGGGACATTGGGGCCTTCCCCACTGTAAGCTGACTTCTCATCAAAGACACGGAGAGCTCACTTTCATCTGGAGTTAACACCCTGCATCAGGATATTACTTCTTTTTTTTTTTTTTAATAAAAGCTTTGTTGAGATGTAATTCACATATCATAAAATCCCCCCATGTTAAAGTGTACAATTCAGTGATTTCCCCCCCTAGGATTGTAATACATCCTTTTTCAGTTATACATATACATGTATCTATTCTTTTTCAAATTCTTTTCCCATTTAGGTTGTTACATAATATCGAGCAAAGTTCCCTATGCTATGGTCCCAAAGGTTACATGCACCCCAATGTTCATTGCAGCACTGTTTACAACAGCCAAGACATGGAAGCAACCTAAATGTCTATCGACAGAGGAATGGATAAAGAGGATGTGGTACATATATACAATGGAATATTATCCAGCCATTAAAAAGAATGAAATAATGCCATTTGCAGCAACATGAATGGACCTAGAGATTGTCATACTGAGTGAAGTGTCAGACAGAGAAGGGGAAATATCATGTGATATTGCTTATATGCAGAAGTTTTAAAAATGATACAAATGAACTTATCTACAAAACAGAAAGAGACCCACAGACTTAGAGAACGAACTCACTTTTACCAAAGGGGAGAGTGGCGGTGGGGGGAGGGATAGTTATGCAGTTTGGGATTGACATGTACACACTGCTATATTTAAAATGGCTAACCAACAAGGATATTGCTTCTTAACTGAACTAACTTCTGAATTCCTCTCCAGCGATGTCATGCTCTCACCTGTGACCAGATACTAGGCTGAGAAATTAGCTCTTCAAAGAGGGAGGACACATATTCCATTTACCATGTTCCCCATTGAGCTTGGAGCTCTAAAAATAAGCTCATAATTACATGATGGAGGATTCTCATTCAGCATAAAGTTTCCTCTGTGTGCATGTGTGTTTAAATAAAATCCCTCAATGTTTGGCACTCAGGTGCTGATGCTGAATTGTAAGGGGTCTGGGATGGACAATTACTTTGGTAATGAAACTAAATACTGAGTTTGAAAAAGCTAACCCCCAAACCCAAGGCTTTCCTCTACTTTTCTTAGCAATGCAACCAAAAAACAAACAAACAAAACAGGTTTTGCTTCCTTTATGTGGACGAGCACACAGGTCGAGGCCAGGATGCCAAGCACCGTACATCCTGAGATGAGACAATGGAGTTTTCACTTACGAAAAATGAGGAAGGGACTTTGGTGTTCGGATTTACCCACCAAAAGGTGATTAATACCCTGGCGGCTTTGCTTTTATTCACAACCTGAAGTGGCCCCATTAATTACCTGCTTCCCTCTCCTTAAAAGGACTTAGGCTATTAAAGCCAATTTATTAGACAGTTAAAATTTAACACTCAAGGCTACGCTTATCCTTTTAAATTACGTTTGTAAACGGGAGCCCAAATGGAGAAGGCCTGAGGGATCGGCCAGCATGTTCCATGACTTTGCTAATTCTAGGTCCCAAATTGTATCCTTTGCTTCACTTTCATCCCCTACAACTACATGTTTCAGACACGTCCCACTGTTGAAAACAAACAGATGTGCTGGAAACTCAGGATTCCTGAGAATGACATCTTAAAATTGAAGTTGGTGCCACTGAAGACTGTTAAGACTGTTGGTGATTGTTCAAAATATTTTCACAGTGTTTTCTGGTGAAAAAGAAAATCCAGTTGTATGAATATCTGTGTAATGCATTCAAGGACAACAAGCTTGAGCAGCACGCGTGGTAAAATGACAGAGGACAGAGAATGGACGCGGTGCCTTCACGTGGGGTGTGCGTTACCCAGCAGGAAGTTTAAGGAAACAGAATACCCCCAAAGAGAGGGACTCCCCAGCTTGTGCTGTATATGAGAAATGGCCGAAAAACCAGGTTTGAGCAAGTAATAACCTCTAAATATTTGGAATCTCTCTGGAGGAAAGGAATTCCACGTCTCGTCTGGTTCTGTGTTTCTCCGTCTGCCCCCAAAGGCATAGAAGGAGCGTTATGTGGAATCGGGACCACCGTGGTGTTGGTTCCAAGTGTAGAGAGCTTTACAGGGACGATTCCTCTCCAGCGATGGAACGGATTGCTCTATTACCCATGGCTGCTAGGATGGTGTTATGCTTACCCTTATCACCCACGTATGCTTGATTACAATCGTCTGTGCAAATATTTCTCGTTAAACCGTAAGCTCCACGAAGCTAGGAATCTGAGTGTGTGATCCACGCAGTTCATCAACAAAACCTGTGATTCCACGTCCCTTGGATGGGAAGCTGCAGCCCCTCCGTTGGGCAGCCTGAAAAAAGGAGGGCACGATCTGAAGAGGGATGAGAACGTCCCACCACAGAGGGCCCCAGGCCCCCAGTCTTCCTCTTACAAGGGAAATATGTCCTTGTCGATTTACATCATAAAAGGAAGTGTTTTGCACAACCTTTGATTTCTCGTGGGCACACCGCTTTCTTGGCACCCACTTCTCGAACTTTTTGTAGAATTCTGTGTTTCCCAAATGTGCCTCAGGCAACTCAGAATCACCGAGGAGGGGACGTCTCTCCAACACACCTTTGGGCTGCCGTCCACGTGGCTGGCGGGGCATGATGTGGCCGGAGAGTGACAAAGGACTGAATTTCCTTTGCTGCCAGTTGGCTGTGGGAGGCAGAGAGAGACAAAGAGGCAAGTAGGAAACAGGCCTGCCTCTGAACTAACGTCTGCTGGGTTTAGCGAATCGCAAAGCAGCTGCTGTGGGATGTTCATGGGTTGATGCCAGGCTCGAGTCACATCTTTGTAACTCCTCAGGGGCTCAGAGGAAAATACTCCACGTCACCAGGTGCTCACACTGCAAAGTCACCTCCCTGCTGAGCTGGAGCCCTTTTTCGAAACGTTACACTTTCCCAGCACTTCTCCTGGCGGCCATTAGCTGGAGCTTGAAAAGGGCAATAACTCTAATTGTCATTCCTGAGGGGGGCATGCAGCCCTGTTCTGACCTCACTCCCCGTGCCAAAGAAAATGCTGGATTACATCCCGTTTTCTTCATTCTCATTTTCCTGCCCACTTAACAAAATTATATTCAATGAGCTGTGGGAGAAATCCACATCAGCGGGCCATGTAATGCGATTTCTGGTATATATTCAGGAAGGGGAAAAAATCCTACATTTTCTTTCATTTCTGTCAAAATCAATCAAATTGTACGAAACGAAACGTAATCTCTTAGAAAGAAAATGAGGTATTTCCAGCGAAATAAGCCTCCTCTACATGGTAACATGTACATATTTAAGAGGTGTCTGTTTTAGTTTTTTTAATCATGCCTAATTAGTTTTTTTTAATCACCCACACAACTAAGGCTCTTGCCTGCATAATTTATGACATAGAGGGGCCGGTGTCAGAAATCAAATGTTGTAAATTAAAAATAACAAGTTTGAGACGAGTGATTCAATTAAAACCCTAGAAAACATTGGATTATGCATAATTGAGAGCTTGTACGCAGGCATGGGTGTCACGCTTGTCAGTTTGGATGGGAAGATTGGATTGGGGCTGTCAGGGGTATTTAAATCAACTCGGTAAAAAAATTAGAAAACAAAGATGATATTTTTTACTAACTTCCAGTTTCAAAAATAACACCAAGAGGTCTTTACATTGAACACTCAGATGGCAAGGCTTTATTTGGAGGGTAAGTTCCCAAACTTTGGAGACCTGGCTGGCTGAGTGCTCCAGCCCAACTGGGATGGACTTGACGGTGCCGTGTTACAAGCTTTGCAGGACAGCATAGGGTACCCCTCTGGACGCACTGTAAGGAACCCATCGAATCCTCTGCCACCCACCCTGTCCCACCTCTGCAGTTTCTCTGCATCATGAAGCTGTCTCTGCACACTGTTTTCCAAAAGCTCGCAGATGGGGTCTTGGAATCAGAGTTACCATGGTCTAGATGGGGTTGCAATTTCCCAACTGGGAAGAGGTAACTAGAATGCAACTCAAAAAGCAGAGAACATTTGTTTGTTTTTTTTTAAATTTTGGTTGGAGTAGAGTTGCTTTACAATGTTGTGTTAGTTTCTGCTGTACAGCAAAGTGAATCAGCTCTACCTATACATATATCCCCTCTTTTTTGAATTTCCTTCCAATTTAGGTCACCACAGAGCCCTGAGTACACTTCCTGTGCTATACAGCAGGTTCTCATTAGTTATCTATTTTATACATAGTAGCGTATATATGTCAATCCCAAACTCCCAATTTATCCCACCCCTTCCCCTTCCCCCAGGCTTGGTGTCCATACGTTTGTTCTCTACCTCTGTCTCTATTTCTGCTTTGCAAATAGGTTCTTCCGTTCCATTTTTCTAGATTGTGTTAATATATGATATATGTTTTTCTCTTTCTGACTTACTTCAGTCTGTATGACAGTCTCTAGGTCCATCCATGTCTCTGCAAATGGCACAATTTTCTTCCTTCTTATGGCTGGGTGATATTCCATTCTATATTAGAAAATACAGAAATGAAGGGCATTTAAAGCCACCCATAAAGGAACATTTGATAACAACTTGGTGGTGTGTACCTTCCAGTCTCTTTGCTATTTGAACTTAATTTTGAAAGGCAAAGATTTACCTTGACAGTGAAGGCGGGGAGGATAAAATATTGGGTAAAGACAATTGTCCTTAGGTTGCTTTAAAAACCCTGATGTAAGAAATAAAGGCATGAAAGTATATATTAAAAAAAAAAAAAGCAGGGAAGAGACCAGAAACTTCTGCAAGAGAACAGATTCTCAGTGAGCATGTGGAAGGTCAGAGGGGCACCGGGAGTGCCCCTGTGAAGAACGGGCCATGGGACCCCAAGGGGGAGGGGAATGCAGAAATTCGTCCCCATGAAGGATGCTCTGGATCGACACAGAGCAGTGGACACAGGCTTTGGAAGGTGAACGCTCTCCACTTCTCCGTGGGCAGCCAAGGGTGGTGGAAATGTCATCGTCCAGGACACGGAGAATGGACGGAGCATTCTTCAGCCTGGCTCCTGGTAGGTGGGGAGAGGCAGGGTCCCTGTCAAGAAAGGGACCCTCCAAGGAGACATTTGCGTTCCCTAAGCTGCTCTGAGGGTCTCTGTAAGCTGCCCATTCACAGGACAGCCTCATCCAGGGCAACCTAGTTTGACGGAAGAAGGACCCCAGGGCACAGTTCCTGTAAAAGCAGAAATCCACCTGATGGCCGAAAGGGCTGAGGACACAGGGCAGAAGCCCTCTTCTGCCAAACACACAGAGTGGGGTCCCTAGTCCAGCCACCTCATTCTCCCTGCCTCGGTTTCTTCTTTGGTAAATTGGCTCAGTGGTGTGAATACCTGAGTTGTTACCAGTGGGGCTCAGAGCAGCGCCCAGACCATCTTGATGACTGACCTCAAACTATGACCGCTCAGGATGGGTTCTCACGGGGCTTCTGAATGGGTGGATTCTGTGTTCCTGTAAGTGTCCACGTTTCTGGGATGTGGCCGGCAGAGCATCCCTGGGCTCACCTGTCTCCCTGCCTCACGCCTCACTTTGTGGTCAGTAGGGAGCGCTGTTTGCGGGGGGTGCGGCCTCAGACCAGGGCTCAGCTAGCTCACCTTCGGGCAGTGAGGATGTCTCCTGTGATTGGGTTCACAGTGATGGAGCACGTGGAATGTTCAAGGCTCGGGACAAGGGATAAACCGAGGTTTCAGAGGGAGAGTAAGTGAGCAAGTAAGGTGTATACAAGTGGTTTCAGGTAGAGGTAAGCTCTAGAAGAACGTGAAATGCCGAGAAGAGTCCCAGGACCCGGCACGTCCCTCCATTTATTATACCTGCTTTCATTCCTCTCCAGAATATATTTTAGTTGTCAGGCTGCACATCTCGCTAGCTTTGCTAGACGTTTCTCTAAAATATTCCATTTTTATGCTATTACGAATGGTCTATGTTTTCAAACTGAATGCTTTGTGACCAGGACTTACAACTGTCATGGATGTTTAATATTGATTTTTTTAATACAATGACCTTGCTAAACTGTCTTATTAATTCTAATCATTTATCTGTAATTGTTAAATGCTTATATCTACACTTATGCATAAGTAATGGCAGTTTTATTCCTTCTTTTCTGATGTATTTATTTTTATAATTTTAGTTACTTATATTTTTTTGTTATTTGGCTAAGACTTCCAATACCATATTACATAGAACTATGGGAGAGTGGGGTCCTTGTCTGGCAACTGGTCTCAAAGGGAAAACTTTTAGCATTTCACCATTAGCTGTGATGATTACTGTAAATCTTTTGTAAATATTTCATCAGATTCAGAACAACCCCTTATATTTCTAGTTTGCCAAGGTATTTATTTGCAGATTGATTTACTTGTTTATATTTTGAATAAATGCTGACTTTTATAAATTTTTCTGCATTCATTGAGATAACTATGTGATTTTTCATTTTTATTCTGTTAATTTTTCATTTTTATTCTGTTAATGTTCTTTTAGATAACTATGTGATTTTTCATTTTTATTCTGTTAATGATAATTTACACTGTTAAACCAATCTTCATTCTTAGAATAGACCTGACTTATATGATCTATCATCTTTTTTTTTAATATTGCTAACATTTTATTTATTATTTTTCTGTCTATGTTCAAAAGAGAGATTGACTTGTAGCTTTCCTTCCTAGGTTTCATTGAAAGGGTTACGCAAGTGACATAAAATGGGTTGTGACTGCTTCCTCTTTTCCTAACCTCTGGAATATTTTGAGTAATACTACCTTTATTTATTTCTTAAATATTTGGTAGAATATAGAGGTAAAGGATTTTGGGTCTAGAATTCTTTGTGTAAATGTATATCATTACAGATTCTGTCTCTTCTGTGGTTATAAAACTTTATATTTTCTATTTCTTTGGGTGTCAGTTTTTTAATTGTATATTTTTACAAATTTGTTCATTCTAGCTACCATTTCAATTTTATAGGCATAATGTTGTTCATAGCATTCTCTTATGAAATTTCAAATGTTTATAGGGTCTGTAGTAATTTCCCATTTTTTATTCTTGGTATTACTTCTTTATGCCTTCTCTGATTTTATTGATCAATATCTTGGGGTTTTCCCCATATTACTGGTCTTTTGATTGCAATGTTCTATATCATGTATTCATTTACCTCTTTTTTTTTTTTTTCTTTTTTTGCGGTACACGGGCTTCTCACTGTTGTTGCCTCTCCCGCTGAGGAGCACAGGCTCCGGACGCGCAGGCTCAGCGGCCATGGCTCACGGGCCCAGCCACTCCGTGGCACGTGGGATCTTCCCGGACCGGGGCACGAACCCATGTCCCCTGCATCGGCAGGCGGACTCACAACCACTGCGCCACCAGGGAAGCCCTCATTTACCTCTTGATTAATTATGATTTCGTTTTTATTATTTCATTATTCCCACTAATTAATGTGAGTTTTTGCTGTTCTTTTTCTAATTTCTTAAGAAGGTTGTTTTGCACATTGATGTTTTTTCAAATATTTTCTAGTCGCTTTAAAGTACACAGTTTGCACTCAGCACAGTTTTAAGTTACATCCCTAATGTTTTAATGTGTTTTATTTTCATTGTCTTTCAGCTTATAATGTTTTCCAATGCCTATTATGACCCATGGGTTACTTAGAAATTTAATTTCCAGGCATATGAACTTTTCCAGTAATTCTATACCTATATTTTTACTACCTTACTGTGAACTTTCTACTTGTCCCTAAAAGTTTTATGTGTTTTGTTTCTTTTCTTTATTTAGAGTATATGAGGTTTTCGTGATTTATTATAATGACTCTCCTGACCACCACAATTCACTTCGAAGTCAAATATTCTTTCATTATTCTTGGGAAGATTTTCCTTAATATTACAACACATACTCTTGGGTTTTCAAAGTCTAATATTAATTGCCTTTACTTTCTTACCAGACAGTGAAAATACCTTAGAACATTCAAGTTTACTTATTTCCCCCTGATCTATATACCATTGTTCTCATGCATTTTAATTCTTTCTACGTTTTAACTCCCTTGAGACACTATTGTTTTATAATGCCAATATTTATTTACAATTACCCACATTCTCAGGCATCTTCACCACTTCCTGATAAAAAGTCACTTCATTCTATTGTTAATTTTAATGTTCTATTTGGGTCACTTCTTTTTGGATTTCAGAGTTCTCTTTATAGTATTTCCTTTGGTGAAAGTCTGTTGGTGGCATAGTTTCTCAATTTTTGTGTCCTGCAAATGTCTTGCTTTAAGCCCATTGGGAAGTCTATGATAGGATTTTTCTGACAGATGAGATATTTCCCCATACTGAAGGGACAGACCTTGTGAAGAGAAATCGAGCAAGTGTCCAGGGATTCGCTCAGTGTTTTATGTTCCATAGGTGATGGTCAAGGCATAAGCCCACAGGTAATCCACCTGCTAGGTGAGCACTCGTTCTCCCAGGATACTCCAGTAGTAAGGGGGAGAGAGAGAGATGTGGGGGGATGGAGGGATGGAGAGACAGACAGAGACAGAGAGAAGAGAGGGAGAGAGGAAGTTGTAGATTAAAAAGAAAAAAAAATGCACAACCTAAAAGCTGAGAGTTATGTTTTATTCGGTGGGAAATTTTAGGACTTCAAGCCCAGGAGGCAGCATCTCAAGTGACCTTGAGAGAACTGCTCAGAAGAGGCTGTGGGGGGGGCGGAGCTAGGATATCTAGGAGTTTCACAACAAAGTGCAGGTAGTCGGAACATCAAACGATTATCATTAATTAAAGAAAACCAGAAATCACAAGTTAAGGAATTTTGTGCTTTCCTATATATGGGAAGATGCAAGAGTGTGGGCTCACTGAAATCATCCCTCTGATATGCACCTCAGCTATCTGGGGCCAGTTTCCTGTGTTTTCCCATCCTGAGTTTACTCAGGGCTCACCATCGGGGTGGCTGCAGTCTGATGGCTACTAGACAGCAGGTATTCTTTCCTTCCTGAGTATCCTCAGGGCTCACCGGCTCACCATGTGCTGTGGCTGCAATTCCTGATGACTGTGACATGCTTTGTTTACTGATATGGCCGGAAATACTCCATTTCTCAAAGTCATCTCTGCTTCACAGATAGCACCTCTCTGCTAGCACTCCCTGGCCAAAATTTACAGCTGTGCAGTTAGACCTGCAAGGTGCAGGCGAGAAGGTGACAAGAAGTGGAGGTGTCAGTACAAACCCACAGCCCCTCTAGGCACATGTTTTCAGCCATCAGGACCTCCTGTAGATAAAAGGGCACCACCTCAGTGGGATGTTAGGAGCCTGCAAAGATTGTGAGGTCCCAGTGGGGATGCCTGAGCCTGGGAAGTTTCCCCAGCAGTGGGGTTCTCTGGAGCTGGGTCCCAGCTGAGGTACCAGGGTCGTGGGGTGGCTGTGAGCACCTTCTGAAGTTTCTCCTCTTACAGCGAGCCCTGCTATGTGCAAGGGGATCCCCCCGCTTTCCAAGACTGCAGTAACATTTCTCTGGGGATTTGTTTTGGTTTTGTTTTTTTAAACATTTTATCTTACATTGGAGTATAGCTGATTAACAATATTGTGATATTTTCAGGGGTACAGCAAAGTGATTCAGTTCTACATATACATGTATCCATTCTTTGTCAAATTCTTTTCCCATTTAGGTTGCCGCAGAGTACTGAATCAAGTTCCCTGTGCTCTACAGCAGGTCATTGTTGGTTACTGCATTAACACTTCTGATTCTCAGCCTCAGTCTCCATCCCCACCAGTAACACTAATGACATTAGAATGGGCCACTCCATGTCCCCCTTGGATAACCAGCGAAGGAGATTTTAGCAGATTGTTTTGTGGTGTGTAACCTCTTCCCATTCCCTCCAAATCATGACCGTCTTAAAATATTTCCTGTAAACCCACCATGCCATGGAGGCATCCGCCAACCCACGTGGGCTTTTTCTTCCCTCTGTATGTGTGTTTCATCTTCCTTTTATGTAGTATGACTCGCCAGATTTACTCTCGGATATCCTCGTGTTTCCTCCTTGAGCAAAATCAAAGTATGAAATGTGTTAAGCTGTAAGGGCCTCTCAAATTTCCCTTCAGATGGGAGGAAGGGGGCATTTCATCAGGAATGCCAGGGAGAGGGACCAAAATGAGATGGACAAGAAAAGTGTCTGTAATTTCTGCTGTCCATGAAATCTGGGTGTTCCGGCTGAAAGGTTAGAGGGGGCTGGAAATGCTATACTGCCTTCAAATTAAAAGCAGTTTCACAGGGCTGAAAATTGCACACACATTGCAGCTACGAGGTTCGTTTTCTTGCCGTGATGAAGGAAGGCTGAGATTCCATACGAAGTCCTCCAGTGGGGACAGATAAAGATCAGATAAAGGTCAAGATTTCAGCAATGGGCAATTAAGAAAGAAATGTTCCCCAAAGACTCAGATAGGAGAACACATCACAAAGGCTTTTCCAGGGACCCAAGGAAACTCAGAGGCTGCAATGCTTTCAGGGAACTCTCTGTAATTTCTGCAAGATCTAAGAAGACGTTCAGACCATCTTGAGAAGGAAGAAGTATTGGGAAAGGATGTCATATCACGGCAGTACAAGATGCTAATTTGGGTCGCTGTATTTTATCTTTGCAACAAGTTTAATGTCGGTTGGATTGTGTCCCATCAAAATTCACATGTTGAAGTCCTCACACCCGGTGCCTCAGAGCGGAACCTCGTTTGGAAATAAGGTTATTGTAGAAGTACTTAGGTAAGTTAAGAGGAAGTCATTAATCCTTATAAGAAAGGGAAATTTCGACAAAGGCTCATGTGCAGAGCGGAAACCATGTGAAGGAACCTGTGGAGGAGACAGCTGCCTACAAGCCAAAAGGGAGAAGCAGAGCTTTCCCTCACGGCCCTCAGAAGGAGCCAGGCTTGCTGACACCTTGAGACCTCTGGTCTCCAGAACGGAGAAAGAATACATTTCTGTGTTAAGCCCCCCATTTGTGGTGCTTTGATATAGCAACCGCATAACACTCACAGTGGTTTGATAAACCTTTGAGGGATGACTTCATGCAAAGCACATTCAAACGTGGCGTTGATAAAGCTGTTGATTTTATCTACTTGTAACTGATGATGCTTGTTTGTAACAAGGTATGATTGGTCTCCAGACAGGAACCCATTTTTCTTCCAGACCATACCTCTGCTTTATCAGAGAGATTCTCCAAGTCTCTGGCTTCCTACCCACTGGGCAAACTTTCGTGGGTCTGGAGGATTGGGTTGTTGAATTAGAAGGATGCTTCACCATCTATAAGACCCGGATCCTGAAACAAATGAGAGGGCAACATATATCCATGTTTGGGGCATCCTGCATTGAACTCAGGCCAACACGGTCCATCATGGATAAAATATAGATGCAATTGTGTCCCTCTATCTGAATTGCCCCAATGTGCACACACATGCCACACACACACACACACACACACACACCCCCCATGAAACATTTTGGAGGCAGCACCCACTCTCAGTTGTAAAACAAGACTGCTGAGTACACGGGATTTGGTACAAGTGTAGATGAGTGAGTCATTCCTTGAGATGATCTGTTGCCTCAGGCAGCTGGTGTCTGAACCCTCAGGGTTATAGAGTTGTCTTTTCTTAAAAGACCTGGGATGAGGTACCCCCAGAGTACCAGCAGGCTTCCTGTGCTGTCCTTCCAGGCTGACACTGAAATCCTTCTTCCTGGTGTGTGTGTGTGTGTGTGTGTGTGTGTGTGTGTGTGTGTGTGTGTGTGTGTGTGTGTGTGTGTGTGTGTGTCTCATGTCCACCTGAGTTAAACTCAGAAGCCGCTGGCCCTTTGGCAGGCTTTTATGGAGCTCTCCCAGTGAGGTGCTCCAGGGATGGGTTTGTACAAGGCACTGACCCCTTTTGCATGAAAATGTTTGGTAAGGAGGATGCAGACGGTATGGGCATTCCACCAGAATTGATCTCAAGACTTAGTGTCAGGAAACTGTTTCCACTGACCTAAAAGAATGAATTCTTAGGAAGTGATCCTGTCTGGGACGTCCTGGAACAATGGACAGACATCACTACCACAGAAAATGAAATAATTGCTTACAAGAGCAGGTTCCGAAGTCCAGAACTATGCCAACTACAGCAGCGTATGGAATTCCCAAAATGCAACATCAGAGAGACTTCAAAGCAAACCACTCTACCCACCGACAACTAGAACAGTGTTAATTAGCAACAATGCTCTTTAATCTATAAATAATAAAGTGATCACAGAGGTCCCCAGAGAGGTGTTTAAAACACACACACACACACACACACACACACACACACACACACATCCCTTGGAAATCCTGTCTGGCATTCAATGAGAGAGACCCTTTTCAAAGGTGAATGAGGGTTCCCCAAATTAGGCACGTTTTTAGGAGATCACCTTAACTTACGAATGGAACGTCTTGGGTGAGATCCAGGTAAATTGTTGTTTCTTGGGCAGTGGGATTCTGGCAGGTGCAAAGCCACCTCCCTACTCAGACTAACCAGAGAAAACAACTACTTTGAATTCATGGAACACCTAGAAAGGACATTTTTAACATCAACAGCAAAAATTCCTTTTGGAAAGACACTGCCATTTGAACAAATAATTCATACACATTCACTGCGTAGAATTGCTGTCAGATATGTGGCAGTAAGCATGTGTAATTGGCATATCCTTTTTAAACCCTTTTTATTTCTTCTAATGGCAAATGGTTTTCTTCTGGAAATCTGCTTACCTCATGATTCACCAAAAAGAAAAGAGTCCCGTGTTCCTAAGCAAAGGGAAAACTCAATCTAATAATTTGTGAACAATCACAAAATCTGAATCAGATGTCTCAATTTTGGTGACATTTATATTTTTTAAAAGAACCCCCCTGGAGGTGATGGTTGGGGATGTCCAGGGCTCCTATCCTGGAAGAGAATCAACTTTTAACCTGCAGAGTGTCCAAATGTTGCTCATTATCCTACAATGCACAGGATGTCCCCACAAAAAAAGAACTATCTCACCCTATCATTGACTGAATGTGTGTGTCGCCCCAATTTATATTTGGAAGCCCTAATTCCCAATGGGACGGTATTAGGAGGTAGGTCTTTGGGAGATGAATAGAGTTAGCTGAGGTCTTGAGAATGAGCCCCCATGATGGGATTAGTGTCCTTGTAAGAAAAGACCAGAGAGCTTTCCCTCTCTCTCCTTCTGTCTCCCCGCTCTGTCTCTGTCTCTCTGTCCACCATGTAAGGACACAGCAAGAACATAGCTGTCTGCAAGCCAGGAAGAGGGTCTCAGCAGAACCCAGCCATGCTGGTATGCTCATCTCAGACTTCCAGCCTCCAGGACTATGAGACATAAATTGTTATGTAAGCCATGTCTATGATGTTTTTTAATAGCAGCCTAAGCTGACTCATCCACATTTTAATAGTGCTGAAATAGAAAACCCCAAGCTAGATTCTCCTGCAGGGTCTCTTGGGGGTGAGAAAGGCTTAGGACAGGTATAGGCTGAGAAATAGCATCCTTGAAAAGAGCCAAGCAACACAATAGGGCCAGGCCACGAGCTTAAGAACAGAAACTGAAGAGGCCCCGGGCCGCATCTTAACGATCCCAGCAAGGGTTAATGGAAGAATAAAAGTACTAAGGTTCAAGAATATAGGGTAGCATCACTCAGCAGACAAAGATTCTGACCAATCCAATGAGTCTGAAGCAGGAGGATACATAGACTGGGTATAAAAAGTGAATGGCGGGGCACATGACAAATGCCAGCCACAGCCCGGTGGTTCAATGAAAAGGCAAGGTTTGTCCATTCAAATTCCTTTCTTGCAACTAGAGTGTAATGACTAACCTAAATCTCTTCTCTCTTCCAATATGAATAATAATGGTAATAATTAACAATAATAGGAGGCTTCAGTATTAGAGGTGAGTGTGACAGAGGTTAAAGGTAACCCCAGAACTCAAGCTTGCAGGATGGGATAAAAATGGGCTTGGGGAAGAATAGAGCCTTGAGACTGGGGCTTCATGACGTCATTTCTTTCAATTTACAGATTTTGAGATGTTTTTTAAAACCTCCTATTGTGTGCCATGCTATGCATCATCACAGGACATCCAACGCCACTCTTTCTCTAACATAAATTGTACCAGTATTTTCTTAGGTCAGTCTCCCAAGGCAATAGAAATAAAAACAAAAATTAACAAATGGGACCTAATCAAACTTAAAAGCTTTTGCACAACAAAGGAAATCATAAACAGAACTAAAAGACATCTTGCAAATGATGTAACTGACAAGGGCTTAATTTCCAAAATATACAAACAGCTCATACAACTCAATAAAAACAACAACGAAAAAAAAAAATCAAAAACTGGGCAGAAGACCTAAATAGACATTTCTCCAAAGAAGACATACAGGTGGCCAACAGGCCCATGAAAAGACGCTCAAAATCACTAATTATTAGAGAAATGCAAATCAAAACTACAATGAGGTATCTCCTCATTCCAGTCAGAATGGTCATCATTAAAAAGTCTACAAATAAAAAATGCTGAAGAGGGTGTGGAGAAAAGGGAACCCTCCTACACTGTTGGTGGGAATGTGAATTGGTGCAGTTACTATGGAGAATAGTATGCAGGTTCCTTAAAAAACTAAAAATAGAGTTACCATATCATCCGGCAATCCCACTCCTGGGCATATATCCAGAGAAAACCATAATTTGAAAAGATACGTGCACCCCTATGTTCACAGCGGTACTATTTACAATAGACAAGACATGGAAGCAACCTAGGTGTCCGTCAACAGAGGAATGGACAAAGAACTACTACTGTATGTAAAATAGATCAGCAACAAGGATTTACTGCAGGACACAGGAAACTATATTCAATATCTTGTAATAACATATAATGGAAAAGAATCTGAAAATATATATATAACTGAAAAAAGTATATATAACTATATAAATAACTGAATATATATAGAAGATATAGAATGTATATAGAATATATATATGTATATACATATATATATAAAATTGAATCAATTGAATTGAATATATATATAAAATATAGAATATATATATGTATATATAGATACATATATATATATATATATATATATAATTGAATCACTTTGCTGTACACCAGGAACTGAAACAACATTGTAAATCAACTAGACTCCAATTTTAAAAAGTCACTGTTGCAAGAAGCTGAGCAGGCTCCCCGTCTGTACCATGGTGGGCATTCCATTTGGGGTTTGTCAATTCCTGAGGGACACCATGCCATATATGGACCACCTGGCCACACTTTGTGTCATGCTCTGCTCCCTGTCTGGATCTCCGCTCCAAATCCGTCCAGCAAACTCCTGAAAGTGAGTGAGGAGAGAAAGTGGGAGGAGAGGACTTTGTGCCCTCTTTTGCCCTCCCCCGCCCCCCCTGCCCCACCCCCACCCCCGTCATCCGAGAGCTGTTTACCGTGAGACTTTCACTCACTTGGAGTGGGTTTCAAGGGCAAATGGATGCTTTTAGGGAAATAAATCACATCAGCATCCTCACGCACCCAGTTTGGGTCACAAGACAGTAGTTTACATAAGAAATGATTGATAATGGCCTGAACACTTCACTGATTAATAAGCATTTTCATTTGTGCTTTTCAATGAGAAAAATCTTTAAATTAATTAAAGAGGCTTTAAGATGAGGAGGAAGGTTTATTAGCTTTAGAACGCTTTGATTTCCTAAATTTCCTATCAATATTCTGCATAAGACGTATGATTGCGCATCTGTTTTCGTAAACACCCACTCCTTATGCTGTAAATATTAAGTGTGCATGAATGCACTTGCATCTGGCCGCGTGAAAAAGTGGGGGGGGGAGGGGGCAAGGCACACCCTCTCCTCGTCCCAGAGCTGAGGTGGGAGCAGGTGACATCCATCACTGTCCCATGAGGGAACACCCTGGAGTGAATTCCACCTTCATGAGCAACCTGGTAGAAAGCCCTCGAAAGCATCGAACAGCATACTCAGAGGGCAGCGGGGCTGCATCCACGGGGCCCGTGTTTCCATGTAGGCAAAACTCTGTGTCATGTTAGACACACATCAGTTTTGCTCGTGGGATCGGATGGTTGCCTTTCTGACAGTCTGGGTATTGTGTAGGTCATCCGTGAGCTGGGTGGCTTCACGGATGGGGTGAGAGTCAGGGAGCTATGGATAGCTGGGGAGGATGGAGACTCCAACAACGTATGTTCAGAGTTGGGAGGATGGTCCACATGACCAAATGTGTATGGAGCAAAGCTGCCGGCCATTTTCCCAGCCTCCCTCCAACACCCTTCCTGCTTTATTTTTCCTTCATGCCGTCCATCGCCACGTCACAAACTCTATTTTCCTTACCCATGTTGTTCACCATCAGAAAGCAAGGTCGATAACGGCCAGGACTTTTGCCCCTTTTGTCCACTGTGGTGTCTCTCCCTAGTGCCTACAACAGCATCTGGTAGTCAACAAAGACTCAGTAAGTGCTTCTGGATTCTTCCATGAACGAGCATATGGAAACGCACGAAGCCTGCCGAGGGCAAGAGACCAGGGTGTATGGGAGGGGGTGGGGGAGGAATAGTTAGGGAGTTTGGGATGGACAGGTACATCCTGCTATATCTAAAATGGAAACTCAACAAGGACCTATTGTACAACACAGGGAACTCTACTCAATATTATGTAACAACCTAAATGGGAAAAGAATTTTTAAAAGAAGAGATACCTGTATATGTAGAACTCAATCACTTTGCTGTACACCTGAAACTAGCACAACATTGTTAATCAACTATACCCCAATATAAAATAAAAAGTTTAAAAAAAAAAAAAAGACCAGGGTAGCCCGAGTAGAAGGTTCTTGTGAAGCTCTTAGGAGAGATATTGTTGGAAAGCAAGACCGGGTCAGACCACAGAAGGCCAGGAATGCCATATTAAAAATGTTGAGAATTTATATTAGAGAACGAGGATGAAAGATAGGTTTTGTGTGTAGGTAAGTTCTGGAAAGTTGCCAATGATAGCAATGACTGTAGTTGGCAAAAGTCATGCAGGGTCCCATTTGGTCTCACAGATCTGAGGGCGGTTTGGGGTTAAAGATATTTGAGTTTGCTTCCTTTGCCCCCAGTTTTGCCATCTTTGCTCCAGGTAAAGGAGACACATGGGAGATTTTATAGTAAAGTGTGGGGAGATGAAAGTGATGTCATATGGAGATTATTCCAGGGAGGGGGTGGGGCTGAAGTGGGAAAGACTTGGAGGGGAGCCCTCAGGAAGAGGCATTAGTCCAGCCAGGAAGTGCTTAGGGCCAGGAAACTGTGCTTGGCCTGAGCTGCCGCTAGTGATGTAAGAAAAACACACCCCAAAGGTCTTGTGAAAGCCTCACTTACTCCCTTCCAAGAAAGAAGAGTGTTTATTTTACAAACACAAAGGGTAAGAACATTAGTTCCAAAGCCATTTTGCAAAGCATTATAGTAACCCTGACAAGGGAAACGGCAATTCAGCTAAATCGTTTCTATGTACCAGGCAAACTGCTAGGTGCTGGGAGCTTGGGAATGAATTGGACACAAGGTATAGATAGATACATAGGTACACACTTAGATATATGGATACATATATATCTAGGTATGTATGTATCTGTCTACCTACCTATCTATGTATCTATATGCTAGTATTTGGGTTTAACAGAATATTATGGAAACAAACCAAAAAGAAGGGCTTAAATTAGAAGAGAGGCTATGTCTCTGACAGGACAGGAGGCCAGAGCAAGGAGTTGAGGGTTGCTATGAAGATCCAGGGTGTCAGGCATCCTCCACGTTATGGTTCCACCACCCTCAGTATGTGACTTTCTACTCGTGGTCCAACATAGCTCCATGGACTCCAGCCCTCACACCTTCATTCCAATCAGCAGGAAAAGAGGAGAGGAAAGCTCACCCTTACCCTTTAAAAAAATGTGAGAGAGTGTATTGATCTAAGACATTGCTATTTACTTTCTATGGATCCCAACTTCATCCCACAGCCACACATAGGTGCAAGGGAATCCAGGAAAGGCAATTTTACAGAATGGAGATGGACAGCTTCTTAGGGACCCCCTGAGAGTTCCTGTCACTCTCTTACCTCTCTGCGTCTCTCTGTGTTCCAGACTGGGCTTTTTCACTGCAGATGACTTCTTCCAGAAGACAGGGTGGGGGAAACAGCCTGCTGCAACTCTTCACTTACACAGTCTGAGTTCCTCTTTGGTGTTTGCTGATTAAATTCCAGGGAAGAGCTGACTAGCCTGAGTTCTACCAAATGTCTGTCCTTGGGACAATCTCTATGTTTGAGAAAGGTGTTCAAGCCAGTTTTCCCACAGAAGATGGCATCTTCTGCTTTAAAAGATGAATCAAATTTTGAAAGAACTCAAGGTTGGGTGGCGGAATTCAGAAAACGAAGAAAGTGATTATAGATTAGGGTGTTGGAGGTGACAGAGTGAAAGGGTGTAGGGAGGTCACACCTTCCTTGTGTGAGTTTATGAAAGCTATCAAACACCATGGTAAAGAGGCATGACTATGCCACCTCCCCACCACATTCCCACCTTACCGGACTCAAAAGGATTGGTTCCTTCTGGAGGCTCCAGGGAACATGTGTTTCTTGGCTTTATCCAACTCCTAGAGGCACCTGCATTCCTAACCTTGTGGCCCCGTCTTCTGTCTTCAAAGCCAGCAGACTAGGGTCTTCTCATCTCCCTGTGACTCTGACCTTCCCATCTCCCTGTTATAAGAACCCTTGTGATTATATTGAGATCACTCCGATAATTTGGAACAATTGTCCTTTGGAACAAGGACCTCTTCTCAATGTCCTTAACTTAATCACATTTGCAAAGTCTATTTTGTCTCCTAAGGTAACAAAAATTCACAGGTTCCTGGGATTAGGGTGTGAGTGTCTTTGGGGACATTATTCTGTTCACCACATGGGGGTCAGGATGTGGACGTCTTTGGGGCATCAATCTACCACACTCTTTATACCTGGATTTCTCCTGAGATATCCCCTTATTGTTCATTATTGCTGTATCTCCTGCTTGCAAAGCAGATTCTCATGGGTTATGGCTTCAATCAACAATTAAATTCATATAAGTTTTTTTTTCTTATTTAAACTTTTTTTGATAAATTTCAAAATTGATATATCGCATCACAAATCCATACGGTACATCCATGTCACATTGGAACAATGAATCCACAAAATGCTGGATGCTGCAAAAGGCACCAGTATTGGGGGGCCTCTTATTTAACATGCCTCGGTTGTAACTAAGTCCCTCTTAAGCTATTCAGGTAGCCACAGAGTATGGGGAAGGAGCTCACAATTCTCGTAACAAAACCCACAGTTGTTAACAACACACATCTTCAAGATAGCAAAGGAATAGAACTTACCTTAGTCCTTCAGCGAACAGAGTAGAGTAGGTGGGTCTGTGTGTCCACCAGGCATGGAGACTTTCCCTCTGAAAACGCAAGGAGCTGGGTGTCTCCCTCTGAATGAGCAAGATGCTTAAAAATCATGGTCACAAGCTTTTCCGTGATTATAGGTTTTGAATGTGTTTCCCTCACCGGGTCCTATACACAAATATCCACGGGAGTGTTTGTTTCCTTGATGCAACTATGAAATAGTTTTACAATAGGATGTCAGCATTCCAGGCTTGGAAGACAACCTCGAATTCTCTTGTCACCACACACCTTCTCAATACTGGAGGGATTCTGATGATTTTCTTTTTTTTGCTAAAGCGGGTGCTTACCTATCCTAAGGGCTCTTGTTTGGAAAGGCAAACGCCACTTGTTTGGAAAAGCAAACGCCACACACCTGAGAAGGGTGGACGTGCAGGGCTTCACAGTCACTCACAGGATTGCCGCTGGCTCCCAATGAGTAAAACTACTTAATCTGTGAGCTCGCTTGCCTTTTCCACATTCCTGTTAAATGCATTGTTTCTCACCTCCCCCAGGGACCCCAGAGGGTCAGAATCTTCCCTTTTCCTTTGTCTTTAAATGAAACAGTATGAGAATCCTGCATTGCGGGTAGTTCCCAGCATCTGTGGGGAGAGGGGCCACAGTCCTCATGCCTCTGCAGCAGCAGGAGAAAAAGGAACAGCTCCCGCTGCCCACAAGGTGGAAACACACTTCAGGGTGCAGGCTGGCAGTCAGCACTTCGCCCCGTGTCCTTCTGGAAACCCCCCATGAGCCTTCTCTCCGAGACTTCTTCCATCCACAGCACATAGTACATGTCCCGGGGAAGGACATCGGCCAATTACCATTTCAAATCAAATGCTTTCCTGATGGGTAGGACTGGAAATGTAAAAACGTTTTAATTATTAGATAATTGAATGGTTCACATCTGGGGATCTTCACGTGGCGAATTGCTGGCTCAAGTTTCTCGTCCGAGAAATGTTTGCAGTCTGTGTCTTGTTTAATCGCGGTTTAAATGCTGACAATAAATGTTTTCCTTTGTAGGGGGCAGTTCGTATACTTATCAGCCAGCGTCTAGGATGGATGGCTTCCCCTTCTTCAGTCGCTCTTGTCTATCCCCACAGTAATCAGCAAACGAGTGCATCTCTAAACCCTCCAGAGACATGTCTTTACTTTGAACACAAGCTAATGTTTGGAAAAGGAACCATCAGCCCTTCCCTGGAAATGCCACACATTTTGAAGGGCTTCTGGGATTTGGGTCTCTTGCAAAAGAACTGATGTAAATGAAATCACTTCCCCCATATGCATCCGGGGTCTTGGCATCTTGTACAGGTCATGGGTGCAAATGGGGGATCTAGTTGAGGGTCTGATACTGAGGCTGACGCTGATGTGGAGGTGGTTACAGATGAGAATGCTGGTGCCGATGCTGCCATAGATGCTAAAGCAGATATTCTACTGATGCTGACGCTGATACTGATAATTGATGCTGATGCTGACAGGTACTGACACTGATGCTGATGCTGACATTAATACTGACGCTGGTGTGGATGTGGATACAGATGAGAATGCTGGTGCCGATGCTGCCATAGATGCTAAAGCAGATGTTCTACTGATGCTGATACTGATAATTGATGGTGATGCTGACAGGTACTGACACTGATGCTGATGCTGACGTTGATACTGATGCTGGTGTGGATACAGATGAAGGTGCTGGTGCCGATGCTGCCATAGACGCTAAAGCAGATGTTCTACTGATGCTGACGCTGATACTGATAATTGATGCTGATGCTGACAGGTACTGACACTGATGCTGACGTTGATACTGGTGCTGGTGTGGATACAGATGAAGATGCTGGTCCTGATGCTGCCATAGATGCTAATGCTGATGCTCTACTGATGCTGATACTGATACTGATAATTGATGCTGATGCTGACAGTGTTATTGATGTTGATGCTGACACTGGTGCTGATGTGGAGGTGGAGGTGGAGACAGATGTGGATGCTGCTGCTGCTACTGATGGTGCTATTGGTAACGAGGCTAACACCTATAACTGATGTTGTTACTGACACTGGTGGTAATACCGATAAGCAATGCTGCTACGAATACTGGTAGTGGTACTAATACTGATAACTGGCGCTGTTGTTGATACTGATGCTGACTCTGATATTTTGATGCTGATGCTGATAGGTACTTGACACTGATGCTATTATGGCTACTGGTGCTGATGTGGAGACAGAGGTGGATACTGGTGTGGACGCTGGTGCTACTACTGATGGTGCTGTCGGTACTGATCCTGACGCTAATATTAGTAAGCATGTTTCTATTCACGCTGCTATTCATTCTGATGGTAATACGGATAAACGATGCCGATTCTGATATCGATATTGACACGGATAGCTAACGCTGATACCGATACTGGTCCTTGTCAGGAGCTCAGCCGAGCCCAATGGGCAGTTGAGCTTTCAGGTGTTGGAGCAGTCAGTTAAAGCAACAAACCCAAAATGTCAGAGCTAAGCTTTTACTGCAGTGGCAAAAGGAAGGGACTAAAGCCAGAGGAGGCACCAACTCCCCGCCATTCCATTTTCCCCCATGCACCATTGTTCAGGTCGAGGGTCAGGTAGATCAGCACAGATATGGAGGTCGTCTCACTGCTGGGGGAGCCCCAGCAAATGTCCCTAGCAGTTTTATGGAGCCTGGGATGGGGAGATGGTGCACAGGAAAAGTGGAAAAGTACGGAGAAGTGGAGAAAGAACCTTACAGGTTTCCTTCACCTCCCCACATAAGGAGGTCTCAGCAGAGGCCCCTGAAGAAGACCTCAGCCCAGGGCTTCAGATAAAGAGACCTAGGAATGGAGACTCCAGGGCTGAGAAGGCAAATACACCAAAAAAGCATGACTATGCAGGGTGCCTGAGAGCTTGTCTGCAGCTCCCCTTGAAGACTGCATGCACTGCCCAAGTCTGGTTTGGGGCAGAGACAGTTCTCCCATGAGGCCGTACAAGTAGAGCCTTGTAATTGCCAATGGTGGTGCAGTGATTGAGAATCTGTCTGCTAATGCAGGGGACACTGGTTCGAGCCCTGGTCTGGGAGGATCCCACGTGCCGCGGAGCAACTAGGCCCGTGAACCACAACTACTGAGCCTGCGCGTCTGGAGCCTGTGCTCCACAACAAGAGAGGCTGCGATAGTGAGAGGCCCGCGCACCGCGATGAAGAGTGGCTCCCGCTTGCCGCAACTAGAGAAAGCCCTCGCACAGAAACGAAGACCAACACAGCAAAAATAAATAAATTAATTAATAAACTCCTACCCCCAACATCTAAAACAAAAAAAGATATTGGCTCTATTCCCTGTGCTGCCCTTGTAGCTTATTTATTTTATACCTAGTAGTTGGTGCCTCTTAATCCCCTCCCCCTATCTTGCCCCTCCCCCTTCCCTCTCCCCACTTGTCACCACTCGTTTGTCCTCTGTATCTGTGAGTCTGTTTCTTTTTTGTTATATTCACTAGTTTGTTGTATGTTTTAGATTCCATATATAAGTGAGATCATACAGTATTTGTCTTTCTCTGCCTGACTTATTTCATTTAGCATAATGCCCTCCAAGCCCTTCCATGTTGTTGCAACTGGCATTATTTCATTCTTTTTTATGGCTGAGTAGTATTCCATTGTGTATATGTACCACATCTTTATCCATTCATCTGTCGATGGACGTTAAGTGTTTCCACGTTTTGTCTATTGTGAATAGTGCTGTATGAACACTGGGGTGCATGTATCTTTTCGAATCAGTGTTTTTGTTTCTTTCAGATATGACTTTAGGTATCTGTGGAAATCACCATGCCCGTGTCACTTACACAATTGTAGGGAAGAGGCTAAAGACGTCTAGAACCTCACCGGACACGCTGTGTGTGCCTGTAGGCATTCGTTGTTGCTGGAGGGGAGCTATTGGACCACCAGCTCCCTGGGTGGATTTTGGGGTTTTCTACATCTGTGATGGGTGGCTCAGAGCAGCTCCTGATAAAATTAGCTGACACATTTTTGCTGCCGATTCTTATAAATTGACAAATTGATAAGATACCCGTGTATCTTGTTTTGTTCCCAAAGCAATTTCACATAAATTAACTCATCTGTTTCTCACAGCAGCTGGAGACAGTACACAGTAGCAGCAAACAGTATCTCAGGGCCGCCAGAGACATTTGGTCGAGAGAGTAGGGGTTCCTCCCACTTACAATTAAATTTCGTAGGAAGCAGCGACATCGGTCAGACCCCAAATGAGGAAACATCAGAACTGAGTCTTTTATCAAATGTTATGGTAGCGACAGATCGCCTGGAAAGAGCTATTTATTCCCACCCAATGGGGCGACTTTGGTCTTTGGGTGATTCTTGGAAGGCAGTTGTAGGGCTCTTGGGGGTTTCATGTCTGTTCAGATTCCACAGAACCTAAATCCTACTGTGGGATTTTGTTCTTTTTCCACATTTAATCCAGCTAACTTTTCCCCCCAAAATTTCTGTGGAACACCCCATAAGGTTACATTGGCATGTCCTGCCTTGGAGGAGGATGGTGATAAAAGACCCTGCCTCTTCCCTTTATGAAACTTAGTGATGAATTTGGCGTCCAGCTGTGTGACTTTCTTTCTTCGATTGTGGTAAAGTGTACATACCACAAAATTCACCAGGTTAACCAAAGTGGACAATTCAGGGGCACTTAGCACACTCACGGCATTGTAGCCACCACCTCTATCTGGTTCCAGAACATTCTCATCCCCCCAGAAGGAGACCCTGTCCCCATGAGCAGTCACTCCCCCTCCCCTTCCCCCTCCGCAGCCCCTGGTAACCACTAATCCACTTTCTGTCTCCGTGGATTTGCCTGTTCTCGACATTTCCTATACGTAGGATCACACCCTGTGTGTCCTTCTGTATCTGGTTTCTTTCACTATTTTTGCCATCAGTTTTTCAAGTCACGGGTTATAGAACCAACACCCCCTTCTCAGAAGATGCTAGAAGGTTCTAGGTTTGCAAAATGGATACATCATCCCCAATCTGGTGGGGATCCCACATCCGATCCAGGGAGCAAGACGTCTCATCATCATCTACAAGTGAAAAGAGAGCTTGTGATTTTCCCATGATGGGGCTTTTTCAGCGAAGCTGCCCCAGTTGCATCATTTCTTTAACTGAAAGCAGTTTCTAATCACTTCTGACCGTGTTCCATAAAAGCGGCCACTCATCTTGTTTAGATTGTGGCTCTTAATTTTCTGTTTTATTCATCGTCCAATGTAGGGGGGTCAACCTGACCCTCTTCTTTAAACAAGCCCATTGTGCCTCTGTATATACTTTTAATAACTTCAATATTTTTAGGTTTAGAAACTCTAAAAAGTTCATAAATAAGCCAAGACGTTTTTCTGTGTGAGCCACTTGGAGCAAGGGATGGGCCCACCCGACACTAGTTCATTATTTTTCTCCTAGTTTGCTCAGCAGACAGGCTCATCCTCTTAGAAGTGACTTGCTGCAAATTCACCCCGCTGGACGGTGCCAGACGCAGGGGTGTATCTGGGCACAGGGCAGTGATACTTCCATGGCAACCACTCAGCCCTGCCCACCAAGCGGTCCAGGGCTAAAGGACCATCTTTACCCTAAGGACACAGGACATGCAGAAATTACAGACAGCATCGCATGGGTGGAGACCAAGGTGGGGCATGGAAGAGCCTAAGCCCACTGGAACTGTTGACCACTCTCTCTGTCTCAGGCCCACGGGGTTACTTTGGGATTATCCTGAAACATCAGGGACATGCCTCCACACAGCCAACGCCCTCCCCCCGCCCCCTCCTTCTCCTCGGGGGACACATGTGGGCAGAGTCCGTTCCGGCCCCCAGCAATTTCAGGGTGAGTAATTTCCGAGCACGCAATTATAAGTGACTCAAGACCAACTGGTCCCCGAAGAACCATTGAGATGCCTGGATCCCGCCTCTAATTGCATCCAGATCTTAACCTCCGTGTGGCCTGTGTCCCGGCCGTAACCCGGGGCCCCTGCTCTGTGCTCCGACATATGGGACGATTTTCCAATCTGATTGCTGCGATCTGATTAAGGGAAGTTATGTAGCGTCTCGGGAAGGCCCTCCAACAGCTGCTCCGAGAGAGAGATTCCCAGGAAAGCATTCTCTGCCGGCTCCAATTCAGGCTTCTACCTTGGAAGGAAAGGGATTGCCCAGGGTTTCAGGGAGGTGAGTGCTGGAGTTGGGGAAAAGGTGAATTGCAGTTTGGGCAAAAAAAAAAATCCTCTCTCCCTGCAAAAGGTGGGAGCTGGAGTGGGAGACAGAGGAGAAGGATGTGGGGGAGGGGAGGGGGAGGGGAGGGGGAGGGGAGACGGGGAGGGGGAGGGGAGGAGGTGGGGGGGGAGATGAGGAGAAAGATGTGGGGGAGGGGAGGGGGAGGGGAGGGGGAGGGGAGACGGGGAGGGGGAGGGGAGGAGGTGGGGGGGGAGATGAGGAGAAAGATGTGGGGGAGCGGAGGGGAGGGGGAATCGGGGGAGGGGAGAAGGGGGAGGAGGTGGGGGAGGGGGAGACGTAGGAGCGGGAAGTGGGGAAGATGAGGAAGCAGTGGTTCCTGGCAGTCCTGTACCCCTTGGCTTGTGGCCCCATCACCCCAATCCTTGCCTTCATCTCCTCTTGCTTTCTCCTCTGTCTGTTTGTCTGGGTCCAATCCCCCTTTGTACAGGGACCCCGGTCATTTTGGATTATAACCCACCCCAGTGACCTCATTTTGCATTGATCATCTTGGCAAAGACGCTGCCTCCAAATACACTCCCAGGCTGAGGTTCTGGGGGTGAGGACTTCATCATATGAATTTGGGGGGACAGGATCCACCCCCTGGAGGCCTCCAGGAGATGAACACAGGCATTGCATCAGAACTGCCCCCCACCTCTGTCATCAATGGTGGAGAGAGTTCTAAGGTTATGAGGCTATAACAGGACCAGGGGTTTCGCTGGGGGAAACTTCTGGACCAGAGAGTAGACACCAGGATTCGAAGACTGCACACACATGGCTTGAGGGTCTCATAGAAGGGGAGGGATCTGGGTTGTTCTAAAAATGAAAAGGGAGACTGCCCTTCTCTGGGTTCTGGGTTTTTTTCTCCTCCCACCTGGCTCTGTAGGCTGTAGGGACGCAGAATAAGCTAAGGGGCATGAAGCCCTGGGGTGCTGATCGCTATTCCTGGAAGCAGGACGCAGCTGAGGGTCCTGGGGATGGTGGGTCCCCTGCAGCCCTGGGCACATCTTTGAGCCCATGACTTTGGTCCAAAAGAATATGCTTTCAGACTCTGAGTGTGTCTACTAGGACCTCCATTATGCACTGCTGATGTTGCCAAAAAAGTTAAAAGTTTCTGAGAATATTTCCCATTTCCAGCAGGTTTCCTAGCTTGTCAACCCTGGTGGGTTTCTTTCTTTTTTATTCTAGATTCCATATATATGTGTTAGCATACAGTATTTGTTTTTCTCTGACTTACACTTCACTGTGTATGCTTACGCTTCACTGTGTATGACAGATTTTAGGTCCATCCACCTCACTACAAATCACTCAATTTCATTTCTTTTTATGGCTGAGTAATATTCCATTGTATATATGTGCCACATCTTCTTTATCCATTCATTGGTCGATGGACACTTAGGTTGCTTCCATGTCCTGGATATTGTAAATAGAGCTGCAATGAACATTGTGGTACCTGACTCTTTTTGAATTATGGTTTTCTCAGGGTATATGCCCAGTAGTGGGATTGCTGGGTCATATGGTAGTTCTATGTTTAGTTTTTTAATGAACCTCCATAATGCCCTCCATAGTGGCTGTACCAATTTACATTCCCACCAACAGTGCAGGAGGGTTCCCTTTTCTCCACACCCTCTCCAGCATTTATTGTTTGTAGATTTTTTGATGATGGCCAATCTGACTGGTGTGAGGTGTAACGTCATTGTAGTTTTGATTTGCATTTCTCTAATGATTAGTGATGTTGAGCATCCTTTCATGTGTCTGTTGGCAATCTGTATATCTTCTTTGGAGAAATGTCTATTTAGGTCTTCTGCCCATTTTTCGATGGGGTTGTTTGTTTCTTTAATATTGAGCTGCATGGGCTGCTTGTAAATTTTGGAGATTAATCCTTTGTCAGTTGCTTCATTTGCAAATATTTTCTCCCATTTTGAGGGTTGTCTTTTGGTCTTGTTTATGGTTTCCTTTGCTGTGCAAAAGCTTTGAAGTTTCATTAGGTCCCATTTTTTTATTTTTGTTTTTATTTCCATTTCTCTAGGAGGTGGGTCAAAAGGATCTTGTGGTGATTTATGCCATAGAGTGTTCTGCCTATGTTTTCCTCTAAGAGTTTTATAGTGTCTGGCCTTACATTTAGGTCTTTAATCCATTTTGAGTTTATTTTTGTGTATGGTGTTAGAGAGTGTTCCAATTTCATTCTTTTATATGTAGCTGACCAGTTTTCCCAGCACCACTTATTGAAGAGGCTGTCTTTTCTCCATTGTATAATCTTGCCTCCTTTACCAAAAATATCATGACCATAGGTGTGTGGGTTTATCTCTGGGCTTTCTATCCTGTTCCATTGATGTATATTTCTGTTTTTGTGCCAGTACCATACTGTCTTGATTACTGTAGCTTTGTAGTAGAGTCTGAAGTCCAGGAGCCTGATTCCTCCAGCTCTGTTTTTCTTTCTCAAGATTGCTTTGGCTATTCAGGGTCTTTTGTGTCTCCATACAAATCGTGAAATTTTTTGTTCTAGTTCTGTGGAAAATTCCATTGGTAGTTTGATAGGGATTGCACTGAATCAGTAGATTGCTTTGGGTAGTATAGTCATTTTCACAATGTTGATTCTTCCAATCCAAGAACATGGTATATCTCTCCATCTGTTTGTATCATCTTTAATTTCTTTCATCAGTGTCATAGTTTTCTGCATGCAGGTCTTTTGTCTCCTTAGGTAGGTTTATTCTTAGATATATTATTCTTTTTATTGCAACAGTAAATGGGAGTGTTTCCTTAATTCCTCTTTCAGATTTTTCATCATTAGTGTATAGGAATGCAAGAGATTTCTGTGCATTAATTTTATATCCTACTTCTTTACCAAATTCATTCGTTGGTTCTAGTAGTTTTCTGATAACATCTATAGGATTCTGTATGTATAGTATCATGGCATCTGCAAGCAGTGACAGCTTTACTTCTTCTTTTCCTATTTGGATTCCTTTTATTTCTTTTTCCTCTCTGATTGCTGTGGCTAAAACTTCCAAAACTATGTTGAATAATAGTGGTGACAGTGGATATCCTTGTCTTGTTCCTGATCTTAGAGGAAATGGTTTCAGTGTTTTACCATTGAGAACAACATTGGCTGTGGGTTTGTCATGTATGGCCTTTATTATGTTGAGGTAAGTTCCCTCTATGCCTACTTTCTGGAGAGTTTTTATCATAAATGGGTGTTGAAATTTGTAGAAAGCTTTTTCTGCATCTATTGAGATGATCATATTGTTTTTCTCCTTCAATTTGTTAATATGGTGTATCACATTGATTGATTTGCATATACAGAAGAGTCCTTGCATTCCTGGGATAAACCCCACTTGATCATGGTATATGATCCTTTTAGTGTGCTGTAGGATTCTGTTTGCTAGCATTTTGTTGAGGATTTTTACATCTATGTTCATCAGTGATATTGGCCTGTAGTTTTCTTTCTTTGTGACATCTTTGTCTGGTTTTGGTATCAGGGTGATGGTGAGCTCATAGAATGAGTTTGGGAGTGTTCCTCCCTCTGCTATATTTTGGAAGAATTTGAGAAGGATAGGTGTTAGCTATTCTCTAAATGTTTGATGGAATTTGCCTGTGAAGCCATCTGGTCCTGGGCTTTTGTTTGTTGGAAGATTTTTCATCACAGACTCAATTTCAGTGCTTGTGATTGGTCTGTTTATATTTTCTTTTTCTTCCTGGTTCAGTCTCAGAAGGTTGTGCTTTTCTAAGAATTTGTCCATTTCTTCCAAGTTGTCCATTTTTTTGGCATATAGCTGTTTGTAGTAATCGCTCATGATCCTTTGTATTTCTGCACTGTCAGTTGTTACTTCTCCTTATTCATTTCTAATTGTATTGATTTGAGTCTTCTCCCTTTTTTTCTTGATGAGTCTGGTTAATGGTTTATCAATATTGTTTATCTTCTCAAAGAACCAGCTTTTAGTTTTATTGATCTTTGCTATTGTTTCCTTCATTTTTTTTCATTTATTTCTGATCTGATCTTTATGATTTCTTTCCTTCTGCTAACTTTGGGGTATTTTTATTCTTTCTCTAATTGTTTTAGGTGTAAGCTTAGGTTGTTTATTTGAGATGTTTCTTGTTTCTTGAGGTAGGATTGTATTGCTATAAAATTCCCTCATAGAACTGTTTTGCTGCATCCCATAGGTTTTGGGTTGTCATATTTTCACTGTCATTTGTTTCTAGGTATTTTTTAATTTCCTCTTTGATTTCTCCAGTGATCTCTTGGTTATTTAGCAGTGTATCATTTAGCCTCCGTGTGTTTGTATTTTTTACAGATTTTTTCCTGTAATTGAAATCTGATCTCGTAGCATTGTGGTCGGAAAAGATACTTGATATGATTTCAATTTTCTAAAATTTACCAAGGCTTGATTTGTGACCCAAGATATTATCTATCCTGGAAAATGTTCCATGAGCACTTGAGAAGAAAGTGTATTCTGTGGTTTTGGGATGGAATGTCCTATAAATATCAATTAAGTCCATCTTATTTAATGTATCATTTAAAACTTGTGTTTCCTTATTTATTTTCATTTTGGATGATTTGTCCATTGGTGAAAGTGAGGTGTTAAAGTCCCCTACTATGATTGTGTTACTGGGGAAAAGGTGATATGAGTTAATTTATGTGAAATTGCTTTGGGAACAAAACAAGATACACAGGCATCTTATCAATTTGTCAATTTATAAGAATCGGTAGCAAAAATGTGTCAGCTAATTTTATCAGGGGCTGCTCTGAGCCACCCATCACAGATGTAGAAAACCCCAAAATCCACCCAGGGAGCTGGTGGTCCAATAGCTCCCCTCCAGCAACAACGAATGCCTACAGGCACACACAGCGTGCCCAGTGAGGTTCTAGGCATCTTTAGCCTCTTCCCTACAATTGTGTAAGTGACATGGGCATGGTGATTTCCACAGATACCTAAAGTCATATCTGAAAGAAACAAAAACACTAATTCGAAAAGATACATGCACCCCAATGTTCATAGCAGCACTATTCACAATAGACAAAACGTGGAAACACTTAACGTCCATCGACAGATGAATGGATAAAGATGTGGTATATATACACAATGGAATACTACTCAGCCATAAAAAAGAATGAAATAATGCCAGTTGCAGCAACATGGAAGGGCTTGGAGGGCAATGCTAAATGAAATAAGTCAGGCAGAGAAAGACAAATACTGTATGATCTCACTTATATATGGAATCTAAAACATACAACAAACTAGTGAATATAACAAAAAAGAAACAGACTCACAGATACAGAGAACAAACGAGAAGAACCAAGTGGACAACTTTAGGACCTTCATGTGGGCTAAGAGCATTTGGTGAAGAGTCGCTTTGGGAAAGTGAAGGTCCATGTTCCGATGAGCATTGCCACATCAGAAGACCAAGAACTGTCAGGGAATACACAGGATTGGATTTGCAGGTCAAGCCTATGCCCAAGGCATCTTCAGATGTAAGTGTTCTCTCTCGGCTGCTGGGTCAATATCACTTGTCAATACACATCGATATGGGCTTTCAAGGCAAGTCAACAATGACATGAACGCACATCAAAAATAACTTTATCATGCCCGTTCCAATCTCCATGAATTTGTGGCATGGTTAAGATATAATAGAGACTCTAGTATCTGCACAAAGTGCTTTAAATACCTGGATGCCAACATCTAATGCGGCTCCTCAGGTGAAGTGGGATTGCAGGTCTCAGAAAGCAATTTTCAGGATTTAGAATATCAGTGAGGCTGTAACACTTTACACTGGAGTCCCACTTTCTCATTTCCTGGCTGAACGTGCCATCAGATATTTTAAAGGTCCTCGTCCCCTTCATTAACCTATAACGTTTTCATTGACGGGAGCCGAGGGACCACTGGTATCCCACCTTCTATTTTTCATGGCGACACAACCTCTGAGTTTTAGTTAGACACATGTCAACTCCCACAAGGAAGCCTGCCTTGTCTTGCCTTTAAAGGGCTGGGGGTGGGGATGCTACACTTTTCCCTGTGGTACTGGCTGTAACGTGAATGCAAGGCTTGGAGATGAGCAATTCTCCTCGACCATGGGGGAAACCTCAGAACGCAAGTCAGATATGGTCGGAGAAAGTGTCTGCCCTAACTCACCTCTCTGTAACCACATGGAGTTCTGGCTTAGCCCTGTGACTTGCTCTGGCCAGAGGTCCGAAAACAAACATGAAACAAGGTACAATGTTTGCACACTGCTTCCTGTCATCATGTGAAGCTCTGGGGGCCCCCAAGATCTCCAGGGGGACAAGCACAAAAGATCCATGAAGGCAAGACGTGTAACAAGGCTTCCCTAGTCCATCCTGCCCTTGACCAAGCCACCCAGACCAGAATGGCTCAGCTGACCCCAAATCAAAGGGAATAAATGCTCATCACCTTAGGCCATAAAGATTTGTGGGTGGCCTGTTATTCAGCCAAAGCTTGTACACTCAGGACATGAAATGAGGAAAATACTGCCAGTTTGCTGATAGATGTTGAGTAGAGACCTTGCTTTCTTAGGATATCTGGGGCGTCTATATTTGGCCAAGATTAGAACATCTTTACTTGGTCTGTCTCCTCGCAGAGGATGAAGCCAGGTCCTCCTAGGTGGGTCCCCAAACATGTGCTCTGCCCTACACTGTGTGAGCTCTACCTAATTCTGATTTACATGGAGAACAGCGCAAAGAGGCACTGTAATGCAAAACATAAGAGAAAAGATATGTAAGAAAAACGATGTAAGAGAAAACAAGGGCTTCCCTGGTGGCTCAGTGGTTGAGAGTCCGCCTGCCGATGCAGGGGACACGGGTTTGTGCCCCGGTCCGGGAAGATCCCACGTGCCGCAGAACGGCTGGGCCTGTGAGCCATGGCCACTGAGCCTGCACATCCGGAGCCTGTGCTCCGCAACGGGAGAGGCCACAGCAGTGAGAGGCCCGCGTACTGCAAAAAAAACAAAAAACAGAAAACAAAAACAAAAAAACCAAGGATATCTAAGAGAAAACAATAATAATTTCCCAGAAGATGAACTGAGGGTGCAAAGTTCTGGAATGAGAGTCATTCTTTGGCCTCTCCAGAGTGCACTTCTGTGGGGTCTGGTCCAGAAGCATCTTCCCCTTTCACCTGTGGGCAGGTGCTTGCAGGAAGCCTGCACCACTGTTTAATAGGGAAGAACAAATCTGACTCCATATTAGATCTGTTTCTTTTACTTTAACCTTTGTCCTCTATTGCTTTTGCTACTAGTTAAGAATGTTGCCTATAGCCTGAAATATACAGAATAGCCCATTCTCAAGGCTCTGACCTTTAAACATATAGCACTTTTCCATTCATACAGAGATAAAATGTTGCAGAACAGAAAATAACATGTGTCTTGTTGGAGGTTTACAGGAACATCATGATCTGACCTACATGGACAGCTGCAAGGACAAAGGATTCCAGCACCAAAAAGTTAGAAACAGCCAGACACACTCCCTCCCCTTTTAGTACAAAATAAGCCTTAATTCTAACTTGGGGAAGATGGTTCTTTGGGACACGAGTCTACACAAGTCTTTGTCTGCTTGCTTTCCAAACAAAGTCTTTATTCTTTGTCCCAACAACTCGTCTTTCAGTTTATTGGCCCGTCCTATGGCGAGCAGTACAGGCTTGGACTCGATAACACCTGTTTCTGTCATAAATTAGTGTGTTAATTGCATGCACGGGGCTGTGAATTTGAGAGGTGTGGGAGCGACAGCCCCCGGCTGGGATTTCCAGAGATCCTGTTGCAGGCATCCTTAGGATAAGTGCGTCCACAGCCCTTCTTAATGTGCTCCTAAAAGTAAGTTATGGACACTTTAACATCTGCACAGCTGCAGATGTGTGTGGAGCACGGCTCTCTCTGCTCCCAAGGACGAAATTAATTTTTGAGATGTCCACATTGCCTCAACATCACCCATCAAGCACCGCATTGGAGAAGCCCAACCACTTTGCTACTTTTTATTGCTTTTAAAAAAAAATAAACCTCTGTTCAAAAATATACTCAGACATTCTTCTGTCACAGACTGAATCTGTTCCCAATTTCTTGTCCAAACAATGAAAAATATACAAGTGCATTTTCCGCGAGACCCCTTCTGACCTTTTCAAAGGGAAGTGGCACCCAGCACAGAGGTTGACGGTTTCTGGACGTTTGATCTGAAGTGGAGGCCACCTGTTTCCACAACTCATCGGGTAACGTTTGACCACACTCCCCAAAGTGGGGCTTTGCAAAACTGACATCCCAGAAGGTTGTAGATCTAAGCTTAGGAAAACAGACATTCAAAGATTTTTGAAGTGTTTAAATGACTTCTGCTAATTTGATGGTGTTGACTACAGAGATAATAGGAACCAAATTGAAATGGGCGATTAGATAATTAGATATATTCCCCAGACCCTTACAAATACAATCATGTGGGGGAGTGGGTGTGTCTAGAGAGACAGAGAGGGAAAGATGTAATAGATGCATAGATAGGTAGAAATTAGATTAAATAGATGATAGAGATAGATAAATAGAGATGATGGACTGATAGATATAATAGGCACATAGGTGATAGATAAGGATAGGTAGATAGATAGATGGTAGATAGATAGATAGATAGATAGATAGGTAGATAGATAGATAGATATAGATGAATAGGAGACAGATAAATCCTCTATAGGATGTTTTGTTATTTTTGGGGACATGATTCTAATGGCCTTTCTATCTTATGTTGCTGCTTATTCTGAAAATAATCTTAAATTTTGATGTTTCAGCTACAACAGGACCCAGTAGGTGTTGGTCACCAGTTTCTGTTTTTCCCAGTGGCTGGTGGGAGAGAGCCTAGGCTGGGGACTTTCTGATAAATTTCCAACTGCTCTGGTTGAGCTCCAAAAGATATGTCTATGTCCAAATCCCTGGAACCTTTGTGCCCAACACATCTTGCAGCTGATAAACAAATGTAGGAAAAATAAGAGTAAAACCACACCTGACAGTAGTTTGGGGCGAATCCTCAGGTTTTCCCATCCACAGCCGATGTTCTCAAACCACGCTGACCGCAGGCTGCTAAACGTCCGTTACAAAGCACTCAGAGCCTCTTGCCTGTTTGGTGGATTCCGTGCCCTTCAGTTGGCCTGTTGCCATCTATCAGGTGCTCTTGGGGGACCCTCCTGGCATTCCTCCACCCGGGACCTCGAAACACGAAACAGAGAAGAAGATGCCCCTTGGGACATTCGGGCCTTGCCCTCTGCGTCTCCCTGAGGCCCCCGCTCCGCGACGCCGTGCCGTCCAGTCCTGGTGGAAAATAAACTAGTTAATGTGACTGAGGTCAACCGATGGGCTTCTCTCCGTGATAAATTCAAGCAAATTGAATGTAATTGCCTCAACTGAATTCAGAGCAAGTCCTGGCCCAACCTTCTGCTGCGAGCTCTGCTGGCTCTGGGGGAGCCGGATCCCATGACATCATGCGGACCATTTGCACATATTTATGCAATTTGTCATAATTCTGTCTGTATCATCTGGAGGCTGCAGGATCTGCTTCTGGCCTCTCTGTGAAGTCAAAGCTTTGAGAATCACATGCTGGACGTACTGTGGGTATATGTGTGTGTGGGGTGTGTGTGTGTGTGTGTGTGTGTGTGTGTGTGTGTGGTGGGGAGGCGTTTGTGTGTGTGATAGGGGTGTGCTGGGCAGAAGATGCAAATCTCTTGATAGAAACCAAGAAACTGTATTATGACTTAAGCACGCAGCAAAGCCAGCAGGTTCCAGAACAAGTATAGACAAACCTGGGCTGTCCCTCAGCCAGTGGACACACCTGCGTACAGGTGTGCCTTCCACTGGTTTCACTGTGGATGCTTTTTCAGGTAAAGTTGTGGAAGGTCAGACTTTGTCCCTTCCAACCTCAACACAGTGTCCACCCAGGCAGGGGCCACCTGCCTTTCCCTAAACGATGTCTTAAGGTTGACCCATGAAAACACAGCATCCCCAGCTAGACTTGAATTTCAGGGAAACAGTGGAGAACTTTTCAGTGTCGGTATGTCCAGCGTGATATGTGCCGTCTGCCTCAAATCCAGGTTGGACTGGGCCTCCTGCACGTTTAGGGGCCAACTCTACACACCTGCAAAGAAAACTAACAATTTGCAAATCTTACTTCCCTCTAAAATTGCAAATTTGTTCAAACCAAAGCAAAGAAATCATGGACACTGTAACTACTCCTGGCCGAGGTTAGGAGGGCCCCGAGTTACATGCTGGCAACAAGGTTCTGGTTGAGTTTGGGGCACGGACAGAGGTGACAGGGGGACGCAGACAGGGTCTCTTTGAGCAGGAGACCCCCTTTGAGACGGCAGAAGTTGGTCCATTTGGGGATAGTTTCCTGGGGAATCTTTGGGGGCCACTCAGGGCTGGTCCATCGTGACGGAAACCTCAGAATGAATTTGTGAACTCGCTACAAAAGCCTGTATAAAACCAGATGAGGCATGACGGAATTAAAGTCTTTGAGTCAGAGGCCGGCCATGGCGTCCCACCAGATGTGAGGCAGCCAGGCAGGCCCCGCCGACCACGGTTCCAATTAGATCCCGGGATGACCTCATGCAGAGGGTATGGCCCAAATATTAAAAATTCCTGGGGCAAATGGCATTAGGGAAGGGAAAGGGTGCGTACATGCTTCATTTTTTATTTCAGCGCCAGCTCTGCCGGCCGGTGCGATGGTAGGAGAGGAAATTGCCAGGTCTTGGCTTCGTGTATTACTGGATGGAAGACAGATTTACAACACATGGAAGAAACAATTAGGACGGGGGCTCCGCCGACTACAAAGCGGGGAAATAAATTCCCGTAATGAGACGGGAAAAGCGCAGGGCAGGAGTGAGCTATGTGCTGGCGTCCAGAGGCTACGGCAGGTCGCCGTGGGCTGCCCTCGGCAACAGATGGCCCGCAGATTCCGCACGCCCCCGGCCTCGCTTATGGTTTTATGAGACTCTCCCCCTGCTGCCCGTCCCCGAGACTCCAGGCCAGAAATGGCACTAGAGCACAGGTATCTGTGAGCTGAAGCCTGAGTCACCTTAAATGGCGACTTGCCCATCAAGGAGGGGAAGGGAAGGAGGTGAGAGGTGATTGGGATGAGCCCGGGTAGACTGTGTCCCTGCAGTGGGCAGGGCTTCTCAAAGGCACAGCTACTGCTCAGAGATGCCTTCCAAAATGAGTGCAAGAAATAATACCCAGCCGTGAAAAGGAGTGAAGCCCTGACACAGGCTACCACGTGGGTGGACCTTGAACACAGGATGCTCAGCGAGAGAAGCAGACACAGAAGGACACACAGTGTGTGATTCCGTTGATAGGAAACGTCCAGAACAGGCAAGGCCACAGAGAGAGAAACTGGATTAGTGGTGTTAGTAATGGAAGTAAGAGGATGGGGCGTGACTTTTAATGGGGACGGGGCCTCTTTTGGGGGACAAGAATGTTGTAGAACCAGATAGACGTGGTGGATACACAACACTGTGAGTGCCCGAAATGCCCCTGAATTACCCACTTTAAAAATGGTACAAATGAACTTATTTACAAAATGGAAATAGAGTCACAGATGTAGAAAACAAACTTATGGTCACCAAGGGGGAAAGGGCAGGGGCGTGGGAGTGATAAATTGGGAGACTGGGATTGACATATACACACTGCTATATATAAAATAGCTAACTAATAAGGACCTACTGTATAGCACAGGGAACTCTACTCAGTACTCTGTAATACTCTATATGGGAAAAGAATCTTAAAAAGAGTGGATACATGAATATGTATAACTGATTCGCTTTGCTGTACACCTGAAACGAACACAACATTGTAAATCAACTCTACTCCAATAAAAATTTTTTAAATAAAAGTTTTTTAAATAGAGAGTGTAACAAAATAAAATGCTCAATTTTAAGTTATGCGAATTTCATCTCAATTTTTTAAAAGTGTAGAACGTGGGTTCCTTGTTGAGAAGGCTGCTGAGAAGCGGAAGCCAGGTGATGGGTGGCCATCCTCCCTGACAGCAGGGGGCCTGGGGCTGAGCTGGTGATGACCCGCTGGTGTTGACAAGGTCAAAGGCCACAGATCTGACCCACAGACCTGGCGGGTAGAGAGCTCCATCCCATGAGACTGACACCTTAACTCTGGCCGTTTAACACAGATGTGTGGAAGCAACGGGTCCCAGGTTGAGGAAACATGGGTCCTTGGTGGGAATGAACCCCACGCAAGAAGGACAATTTGGAGAGTTTTTCATCTGGACTGGACGACGCTTTGATGCGGGGCATCCCGGACCCTGTGGGCTATGGAGCATCTTCCCTGGTCTCCACCCACCAGGTGCCAGGAGCTCCCCTCCCCCCAGTGCTGACAACCAATAATGTTTCCAGATATTGAGAAGTGTCTACTGGGGGTTAAATTGTCCTTGGGTGCAAATGACTGCCACAGATAGAAAGTTACATGATGGATAGATCGATCGATCAATCGATAGATAGATATGATGGATAGATGATAGATAAATAGAGAGACGATAGATAATAAATAGATAAATGATATAGACAATCGAAACATAGATAACAGGTGATAGATGATAGATAGATAGATAGATAGATAGATAGATAGATAGATAGATAGATAGATAGATAATTGATAGAAAGTCTCTCATGCTAAAGCAGGGCTTCTCAGCAACACCCCACTGACATTTGGGGCTGGAGGACTCTCTGATGTGAGGCGTCCTATGCCCTGGTCTCCACCACCACGTGCCAGGAGGACCCTCTGCCTCCAGGTGGTGAGACCAAAAATGTCCAAGACATTATCAGATGTTATTGCCTTTGTTGGGACAACATCTCTCAATTAGAATACCACTTGGAACTTACTTTCCAGAAACTAGAACAAAGAGGCAGGTGCCAGTGGGAATCCTTCCCATCTTGTGTGGAGCTAGGTACCCAACGTGCAGGGATAGATGTGGGACTGTTTTGATCTCAGGGTTGGTGGGGCAAGTGGTGGCCTGTTTAGGGTCCCAGCAGGCAGGACATCCCTGGGTGATTTATACACCCCTCTCCCCCCCATGCATTAGCCTCCAGCCCTGGTGCCCTTGTAGGTCCCTGTAGATGGGAACCCACAGGCTGGGTTTGAACAGGCCCTCCAGGTGATCCTGACCCACAGTCAATTTGAGAACCTACAGCAGGCAGCTGGGGATTTGTAACCCACAGGCAGAGTGAGGGGTTCGGTGGGTGGAAAATGCCTAAGAGGAGATGTGAAGGGCAGAGGGATTCTGGCTAAATTGACATAGCGGGACTCTTGCCCAGTCTGGATTCGGCAGGAAGAAGATGGTTGAGGCTGTCTTGAAAAGAGGGCTTAGAGGAGGTTGTTTGGAATTTGGTCAAAGAGAGCATCTGTCCTGCCCAGGAGTGGGGTTTCTGGGTTGTAAGGTCACACCATGTATAAAGTTTTGGGGAACCGCCATATTGTTTTCCAGAAGGGCTGCTCTGTCCCACGTTCCTGCCAGCAAGAGTCATGAGGTGTCTACATCCTCGCCAGCACTTGTTATCTTCCTGAATTTTATTATAGCCATATCTGGTGTACACATACCGTGCACTTGGCACCTAAGGAAAGTTTGTGGCGTGAATAAGCGACTCTAAATTCCACACATAGCTTTACATGTTTAGCATGCACATTTCCAAATCCAGAATTAGAAAAAAAAATTAATGGTGTCATGAAACCCTATTTGCCTGTGGCCAGTTTCAACCTCAACCAGTGTGTTGCCAATCCCATTTCATTTTCCATCCTTTTCACTGTCATGCTCTTTGAAGGCAAATTCCAGACATTACATCATCTTACCTATAGTTAGTTTAGGGTGTCGTTCCAACAGATAATAGTATCTTTTAATTCGTAATCACAATACCACATCAAGCCTTAAAGACAAACTATACTCCCCCAGGAGATGCAAATTTCCACCATGGACTCCAAGATGAATTTTTACACTGGGTGTGTCCAAGTCAGCATCCAAACAAGATCCCCCCATCACGTCTGATGGATTTATTTCAAGTCTTTTTGTAGAAAAATATAATGTATTGAGGTGAATTTGACAAGACAAAACGAACCACTTAAAAATGAGTAATTCTGTGACATTTAGGACACTCACAGCTTTGTGCAACCACCACCTCTATCTAGTTTCAAAACATTTCTGTCTTCACAAAGTAAAACCCTGTATCCTTTAAAATATCCTTCCCCATCCCCCTCTCCCAGTCCCTGGCAACCACTAACCCGCTTTCTTGTCTCTGTGGATCTGCCTGTTCTGGACGTTTCCTATCAATGGAATCACACACTGTGTGTCCTTCTGCGTCAGCTTCTCTCACTGAGCATGGTGTGTTCAAGGTTGGCTGAGTCATATTCCACTGTGTGTATGGACTCCATGCTGTTCACCCATCCATCCATTGATAGATTCCCTATCTTTTCAACCCTTTCTGCACTGTGTTATTTGCCAGTTATTTTGAAAATGGTGTCCTTCTGCTGTGGTGTCTCCCACAAGCTGACGGGGTGGATTGAATTTGTGGAACATATTTCTCTGGCCCTCCCATGACCTGCAAACTGGGAGTGGAATGTGGAAGCCTGGTAAATTCAGGTTGAATCATTTTCCTGCTGCATCACACCACATGGGGCAGGATGTCGGGGAGTCCATTCTTTGGGGTGTCATCCTTAATTAGAGCTTTATCACTAGCAGCTGGCATGGCCAGCCGATCCAGGCACTGTAAAGTCCCCCATCCTTCTTTTTCCATGGATGGTTTAAACACCCATGAAAGATCGTCATGCAGATTTGTCTTGCATTGGGTTTCTATCATGGAGATGCACAACTTCATACTTTATTCTGCATGTCTGAGCCCGAATTCTCCTGTTGAAAAAAGATCATTCCTTCCTGTAATGTCTGGATACTCAGAAATACACGATGCACGGGAAGACAAAGAATTTTAAACTTTTTTTTTTCTAACTTTTCTAAAATCGGTTTTTGGAACACTGACTCCGAGCTCTGGTTTCCTCTAAAGATAACACAAGAGTTTCTCTCTCTTTCTTTCTCTGTAGTAGAAGTCACAGATTTGCCATATTTGATGAATTTCATTCCATTACCTACACTGTTGGTGTGGGTTCTTACCTCATTGCAGATCAGAGGCAGCCCTTCTGATCTGTCCCAATATCCTTTGGACAAGATACGATCAGTCTTTGGTGTCTTTTATTCTGAGTGCTGACACGACGCCCCCAACTCACCCTGGACATTTCCTGCCCGCACCTTAGAGCAGTCAAGGGCATCCAGAAACCAAAAGCAGATTTTCTTATAGAGACCTTCCTAATGACACGAACACTTAGGATTTTCTTTACCCGTTCATAGGCGATAGACGATTGGTGATCTGGAATATATGACATAATAGCATATAAAATATGTTAGAAGTTTTAAAATTAGAATATGTAATTGTACACAGAATACTTCAAACTGTTACCATCTTTTACACCGGGTATATTTAGAATGGAAAGAAAAATAAACAGTGTCCCCAACACTTTCCGAGAGAGGTTTCCTCTGAAGGCAATTGTCATCTCCTCTCTCCGTGATAATTCACTCCTGGCATCCGCACTATTTAATAAAATTCAGTAATGCAATTTGCTTAGATCAAACCCCAATTAAGGAGTCATGCCAACCCCGTGCCTCCAAGTCTGAAGGGGTTAACGCTCTTTTATGTTTGCGATTACCATTTTATTACCCATGCTTTGCGGAAGACCCATTATCATAAAATTGAGAATTCCCATCAAGTCCCCCCCACACCCCGGCCCCCGAAGAGAACAGCTTTTCCGCACGAGTGACTCAGATGCTTATGTGAGGCAATTACTGGGTGTCCGTCATGTGTGCCGAGGATTGAAAATAAAAATTAAAGTAACGAGGCATGAGCTGGATTTAAGGAAGTCTCGCCATACTTAATTTGTGTTTGTATTGAATTATTTAAACCCTCTCCCCCAGCCGGCACCCATCCACTTGTATTTGTAGCCACGTCAGAAAAGAGATGTGCGTAGCTCTTTCTCAGGAGACTGCCAAGGGGCCCTGCTAATTAATAATGTGATTTTTTTTAATGAGGGGAAAGCTGATTTGGGGCTGTGAGTGTTTGCACTCCACCCACAGAGGCTGAAGGATAGGGATCAAGTATTGATTGATGGATGCTGTTGAGCTCCTTGTATGTGATGAGTTTCTCCCAGAAGGAGGACTCTCCGGGGGAAAGGATGATTGATCCAACCTTAATTATGTAATAATCTTCTAAAAACCAATCTACATATGCGGGTGTGCCTCTACACAGTTACGGGTGTTGGGATGGTGGCGCTCTTACATCTGTTAAAACCACCCTGCGAAATCACAAGCATTTCTTTACTGGTTTTGTCTTCCAAATGGTGACCATAAGACCAAGCATGGGGAGCTATCTTCAAAAATACCAGTTACCGGGGTTTCCTGGTGGCGCAGTGGTTGAGAGATCGCCTGCCGATGCAGGGGACGCGGGTTCATGCCCCGGTCCGGGAGGATCCCACATGCCGCGGAGCAGCTAGGCCCGTGAGCCATGGCCGCTGAGCCTGCACGTCCGGAGCCTGTGCTCCGCAACGGGAGAGGCCACAACAGTGAGAGGCCCGCGTACTGCAAAAACAAACAAACAAACAAACAAAAAAACCAATTACCCACCGCGTCAGGGGATTGTTTTTTATATTTTTATTGGTGTATAGTTGCTTTAGTTACTATACGTTGTGCTAGTTTCTGCTGTACAGCAAAGTGAATCAGTTATACACATACATGTATCCACTCATTTTTTAGATTTTTCCCCCATATAGGTCTTTACAGAGTATTGAGGAGAATTCCCTGTGCTATACAGCAGGTCCTTATGAGTTATCTATCTTATATATAGTAGTGTGTATACCCAAGGAATCTAAGAGTATTAGTTGCTAAACTCCCGGTGTGTAGTTCCACCATAAATGGACAGTGTAGGGTCCGATCTGGATGGGCAAAGAACCGCCGCCACTGCTGGTTCTCATGTGAGAACTTGAGGGCTTCTCTTTAATCCATTGGCTTCAGACAACCTATCCCTGGTTGACTGGGGATTTTGCTCAGCCCTGGGCTCACCCCTCCCCACGAGCCCTCTGGGGTCCTTAAGAGCCAAGTGCTGAAATGCAACTCTCGGGATACGTCACGTTGAAACAGAATTAATTTAACACTGAATGCATCAGGGTTGAGGGGGTTTTCTTTCAACACAGGAATCCCACTAGAAGACTCTGGGGTAAGTTAACAGGAGGCAGAGTGTAGAAAATTCAGCTCAAATAACTAGCTGGGGGTGAGACACCCAATCAGAGGTCCTGCCTGCATGTCTGTATGCATGCCTCTGATGTGGTGAGAACCCACTTTGCATCCTTTTACCCATACCCCAGAAGGATGAGAAGCAGCTTACCTACAAGATGCATGAGTCGTAAATGATGGCCGTGGACACCAATGCTTATTGCAAGCTTATCTCATGGTTTCTTAGATATGACACCAAAAGCACAAGTAACGAAAGAAAACATAGATTAATTTTAATTAAAATTAAAAACTTTTGTGCATCAGATGACGCTATCCAAGAAGTAAAAATACAACCTACAGACTGGGAGAAAATATTTGCAAGTAATTTATCTGATGAAGATCTGGTATCTGGAAGGTATTAAAGAACTCTTATAGTTCGGCAATAAAAAGACAAACAACCCAATTTTTTTTGATAAATCAATGCATTTTTCTTTTACGTATGTGTGTATGAATGTATTTATTTATTTATATATGTATGTATGTATTTTTATTTTTTTGGCCGCACAGCACCGCAGCAAAAGCATGGAGTCCTAACCATGGGACTGCCAGGGAATTCCCCCGATTTTTAAAAACGGGCAAAGGACTTCAAGAGATGCTGCTTCAAAGAATATATACAAATGGCCAAAACGTATATGAAAAGATACTCAATATTCCTCATCTTTGGGGAAATACAAATTAAAATCACTTCATACTAATGATGATGGCTATGATATTAAAAAAGAAAAAGCAGACGACAACAGGTGCTGGTGAGGATGTGAAGTCGGAACCCTGCTCCGACTGGTAGGGTTGTAAAATGCTTAGTAAATCCCCCAGAACTGGGGGCTTCTTTGCATAGCGGTTCTTGGTTTGGAGAATCAGCTGAAATTTTGAGGCAACAGAAAATGTTGGCGTGAGCACCTCATAGACAATGCCTGTCTCTCCCGCCCTCAGCTGGCTGCAGACAGAGGCTCTGTGGGGAGGGGCCGGGAGGGAGCCGGCACGTGTCTGGGGAGCTTTATAGAAAAAGTCTCCTCCAGGAGGTGGGCAGCAGGCTGCACGTTAGTATTTTCTAGGCTGTGACTTTACAGTAGGTGAGTACGGATAATACTATGTAGTGCAGAGGTGAGTTTGATGTTAGTCTAATATTAGGACTTAGTTTAGTATTAGCTTGGTATTAGTTCAGTATTAGTGCAGTTTAGTAGTGTTGGTAATTAGTTTAGTATTGCTCTAGTATTAATATTTAGTGTTAGCTTGGTATTAGTTTAGTGCTGAGTATTAGTAAGTAGGTTAATATTAGTATTTGGTTCGTGTTTGTTGAGTATTAGTTTTGTATTTAGTATTATTAACTAGTTTAGTATTTAGTGTAGTATTGGTTTAGTATTTAGTATTGCTGATTGTTTAGTATTAGTATTTACTTTAGTATTAGTTTTGTATTGGTTCAGTATTCAGTAACAGCAATTAGTCATATATTAGTCTAGTATTAGTACTTTGGTTAGTGTTGGTTCAATATTTAGTATTAATAATTAGTTTCGTATTGGTTTTTACTTTAGTATTAGTCTGGTATTTGTTTAGTATTAGTATTTAGTTTTGTATTCATTTTGTATTAGTTGAGTATTTAGTATTAGTGACTAGTTTTGTGTTAGTCTGGTATGAGTACTGAGTTTGGTATTAGTTCAGTATTGAGTATTATTAATTAGTTTAATACTAGTATTTAGTTTGGTACAAGTTTTGCATTACTTTAATATTAGTATTAGTATTAGTATTAGTCTACCATTTAGTATTAGATTCGCATTCACTGTAGTATTAGCCCGCTGTTTGTTTAGTATTAGTATTTTAATATTAGCTTTGTATTAGTTGAATATCAGTAATAGTTTAGTATTTAGTATTGCTAATTAGTTTAGTATTAGCATTTCGTTTAGTATCAGTCTGGTGTTTCTTTAGTATTACCATTCAGCATTTGTTTTGTCTTTGTTCAGTATTAGTTCAGTATTTGCTATTAGTATTTGGTGTAGAGTTAGTTTTTAGTTCAGTATTAATCTTCTGTTTATTATCAGTACTTAATTTAGTATTAGTCTAGTAAAAGTATTTAGTTTAGTATGTACTGCTAGTAATTAGCTTAGTATTAGCATTTAGTTTAGTGTCAGTCCAGTATTTGTTTCCTACCAGTGGTTAGTGGAGCGTTAGTCTGGTACTAGTATTTTGCTTAGTGTTAGTTTGGTGCTAGTTTAGCGTGTAGTGTTAATGCTCCGTTCTGTGTTAGTACTGGTTTAGTATTTAGTGTTAATACTAGTGTCCCACAGGTGAGAAGCCACTTCTTGGAGGGTGTACCGATGTGTCCATGTGACCCCAAAGCAGGCCTCTCACGTCAGTCACCCCTCAATTGTTGAAGACCTACCGCCCACCCAGCACCTGGAGGGCCGGTGGCCAGTGGTGCTCTGTGCCAGGTGATGCATCTGCGCTGGGAGCCAGTGGTTTGGGAAGAAGGTGGACATCTCTAAAGAGATCAAATCTGTTCTGATGAACGTCCCGGCTGCCAACACGGCTCTGGGAGCACTGGGCGTGGAGTCACATGCAGGAGTTCGTGACCTTTCCATCCTCACCTGCTTCGTTCCAGCTATTCTGCTGCCTGCACAGTATTGATCCACCCATCTGAGTTTCCAACTTTAAGATGAGACTCTTGATTCTCGACTGTGAATGACACAAAATTAAACACTTTTGGCTATTTTCCCCACCTTCCCTGCTCACCTCTAATTTGTTTTTTCAGTTAATATCATGATTCTGGGACTTCCCTGGTGGCGCAGTGGTTACGAATCCATCTGCCAGTGCAGGGGACACGGGTTCGAGCCCTGGTCCGGGAAGATCCCACATGCCGCGGATCATCTAAGCCAGCGCACCACAACTACTGAGCCTGCGCTCTAGAGCTCACAAGCCACAACTACTGAGCCTACATGCCACAACTACTGAAGCCCACGTGCCTAGAGCCCGTGCTCTGCAATGAGAAGCCCATGCACCACAGCGAAAAGTAGCCCCCGCTCACCACAACTAGAGAAAGCCCACATGCAGCAACGAAGACCCAACGTAGACAAAAATAAATTAATTAATTAATTTTTAAAAAAAGAAGAAGAAGAAGAAATAAAGGAGGAGATTAGGAGGTAAGTCTTTTGACTTATCTCAGCCAAAAGCTAAAAAAATAAAAATAAATAAATAAAATAAAAAGCGTTTAAAAAATGTGTCTTGAATCTGTGAGAGGTGTGTTTACAGCTTTAAGTGTCATACTTGTGCATCTATTTCCAACAGGATCTATTGGCTCCTCAGTTTCATAAAACTACTGCTTTTATCCCGCTTTCCATCATGTCCTCCCCTCCCCCATCTGATCCCAAATGAAATTTGAACATAGCATTACAATATTCGTCTCCCTGCAACTTCAGACACGTCTGTGTTTTATGTGCTCTGGTTCTCAACAATGAAATCCAATAACTACCCTTCGTGGTGTGATTGCTTGCCTAGTGTGCACTGCTGAAATAAAGTAGCAGAGAGGAAATGAAAGTCTAAACATTAAAACAACAGAGAGGGTGTGAGTTTGCAAAGTCTGCATAACATTAGGAAAGCGTCTGAACTTTTGGATGTTTTCCCAGCTTGCCCCGTTTAGGTGCCCCAGCTCCTAACTTTCCATGTGGGTGCTCACCTCCATTTTCGTGTTGCTTATTTTGCGTGTGGAAGGGTTCCATCTAATTCCTCGGGTATTTCTAGGATCAGGGCAGCAACTTCAGAGGAGTCAAGAGCGGGGTTATTTTAATGTGCACATTACTGGCCGACAGGGGTTGCTGGGTCAGGGTAAACATTCCACTTTCCAAAAGACCTAATGTTTTAAACTAAAATCATCCAGATTTTCTACATTTCTGCGTTTCATATTCATTGCCTTTTAAAGCTTTAAAATTATGTGCAACTGTAGATTAAATGTACATCTACAAAGGGAATATTAGTTGCTTGGTATTTCATACTTTCCAACTAGTTCATGTCCTGGGAAGTGAATTTGATTTACGATTTCAAGTTATCATTAGCAGCAAATAGGATCAATGAAGGTTTAGAAGGGACATGCTTCTTATTTCTGATTTCCAGTTCCAAGCTCTGTATGACTGACCAAAAATCTAGTTAGTAGAGACATTTCACTTTAAGCACATACTACTTTCTCCGAGGACAAGGAAACATTCAGTACCGACAACTAATCAAGATTCACATCTCAGGGAACTCCCTGGCGGTCCAGCGGTTAGGACTCAGCACCTTCACTGCCGAGGGCCCGGGTTCAATACCTGGTCGGGAAACGAAGATCCCACACGCTGTGCGGCGTGGCCAAAATATATATATATTTCAGTCTTCAGGTAGAAGAGAAACTGGTAGAAATAAAGAGAAATCCCCCCCCCAAGAAAAAAGAGATTTGTATCTCAGATATGTCTATGCTCAATACCAAACTACTGTGTTTGCTCTACGTTTATCAAAAACTTTATACTCAAGGTCAGAAACAGAGCCCACCGCAAAGTGAACATATGGTGCTCCTGTTCAAAAAAATTATTAAGAATTTCCAGTCATCAGACCTGACTTCAGAGCGTTAAACCGAAGGTGGGGACTTCTGATTATGGAGCTCTCTGATTGGTGTTGTCGCACGCCTGGGATGTTTGCATTGCCCAAGATTGTAGGACTAGTGAAGTTATTCTCCAGGTTTTTGTCTTGATGTGTCAGTCTATATATAAATTCTCACATCAACACGTGTTGGCAGAGACCCTGTCCATCCATCACTTTGGAGTTGAAGAAAACCTTCAGCATATCTACGAGGAATTTCCACATCTCACCTCTGCACTGAGACATGGGTAAAAACAGTGCCCGTTTTTATTGAAATCTTCTCCAAACATACACAACAGTAGAGGGACGAAGACCCCTGTTGGCTAAATCCTTGGCGTGAGGCAGAGAATTGAGTGACCTCCAAAGCAAAGTTCCTACGACACAGGGTGCGGACGTGAGGGAGGTGGATTTGCTTTTCCGCTATTTAAAAACCAGGTCTCCCCAAAGAGCTCCAATTCAGCATTGGGGAAATCAGAGCTGGATGACTATGGTCTTGGCTCACAAGTCTGACCTCGAATACCTGTCAGCACCACGGTCACTGTCATCACCCCTCTCCCATCCAACCCAACCCAACACCAGAAGGTGCCTCTATGTGTTTGGCACCAGGAATGGCCCTGCACTGAGTACCCATTTCCCACGTTTTATTCAAGTGAAGTTCACGTAACATAAAATTCATCACTTTCAAGAGGACAACTCAGTGGCATTTATCACATTCACAATATTGTGCAACCGCCACCTCTATCAAGTTTCAGAACATTCTCATCCCCCAAAGGAGACCCCAGCCCCATTAAAAATCACTCCCCACCCCCCTCCCCCAGCCCCTGGCACCCACTTTCTGTCTGTGGATTTGCCTGTTCTGGACGTTTCCTAACAATGGAATCACACACTGTGTCAGTTTTTGTGTCTGGCTTCTCTCACCGAGCATCGTGTGTTCAAGGTCCATCCACGTTGTAGCCTGTGTCAGAGCTTCACTCCTTTTTGTGGCTGAGTCATATTCCACTGTGTGGATGGACCCCATGCTGTTTCTCCATCCATCCGTTCACAAAAACTTGAGTTGTTTCCACTTTTCAGCTGTGCTGAACAGTGCTGCTATACATATTCATGTACAAGTTTTTGTTTGAGCACCTGTTTTCCATTCTTTGGGGCCATATACCCAAGAATAGAATTGCTGGATCATAGGGTAATTCCAAGCTCTCCTTTTGGGGGAACCTCCATACTCTTTTCCACAGCAGCTGCACCATTTTATATTCCTACCAGCAGCATATAAGCGTTCCAATTTCTCTACATCTTCACCAACACTTATTTTCCTTTTTTAAAAAAAATTACAGCCTACCTCATTTACCCCAACAGTCTTTTCCCCATACAGCATAGGAAACCAAGGCTCAGGGACTTCCTTATTTGTTTAAGGTCACAATGCTGGTTTGCAGAAGCAGGGCATCTGAACTCCAATTGCTTCATCTGTAGACTAAGGATTAAAAACACCGTCGGTGAGGCGCTCCTCAACATGCCATTATTGAAGTTATTTATGTCGGTTAAATGCCGTAGATGAGACAATGGTCATGAGGAAACCCATACAAAGAGGGGGTGTGATGTGCAGACAGCCAGCTGCCACCTACACAGGGGTTCACCTTGTGGGGCTAACTCAATCCTGACTCTGACCTTAATTTTCCCAAGTTAGAAACTCAATGTACTTAGTGTCTCCACGTAGTTCAGACTTGGAGGTCCCAAGAAAGCTCCCAGGGAGCCCAAGGCAGAATCAGAGTCTACGCTGACTCACGTGTTAAGAGAGGACTCTCCTCCCACACAAATAGAGCTTTCACGTCAGCTTCTGAGGCACGTGCTCCCCACGAGCCAGCTGCACGAGAAGATGATGTTGAAGAGCAGGTGATGGGACTCGGTCCATGGAGGAAGGAACCTTCAAAGTTGACCACCTATCTCTTGCGTGGACCACTGACTGATCCTTTGATGACCAGGGTACACTGTACCGTGGATGATGGTTGAATGGGGTCTACGTTTTAGGTCTTAACACCCTTTCTCCAGCTGTGTCAAACCATTAGATTACTGAGAAGTCCCCAAGGGCCAAGGACTACCCTATTGACCAAGGGGACATCTCCATCATCTGTACTCTGATCCAATATAACTTGACTTCAGACCTTACCAGGAGAACCCTTATTTCTCTTTCTTATGCTCCCATGATGAAGTCTTTCTCTGAGGTCACCATTTACAATCTCTCTTCTCAAGCAGAGATTTCCAATATGACACTCCGTGCCTGCACAAGATGATGGCAACCATCATCTTGGAAAGAATGAAATCAAACAGCTTGGAGTCTACATTCTGGACAGCTAGACAGATGGGTCACCTTTGTTAAATTAGCTGGATGCCTTCAGGTCCAGGTCCCCTCCCCATGACACCCCTGAATCTCCCAACTCATTGAACCCAACTAAAGCCAAATGGAGAATGGATTGACCTAGTTGAGGCTGTCCTTGGGTTTACATTCTGCTGTGCTGGTTGTCTATCCTTTACCCTGGTTTATCTCTTATTGGCCCATTGATAAGGACTCACAAGGTATCTGGTTATTTTCTCACTGCCCACAAGTCTTACAATCTTCAAATATGCTTTTAAGACTCCCTTCATGTCAAACATCTTAAGCTGGGATGGTCCAAGGTTTATGTGGGGAGAAAAGTGTGTGTCTTCACAACATTCCACTGCCTCTTTGTTTCTTTTTTGATATTGTTCACAGGGCCTTTTTGCTTTGTGAGCATGTGTTCACCAAGCTGTGTGCAAGCATTTGACCCCAAATGGATGGATGAACTGTTCACACGGTGTAAAGTGTGGGGGTTGGGGGGTGATGCAAAAATAGAACTATTGCAACATGGTTTGAATAAAAGATGACAGTGGAATGAATTTAGAGCCATAAGAAATGCAGACATTTCAAGGTCTCAGAGGACTTGTGTGAACATTTTGGGGGGGGGAGGTTGCAGAACCGATTAGCATTCTGTGAGTTCGCATTTGAATTTTATTTTTGAACCATGTCCCAGTGTCAAGGCGATTGTTGCCAGGGTGAGCTTTGCAATGATTAAATTTTGCATGAGAAACCTTCAAAATCTGGCTGCAATTGACTCTTTGCTCTACCCGGCTCCACTCAGGTTGACCCTAAGAGTGGGATTGGTTGTAGAAATTAGGGATGGGGGGAGGTCTTCAAAGAAAATATTCGTGCCTCTCACTACTGAGGGAGAAAATCCTGCCCGTTCTTGGAAAGGTGATGAGATTCTAAGTTTATCTTTCAAGAGGGGAGAACAGATCCCTAACTAACAGTCAGCCAAGGACCAGGCACCCACCTGGGACATTAAGTTGAGTTTCTGGAGAGGCTGACTCTGAGATGGAGGTTAGGATGCAGGACGGTTGTTGGGTGAAGGAAGCAGGGTTGGATAGATGGAGGACGTAGCTTGTGATTCAGCCATGACCGAAACCCCACCCAACCCCACCAGGAGCTCTGTGGCTGGAATCACTCATTAGGACCCCAGGTTGTGCCCAGGGAGAGGATGTGGACTTTGGTGAGGCAGCTCTCTTCAGCTGAGGGCAATTTCTGGGGGAGGAGCTGAGCTGTGAGCCAGGAGCTGCCAATATGCCCAGCCAGTGGGAGAATGAGTGGCTGGACCCTGAAGGGTGGCTATAGAGGGACACACCTCAGTGCCCACTCCAGGCCACCCTTCCCTGCGATCCAGTTGAGTCTTGGAAAAAGTTGATGCCACATGGGTAAAATTCTCTAGGATTCTAGCTGGTCTCTTCTGGGGAAACAATGAGGAAAGAGAAGAGGAGCTATAGGTGATCTAGAAATCATTGTCTTCCTGCTCTACAGACTGTTCCAGAATTTCCCCTCATCCTCGGCCACCACCTCTGCTCACCTAGGTGGCTTATCTTGTGGGATCGATTTTTATCTATCATCTATCTATCTATCTATCTCTCATCTATCTATCTACCTATTTATCTATCATCTATCAATCTACCTATCCATCCACTTATCACCTATCTATCATGTATCTATCACCTACCTATCTATCTATCTTTCTGATTATCTATGTATCTATCATCTTTCTTTCTTTCTATTTATCTATCATCTATTTATGTATCTATCTATCTATATCTATCTATCCATCCATCTATATATCCACCCATCTATCTAAATGTAGTCTATCATCTATATCTACCTATCCACCTATCTATCATCTATTTGTCTATCTTTCTATCTATCTAATCTATTTATCTATCTATCTATCTTTCGATCTATCTATCTATCTAATCTATTTATCTATCATATATCTATCTATCTATCTAGATCTAAATTACTTTTCACGTGCTGGCAGCCACACACCATTAACCTTTTCTACAAACTCTCCTAGAATGTTCTGACCTACAACATTCCCTTGTCAACATTTCTCATGCAGCAGTGCCCAGAGACTTGATTCTGTCTGTAGAAAATTCTGATATAGAAAGGGCAGCTCACCACAGGTGCTCCAGTTCCAAGGACAGAGGAAACCAATATCTTCACCACCCACAGCACATTCATAGCACCCCATTGTGATGCTCGGTGTCAAGACTAACATTGCACTGGGAGTCGTCGGCTTTTGGTAAATGAGATCCCAGTTCATGCATTTACGCCAGTTTCTTTGGGCAGCAACTGCTCCATCCATGGTGTCTTCTTCAAAATATGCAAGTTCTCTCATCGACACATCGTAAACTCCTGCTCAATAGTGCTTGGACATGGTTCAGCACCTCAGGAGACACAGTAAGAGGTGAGGGATACAATTGTGACGGAGACCTGATAAAGAGAATGGACGCCTTTGAAAGCCTTGGTGATACATTCATGTCTAGGGTTGAACATCACAGTGTTGAGTTGTGCTGAGTCTCTTGGATACCCAGAGGGTCATCACAAATCTCTCGTATTGACTTTCCATGAAATACAAAAGCCCCGCTCAATGGGTACAGTGTACTTGGTTGGTATTACCCCAAGGATGACTCAATTAAGTGTATTTCCTCTCAAGTCCACAACTTCATGGATGCAATGAAGTGTTGGCCGCAAATTCTGTAAAGCATTCCTCCTGCCCCCTACCTGGCCTGAAAGATTTCCCATCTCAAGTGGTGTCTAAAACCCTATCTGATTTGGGGTGGGGGAGTGGTTACTGAAAGGCTTCTATATACTCCACCTCCTGCTGTCATCAATCTTTTACTCAGCTCAGTACTTATTTTTCTAATTCACCCCCAGATTCTTAATATTTATGACTCCATATAAAGCAATATGCGCTTTGCTGGTAAGGAGGGATGCTGGCTTAATTTCATGTCGCATTCCACGCCGTCTTCTTCCTGCAGCAGGGATTTTTCATGGCTCCCTGAACAGATCTCTTTTCTGAAATATGTAAACCACACATTTGAAACATTGATGAGCGCTCATTGCTGAGCCGTGAATCAATGTATTTAAGATCAGCTCTTATCGGTTGAAAGATACAATGTAATAAATGACTGTAGGGCTTGATTAAATAGTGAAACTCAGCCGGGGCATTTAATCAATCTCCAATGCCATTTACCGGGAGCGTGCCACGGTGCGAGAGTGGTTATTGCCGTTATGTGACAAGCCGTAAGACGAAAAATAGAAAATATACTGGATGGAAAGTAATAATATTGTAATCAAAATGTATCTATTTTATACACAAGACAAATTCGCAGAAAATAATTCCAGGCGGCCACATTGTGCCTTGGTTTGGCACGGGTGGGGGTCATGGTTACCAGAGGGAGATTTTTCTTGGATGACTTCAGATGAGGATAACTTTTATTCAAGTAAAATCAGGCCCCAATAGGTAATGCTGGAGAATCTCCCCGTGGTGAGAACAGGCGAAGGTCGTGGTTGTAAACACGGACCCTAACCCTGTCTTCATGGCTACCACCGCCTCCTGTGTTACAACAGCCTGAAGAAATTCCTTCTGCAGAATAGGGGATAATACTTCTGCTGGTGGCAAGGTTTGCCTTATTGGTCTAAATTCTTCAAGATACTGTATTAGTGATTGTATGAGTTTCCTAGGGCGGCTGTAACAAATGACCACAGACTGGGGGCTTAAAACATCACAAATGCATCCTCCCCCATCCTGGAGACCAGATGTCTGAGATCAAGGTGTCCCAGGGCTGTGCTCCCTCCAGAGGCTCCAAGGGATGGTCCTTCCTGCCTCTTCCAGCTTCTGGGGACTCCGGGCATCCCTGGGCTCGTGGCCGCATCCCTCCCGTCTCTGCCTCTGTCTTCCCGGGGCTTCTTCTCTGTGTCTGGGTCTCTCCTCTTCTGTCTCTTAGAAGGATCCTGCCATTGGATTTAGGGCCTCCCTCATCCAGGAGGACCTCATCTCAGACCCTTCACTTCATCACATCTGCAAAGACCCTTTCGCAGATAAGGTCCCATCACTGGTTCAAGGGTTTCAAACATGAACATCTTTTTTTGGGGGGGGGGGAGGGACCAATCAACCCATTAAAGTGATACACATGTTCACCCCTATCATGGGCTAATGCACTTGGCAATGTGACTTATGTGGCCCATGGATGTCAGTGGAGGTAACACAAACAGAAGCTTAAAATATATTTGCATGGTTGGGTTTGCCCCTTGTGAATCTGCATCCCCATCAGAAGATCCTGCCCCGGGGTAGCTACTGTCCCTTCATCTTGGGCCCCAGAAGGATATGTAAGCAGCAGGGCACATGCCCTGGGTGCATGCTGGTGCCAGGACCTTAAGAGATACATAGTGCAGACCTGGGCCATCCTGCTCCCTGGAGCTTGGCTTCTGAAGCCCAGGGTTCACAGTGCCACCAAGCCCAACTGGACTACAGCTGACCCACTGATCTCTGAGGAAAAAATGTTGCCTTTGGTCACTGAGTTTCAGGGTGATTCGTTACAGTGTTCTTGTGGCAATAGCTGACAATTACACTAGTTATGGCCAATCCAGACTGGATCTCGACATAAGGCTAGATGGTGTTCCCAAGACCAAGACTTAGGGGAAAGATTTTGTCATCCAAAGATTTTCTGTGAGCTGTCTACCATATATGGCTATGGATGAATTGTGTCCCCCCAAAATTCATATGGTGTTGACCTTAACCCCAGTGTGAGTTAATGTGGAAGCAGGGCTTTTAGGAGGTGATGGAGATTAAATCATCTCATCAGGATGCGGTCGTTATCTGGTAAGATTGGCAGCCTTAGAAGAAGAGGAAGAGAGAGAGAGATGTCTTTGTGTTTCTGCACCCATGCATAGGATAGAGGGCATGGGAGGACAGAGTGAGAAGGTGGCCGCCTGCAAGACAGGAAGAGAGCCTCGCCAGGAACTAATCTGCCCACACTGTGATCTCGGACTTCCAGCCTCCAGAACTGGAAGAAATTTCTGGAGAAACTGGGAAATAAATTTCTGATGTTTGAGCCACTCTGACTGTGCTTTTTTGTTAATGCGGCCCAAGGTGGCTAACTTTAGGTTCAGATTCAGGTGGATAAGGATGAAGCCCCCCACAGGACAACATCGCAACATTTCCCAGGTGGAGGCTGTCACGTGGGGGCTGACGTCCCAAAGCTGATGGGCAAGAGCTCTTTTCTTTTCAAGTGCATTTCCACTTCATCTGCAGGAAGTCACTAAGAGACTTCTGGACAGAGCCTCGTGTTATGAACTAGGTCCGAATGGCTTTCAGAAGCATGGTTAATGAAGAACACATCCAAGCAAACATTTTTTTTTTTTACTTCATTAGGCCTTTCCCGTACAAATAGGGCTATTTTTATGACAGTGACGTCGGAGTGGCCCAAACATCACAAAATGATTACACACGCTCCATTGCAAGATTTTAATAATTACAAAACATCTGAGTACAATTAGAACTTCCTCTGTAACTTCTCAATTACTGTTAGCCTGACTAGTTTCCTCTCCAGACTCAGGATTTGTGAGACATTCTTTACTCTGTGCGGCAATTTAAGAACAAAATAGAGCTCTTCTTTTTGAGGCAGAAGAATCTGGAGGAGGGGAAGGGGTCCCAAGCTCTCTCGGTCTGTGGCTTTTGGGGGCTTGGTGTCCTGAAGGTTACCTTAGAAGCCCAGCTTGCACGGAGGACAGGGTGAAAGCTGGTGTTTGAGGTTCTGCCTTTGCAGGTTGCAATCTTAACTGGATAGTGCACACTCTACAGAGACCATACTCATGACCACTGGACATACAGAGAAGGTGCCAGATGGAGGATTCTAGAAGGACGTCAATGATTTCATTTCATGCCCCCGTAGAGGGTGGCACACCTCCTCAGAGCAGGAAACATGGAAAACTCCAAGTCTGGGCAAAAAGTGATGTGTTGACTTCACTCTTCACCCAAGGGGAGGCATCCAACCCACAGATGGATACGAGGGGGGTTTGGGATGGGTGTGGGATCCAGAAGCAGATGCTTCCAGGCAGCCCTGGCTGCTTGTATTCAACATCTGCAGATAAAAAGTTGAGGATGAGAAGGATGACCACAGGGAAGTTAGAACAACGCCCACCGGGAGGGCGCACACGGGAGAGAACTCTGAACTGGGAGCTGAGGGAAAAGTCACCGCGGATGGAAAAATCAAACAGTGGTGCGATCGAAAGTGAAGTTTTGATTTGGGCAGATACGATTGAAATAAGGCCAGCATGACAGTGAATTGAAAGACCATCACGCTACCCAAAAGTGGGATGTCCATGTTTACCCGTAAGAATCTGAGAGATGAGTGAATTCAAAGATCATCGCTCTACTCACCAGTGGGATGTCCATATCTCCCTGTAAACATGCAGGCGATCAGAGCAAAACATTTACAGGGCACATTGTGGAAGGAGAATTCTTAATCATAAGAGGGACAAAGGCACCCTTAAAATAGTGTATTCCCAATAGTCGTCTATGCTCTAGAAAGTTCTGTCTGAAAAACCCAGGCTTTAAAAATCTCTGTCATTGCATGTGTTGCCAGATATGCATTTAAAGTAGCGATTCGGGGGCTTGGTGTCTTGAGACGGTGTATAAAGGTTGCCCCCGATTTTTATATTAAACTGGCATAGAGACATTTGTGAGACAGTCTCGCCCACGTAAGAGATTACAGGAAGAATTGAAGACAGCAGGGCAGGATATTTCCCTCAACAAGGTTGTGTGAAAAGATGGATGTAATTGCAAATAAGGAATTTATGAAATACACTCGCTACTCTCCTCCTCGCACGATGGTTGCGGCGACAAGAGCGTCTCCCCCAAGGACAGCCCGGCTTGGGGGTTGTCATTATGCCGTTGGCTTTCTTCTTGTCTCTGTTTTGTGTTATTCCTCTGCGGCTCCTGTCTCTCTGTCGAGGGACCAGGTTTGTGCTCTGTCCAAGAGAGAAGGAGGAGACAGGTATGCTGGGTCTCCCGTCCACCAGCCAGAACCCCAGATATCTTTACATCCTTCAAAGGGATGAGCACAATCTGTGTCTCTGCATCTGCACATCAGGACGCACCAGGACATAGACCAGCCAATTATCCCAGACTCAGAATGATGCCAGTCCTAAGAAGCAAAGCCCTTTGTGGCGTTCAGCCACTCCTAACTCATAGCTCCAATCACAGCCCAGCTCTTGCAGTCACCTAGGAACTGAGCTGAAGTCTCATCACCTTAGAAATGAGACAGGGTGCCCTGGTATCACCCACACCCCAAGCTCTCCAAGGCCATGAGGCTTCTCAGAGAAAATACTCAGTCCCAACCCATCTGCCATTTTCTCCTTCCAAATCAAGGGGCGCTACCAAGGGTGATTTCAAATATCTCGGCCTACTATCCTTGGAAGGGGTCTCAGAGATGGGCTGATTTGATTTCTCTCTGAAAGATGAGGAAAACATGACGTGACTTACCCAAAGTCCGGCATTCAGGTCTTCTGGCTCTGGGCCCAGTATTCTGTCCTCTACCTTCATCTGGGACCAGACCCCAAGATATATTTCTCAGATGTGTAACATTTCAAATAGACTGATAGGCACAGAGAGAGATAAAACAGAGACTTACGGACTCTCTCCTCAGACTGGACGATACATTTAGATCCCTCTCTCTTTTAAGAAACAGAAATTCGGCTGAAGTCCCCTCCGCAAATCTCCATGTCACCACAGACCCCCACCCGCCCAGATGTGACCTCTGTCCTAAGCTGGGGTGTCCTTTCTCCACCTCCATTTTTATAATTTTAATGCTTTTTTTGTGTATCAGTAAGCAACATGCAGTATTGCTTTGGGTGTGTTAAAAAATTCACACGAATAAGATAGAAGCTCATCTGAAAAGGTCACATACTGTATGATTCCAGCTCTATGACACTCTGGAAAAGACAAAACTATGGAGAAAGTAAAAGGGTCAGTGGTTGTCAGGGGTTTAAGAAGGGGAGGGAGGGATGAATGGGTGGGGCACAGAGGATTTTTAGGGCAGTGAAACTACTCTCTGTGATGCTATAATGGTGGATACGTGTCATCATCCATTTGTCCAAACCCACAGAATACCCAACACCAGGAGTGAACCCACATGCAAAGCGTGGATTTTAGTTAATAATTTATCAATATGGCCTCATTGGTTATAACAAATGTACCACATCAGTGCAAAATGTTAAGAATACTGGAGACTGGGGTGGGAGGTGGCATGGGAGCCCTGTACTTTCTGCCCTGTGTTTCTGCAAACCCAAAGTTGCTCAAAAAAATAAAGTCTATTAATTTTTAGAAATTCACAAGAATGGTACATGTTGGATCCCCTTGGTGTATAAACCCTTGGACATTGGATTTTTCCCACTCATGCTTTTCTAGATTGATCCGTGTCAGTACACGTAAATTCAGTTTCACTTCTTTTTATGGTTATAAAGCACAACAGTACATAAATATAACACTTTTTATACCTCTCTTTTTTTTTAATTTCAACCTTTTGAGCTTTAATTTTCTCATCACTGAAATAGGAATTATTATTCCAACACTACGTAGTTTATCAGGCTAATATAACAAATGAGATCATAGGTAAACATCATACTTTATAAAAATAATATTGTTTTCATCATTAGTATTACAGGAAAAGACACTATTTTCTTTAGATCAGTGAGCCTTAAACCTTTTCAGTTTTTTTATCAGTGAGGTTTTTTTCAAAACATAATCTTCCATGGAACTTTAATATATCAAACTGATTTTACTGAGGTGTATGGTGCAAGTTTAAAGGTGTAACTATTTATTGTCAAGTCAGTTAATGACAAGAATAAAACCATCTGGTTTATATCCCTCTGTGGATGGCGCAGTGATGCACATGAGGATGGCTGGTACCAGAAAGTGTGTGCCTTGTGGTCATGGTAAAGGATTCAGCCTGCATATGACATTGGTGGGGATTAACTGAACAGTGTTGCCTTTTTAAAAACAAGTGCATAATGCGATGCTCCAGTTGCGACCAAGAACAAGACCTTGACGTAGACTCCATCCAAAATGAGCTGGGAGTAGTCTCACCTTCCCACCTGTCTTGTCTTTTGTTTGTTTGTTTGTTTGTTTCTCAGTGAATCTCCTAATTGGAGGAGGACAGAGAATTCTCTGCCCGGAGTCAACACTGAAATGCATTTTGCTCTGGAGGCTGAGAGGTAGAGATTGTGAGAAATACGCCTTGTTGACTAAATCTAGCTGGAATCCATTAAAGGGCCAAGTGCGGAAGCGTTTACACGGTCCAGAATATATTTAGGGAAATAACATTGACACCAGGGCGGACAGGTGTTCAGGCAGAGCCAAAGGTGCACAGGGATGGTTGTGGAAGGGAGGTCAGCCCCTGCCGGCTGCCAAGACTGGGATGTGCCGGATGGAAGAGGGTGGAACGGAGGTGTCCACCTGAGGTCTGCTTTGGAGGTAGAGAGATGGAGCTGATGATGTGATGAAGGGTGTGAGGATGGGAAAACCACCTAGGAGGGATCCCGGGATGCTAGCGCACACACTGTGAGCCTTTACAGAGATGCTTGGAAAAGAGAAACAGGTAAGAAGGAAACACCAAGAATTCAGTTGAAGACGCTGAAATTTGTCTCCAAAAGCGCAGAGGGAGGTGAATCTTGAGAACCTACCCAATCGCACTGGGTTCATTGTCAACGTCTTTTTTAGACCTGTGCACCGCTGCCAAGAATTTTAATTGTCCCAGAAATTATACATGGTAATTTCAGCTTATAAAAATCTTTGTAAAATTAGAACTTGGATACATCTTCAGAAAAAGGAAACCCAAACCTCACTCACCTCTCAGGCATATTTAGTATTGAAAAAACAATCCGCATATTTGCATATAATGTTCTAAATAAGAACCATTTGCTCATAATAAGGCTGAAACAAGGCACAGTTCCCATAAAACAGAGTCTCCCTTTATTAAAAAATGTTGGCATGAAAAGTTTGCATGTAGGGACGTTTCTACACGTGTCCCAAAATAGTTGCTTTAAAATAGTTAATTTTTTTTTTTTGTATTCTACCACATTGAAGAAAGTTGCAGGCATTAAAATCCAACACATTAATTTTGTCTCCCTGAAAGCCTTCTGGCCAATTATAGACAAACTCTGGGGGCTGACACACAAGTAAATTCACTTTACTCTCATGATGTGGGTATTTTCTCCTTTTTCTAATACACTGTGTGGCAGTGACAGTATTGATCTGATGTTATTAGATATATTAAAACTCCAAAACTACTTTTGAAAATATAATAATTCTGCAAGTTTTCAGAAACTTAAGAACATTACAAAAAAGAATAACCGAACATTGGGCAAAATTTAATTCTATGTTATGAATAAAATCGTCGTTAGTTCCCCAAGAAAAGCTCAGAAAAATAATGTCTGCCAGTTTCTAGCAACTCATGATAAATACCACGGCGAAGACCCCTCTTAGAAGCAGAAATTAAAGGGACAGTATTGTTGGGATTAAATTTCTTCTGGAAAATTAGTGCTCCAGGAAATCTTTGAAATACCCCCGAAGAGTTGATTGACCCATGTGTTGAGAGTTATCCCTGACGTGATATAAAGTTGCTATGGCATGCAGAAAGAGGAAAATGGGACCAGGAAAACATTCCCAAATTAGGACAATTATATCTGTCCATCACAAATTAAGAGGAAATTATAAACCCCTCAGAAACGGAGGAGGGAGAATAAAATCAATTCTTGCTTTTATCCTTTTTCTGTCATATTGAAACTTCAGTGCCCAGAGCTTCAAGGACTTTAAAAAGTCAAATTGAATACAATCCAATTAGGGTTAATTTGATGTCTCATTTGTGGTTCAGTGTGGTGATCCTACGAGTAGGTTTATGAACCCAGAGAGCACACACAAATTAGCCTAAATTACACCGTGCTGGATGTAACCCTTTAAACAGCAACTTTTTCAATGAGCTTAACGTTTACAAAAGTGTAAATGATTGGAGGTGGGTTTCGTGTGATGGACAGTGGGGTGTGTCCAGAGACCAAGCACTCGAGCCCCTTGCTTAAGGGGGTTCTGGATGCAAATTTTGCCTCTTTTCCCGGAGAGCCACCTGGTTTCCAGAGGGAGCTGTCTCAGAGCCCTGTCATGGCTGCTGAGTTGGGGAGGAGGTTCTCTTTACAACCTCTCTCTGTGTCTCTAACTTCTCTCCACCCACTCATCCATCCATCCACCCATTCACCCACCCACCCATCCAACCATCCACCCACCCATCCATCCATCCATCCTTTGCTCACTGAGAAATAAAAGAAACATCTTCCTCTTCCTCATGTAGAGTCCAGCATCCCCTGGCGGGAGACCAGCATCATGATACGGAGCCATGCAGGCAAAATGAATGATGTAAAGATGGACCTGGGGCCCAGAGGGGCACCCGCAGAGGCCCTACGGGAAAGGCAGCAGCTTCCGTCTAACCTCACTTGGCAGCTAAAAGAGGAACATTGAGCTAATCGGGGGGGGGGGGGCTTGTGCATGTGATGGGGGTGCAGTCTGGACCCTGCTGGGTTTTTTTTTGATAAAAATCTTCCCAATTTGCATAACAATTTCTTCTCAGTGGACTTCTGCTGCTTAACCACTTGTCAGCAGGCAACCTCCTGTGGGCGTCCTTTACAGAATCCCCATCAGTAAGGCCATATTTGGAATTACCACAAGATTCATTGGAAACGAACCTAGGGAAATCCCTCGAGCATCCCCCAAACAGTGGCCATCTTGCCTTGCACGTCCACAAGACCTTCTGAAGCTTGAGACAGAGCTGCAGGTCCTACCGGAAGGTGGCCGTTGGCTTTTTCCAGCTCCATTGTCTTGGTCAAGAAAAACCATCTTCTTCCTCTTGGCTTCCCCAAGAGGTGTGTCTTGGGGTGCAGGGAGGTGGCAACTCTGCTTTGCATGAACAATGAAGGGAGAGCAACGTCACCAGGACAGAAGAGTCAGCAGCAGCGGGTGTCTTTATTTCTCCGAAGAAACATTTCACCTTGACTGTATGCCTCCTATCTCCTCTGGAAGGCTTTGCCTGTAAAGGTCCTCATTTGTAAATATGGTGCTGGGCTCGCTCGCTACCCTTTGCTTGGGATCGCCAGGTGTTTGCCCTCGGAGATGCCCAATCCCGTGTAGCTGGCGTTGTTTGCCCTCCGCTCACAAAGGCAACCGCCTCCCCATAAGGGGACAGTCACATGTCCCCTGACAGCCCAAGCCTGCTGCCCAGCTCATCGTGGTCCCCTCTGAATCTCATTTCCGTGCCAGCCGCCATTTTCCGTCTCAAGCTGCACTGTATGTTAACGCCGCTTTTCGAGGCATTTATGATCCCTCCTGCTTTCATATCCTTCATCTTCAGTAACAGATCCTGCGTCTCTTCCCACCGTTAATGAAACTACAGCAGAACAGTGGGTCTGAATCAGAGGTCACCCAAGCGTTCTCCGCCACTTCTTCCCAACCTGACATGAAATCATTAACAATTATTCCGTCACGCTTGAGTTTCCAGACAGTTGCTGTCTAATGATCCTTACTTTACTACGTGTTCCTAGGCTCTTGATGAGATGGTTAGGCCAGGCTCTGTCAGGTCCTAATGGGATTCAGCCACAGCGGGCTCACATTTTCCCTTCCTTGCTTCCTGGGCTTTCTCATCCCGAAATGAATTAATTTATTTGACAGGATTCAGGTGAAAAAATTCCAACTCTGTGGCTTATGATTTAACAACTTGTTGAACTCGAAGGCCCCATTCGATAACCTAAGTGTCGTTGGATTGAAATCACTGCTTAATGCTTCTCTTTAAAAAACTAAATGGCTGTAGTCGTGTGGGCAAAAATACGTTCACACCTCCGTGTTAATATCCCAGGGTGCATCTTATAACAGTGAGTGACCCTCAACGATGTTTCTAGGAGGTGCGATGTTTCTAGAATTATGTTTCTACGAGGTGGGTTCAGCCCCCTCCCAGCCGGCCTTGGGAAGGTGGGTCCTAAGAGCGAAGCTGTTTCCTGACCTATCTCCATTTCTGTAACAAGAGAGATGCCGGCATAGTTACATGCCATGGACTTCCAGGGAAGCAGCTGTGTTTATTTGTACGTGTTATTATCTGCAAGCTTCAGGGAGCACCCCAGTCGACGGTGTCGCAGTGCCCCTATTTTTTTCCGACCAGGGTAAGGTGGACCTTTCTCTTTTATTTAGTTTTTAAGGCAAATCTCTCTCCACACAATGCAATGCATTTTGTAGAGAGCCTCTCTCTCCCTCTCCCTCTCTCTCTCTCTCTCGTTTTTAGTTTGACTTCTTCTAATGAGGTAGAATACATAGAGCGGTTTTCCAACATGCCGTTTTAATTGAGACAAAACCAGCCACGAGATCGTCGAATCTATTTACCAACTTCCTCCGTAAACGCGACCGAAAATATATTTTATTCAGACGTGTGCATATATTTTTTTCCTCCTCAGTCCCTCAAAAATATGTCGAGTGAAAATGAAGCCATATGAAAATGAACTCTTGTATATGAAATATTTCCGCCGTGGTGCCGGGATCCTGTCCTTAGCTCTGCTGTGCGTGGCCTGGCTGGCCGTCCGCATAATGAGTGTGCTGTGGGGACCCATCAATTCTTGCACTATTTCCTCGTGTACCAAATGCATGTACATGATACGTCAACAATGTGAATTAAATCTTTCCTTATAGGCTTACTGATTTTTTTTCCTCCATGGGCCAATAAAAGGGTGGATGAACATTCTTTTCCCTACCAAATGACAGCACTTCCGTTAAGAATAAAACGCAGGCATGGTTGAGTAGGAGAACATTTTTATCATTCTTTGAAGATGTGGGAAATGAGAGCTATCTAATAAAAAAGATTCCAGAGACTACATTTTTCTTAAATTGTCTTCCAGAAATAAGCAATTTGCACATGCAAGCTTTTCTTTTTCCATCATTTTTTGGGGGTGGTTGTTGTTCAGGTATTGTTCCCACAGAATTGAAACGATACAGATTCACATCCCAAATAATTCCAGTGTAACCTTAATGAACTTTTTAACACACAGTATAAATGTTAGGATTCCTTGAGACCGTAGGAGATTCTGTTTTCACTTTCGTTCCTTAAACAATGCATGCTCTTGGCGCTGCTACAATTTGGACTTGATTAGTTAAAAATAGCCTGGAAACATTTTGAATTAAATTAAAATAGCACTGTCACTTTCTTTTCATGTAGTGTTCAGCATCACCTAACATTTGCATTTGTGGATGTTTTCCTCCCAGATAAATTGGAAGAATCGTCAGCATTGTCAATAAAAATGGTACCAAGAGATGAATTCTGAGATGCACATGATTTACTGTTCGGGGTTTAATTTTGGAAAGCCAAGGGAGAGAGGAGTAGCACACAGCTGCTGTGGATGTTAATACCTTGTCATAGGTACTGAATGTGTGAGCAGGTGTGTGTGAACATGCGTATATGAGTCAGATGTCGGGGGGTGGGGTGAACTCTGAGGGCGGACCCATGTTCCAGGTGGGGCTTCACAGCCCCGGAGGAGGTGGGCTCCCCCTAGGGACCCACATTCCAGGCAGACGTTCGTAGAACTTGAAGGAACCGCTCCAAGCTGCTTTTTCCAGCCGCGTCCTTTACTCACCGAGACATTGGGCATGGACTTATTTGGAGTTTGGTTAATATTTTCTAAAGGAGGTCTCTTCATGAAACCACATGCCGCCATTCTCTCTAAAATTTGTTTTGAAGATGCGCATCTGTTCCAAAGCAACTGATCTCTATTAAAAAAAAAAAAACAAGTTGGACACAATGGGAGTTTTGCATTTGTTTATGCAAAATCTCATCCTAGAGAAAAACTAGGTGAATGCAGAAAACTGCACATGGTAGAAACGAGTCTTTAGAAGAATTGCACATACAGCACGTACAGGGATGCCCACGCCTCGGACATCTCCCAGCGCCCTCCATTCATGGGGATATTAAGAAGGTGCCCCACCCACCCACATCTGGGGTTTCAACTTTCCCTCCAGACAGCCCTCTTTCCACATTCTCACGATAACCCAGGGCTGCAACCCTTCCAATGCCCAATTCCACAAGCAAACTCGGCGTCCTTTTTCAGATCAAGTGCCACGGGCATTGGAATATGGAAGCATTTCTTACTCCTTTAGCATGTAGAAAAGCATGCTACCATTGTTCCTAGATTCCTATCTTTTTTTAAGTGACCCTAATCCCATTTTCCCCCATCATGTCTGCGGTTACAGGGAGATTTTGCACAATGCAGTGATTTTCAGACATGCATATGTCTGTTGTCACACAACGGACTCCGTCATCTCCTTCAATTTCTGTTTTCGCTCAATTTTGAACGTTTTCTGTCCTCTGTACTTGCAGAAGAGGCAAGGGCGGTGGGCTTGCATATAACTCCAAATAGCTCAATTCGGAAAGAGGCACCTCGATTCCAAGCAGGGCTTGTGGCAGGACACCGTCATCCGCATGAGTTTCAAAGGGAAAATGGTCTTGCTCTCTCTTGAGATAACTCTTCTCCCTGTTCTTGGAGGGAGCAGGCTCAGCCCCTGTCACAGAAACACAGAAGTAGACCTGGTACCGGCAAAGAGAAGTGTCTCCAGTGAGACCAGCACATGGTTTTGAACTGATTTCTCATCTCGAGATTGTTGCTAACTCACCAGGTGACTGTGACCCATCCAGGGACAGAGACCTTCACCTGTAAGGTGTGAGGTGGAGGCAGATGACCCAGAGGTCACCTCCACACCTGACCTTGGGTGATTTCAAGGGCATCGTTAGCTTAAGCTAAGCTGAGGCTCTGTCCACCAGCAGAGGGCACAGATGAGCCCACGGGGATGTCCCTTCAAATGTTCCTCTTGCGACCCTGCCTCTCTTACTCAGCAAAGGTGGGACTTGGTGGCAGTAACAGGTAGGTATGGGCAGGTACCATGGATAAGGGCCCCATGTGCAAGGAGACCTACTTCTGGGACAGGAGGGGGTTTGCACAAATGTTTCTAGAGCCTGAGCTTCTTGGCCGTGTCTTGGGGTGAGTGGTTCCACAGTGGGATTCCAGGGGGTGTTTCATCATTCATGAGTCAGACTCCCAGTGTGGGTGTGTCTGTGGGGTGCGGAGGAGGTGGTAGAGAGGAGGTGGCCCTTCGGGGTCTGCCTCTCTCCTGCTCCTCCCTGGCATTTCATACCTTGGCATCCCTCTACTGCCTCCTTCAAAGACGACAGTGAGCCATCGGTTTACAAGTTTAGGGAAAACTTTACTTCATGCAAAAAGAGCATCGGTGCATGACACTGACTCTTGGAATGTATAATAAAACACTCCAAAACACAATGAAAATAGTCCTTTTCCAATATCTCCCAGTACAAGACAGTTTATAATTTAAGGATTATTTTTATATACCCTAGTTGAGATCATAACTTTGCTCCATGTTTTAAAAATGTCCCCTGTTGATTAAATAGGAGTTCCATTTAGATTTCTGTGACGCTTACAACATGCCCGTGGTATTTGGGGTATGGATTATTACGTAGGTGACTCCACCTGCATAAAGTACCCCAAATATACAGGTCACCCCAACTACATAGGGTACCTCACCTTTGTAATGCACCCCAAATATATAGGTTGCCTCGATACCATAGGGTCCCCCAAATATATAGGATACTCCAACTACATAGGGTACCCCAACTGTATAGGACACCCCAACTATATAGGATACTGTACCTGCATAAGATACCCCAAATATACAGGTTACCTCAATACCATAGGGTACCCCAAATATATAGGATACCCCAACTATGTAGGACATCCCAACTAGATAGGACACCTCGAGTAGATAGGGTACCGCAACTACATAGGATACCCCAACTATATAAGACACCCCGCCTGCATAGGGTACCTCACCTTCTTAGGGCACCCCACCTATGTTTCATCCACGTTCATCCAACTGCATAATTCTCACACTGTCACCTTTCTAAACACATCGTGTGTTACTGGTTCAATACCCTCATAGACTTCAGCGCCACAAACCTAAGTTTACATTTTAAGGAACCTGCTCTGAATTGAGGACAGTGAACGTCTGTGACGTGTGATGAGCCGAGTGGGGAATTCCCGGTGTCCTCCATGCATTATGCAAATGCACCGTGTGGTCAGACTCGAAGCTGCTAGGGTGGCACCCTTTGCATCCCCGGCGGGGAATGCTGAGTCCCAGTGTCAGATCCCCGTCGTCCACACCACAGGACTCGTCTTGTACTTGCATTTCAGCCCCATTTGAGATGATTTTGGAACCAGGAAAGGCTGATGTTCCAGGTCACCTCTGCTTTATGGGTGGGTTTCATCGGACTTTAATACGAGTTTTACTTTTTGTGTCTCCGTGGCTTGATACACAAAGCCAACAGAAAGGAGGGATGAAGGACGTTTTCTGTTCCGCTGAGGACACATGCTCTGCGCCTTCATTGATGAAGGAAGTGGGTCGCTGACTTGCCTCTCATACCTTTTTTACATAATAGGTTACTTTTAATGGCTCCTTGAAAACAATTTCTAAAAATCGGGTAATTACCAACTGTACTGCCCTAGCTCTTCTTTCGAATATGCCGATTTTTTTTTCAAAGTCTGACCTACTCTCCTTTCCCTGAATTCCTTTCCTTGATTGAAAGAGATACTTCTTAACGTGATACGTATCACCCAGTTGTGTCAGGGCACATATCATGAATGAGATGTAATTGATGTTCACAGATATTACAGAATCTGTGCTGGATTTATTTTTCTAATGGTCATGAGGCTCTTTTGGACACCCTCAAGCCTCATCTATCACTTTGGGGGCATCAGAACGCTGGTAGAAAACAATGAGGTTTTACTCTTATTTGGGGAGGGAAAGACCTGGGCCAACCTGCTGGACACAGAGGTGGGGGTTCAAAGATGTCCTCGTCCTGCACTGCTGTTTGAAGCCACAATTTAATGATTTATAGGTAGTGTGCAAGCATCCTGGGGCGGCTGTAACAAATGGCCATCAACTGGGAGGCTTAAACAACAAGAATCCATCCTCCTCCATCCTGGAGACCAGACGTCTGAGGCCAAGGTGTCCCAGGGCCGTGCTCCCTCCAGAGGCTCCAGGGGCGGGTCCTTCCTGCCTCTTCCAGCTTCTGGGGGCTCCAGGCATCCCTGGGCTTGTGGCCACCTCCCTGCCGTCTCTGCCCCTGTCTTCACGTGGCTTCTCTGTGTCTGGGTCCCTCATCTTCTGTGTCTTAGAAGGACCCTGTCATTGGATGTAGGGCCACCCTCATCCAGGAGGACCTCATCTCAGACCCTTCACTGCATCACGTCTGCAAAGACCCTCTTTGCAAATAAGGTCCCGTTCCCAGAATCCAGACGGGCATGGATTTGGGGAACATCAATTCAGCCCAGGACAGGTGAGAACCAGATTCAGGAGAATGTGGGACCCCCAGGGATATTTGCAGAGCTGATCACACAGCCAGACACAAGCCCCTCTCATGGGACAGCCCAGCGGCACAGCTGGCAGACAACAGCCAGCAGGGTCCTGCCCACCCCGGGCGGCCACTTCCTTCCTTCAGAAAAAGTGCCCAAAGCACTCATCTTTGATGGAAGAAGGGCCTGTGAACACCCACCAAGCGCCCACCGCAGCTGGGAAAATGCACATCACGCCTGTTCCGTCTTTATCTTGTACAAGTCAATTACAGATGGCGCGTGTGTCACCCGAACCACCCATACGGTCGCCGCTTGTCACGAAGAAGTGAGATCTCTCCTCCGTCAAGTCAGGGGTGACTTTGAAGCCTCCAGGAAACCCACACCCGTGGCAGGGACCGTATTTGATCTCTGGAATTTGTGATCCTGTCCTGCGCACGGCTCCTGTGACTGCAGCAGATTTGGGAGAAAATGAATCAGAGAGTGTAAACTGTGATCTGAAAAGGGGATGCGGCCCGCTGGCAGCTCTGAGGCTGCAAGCAGCTCTTTAAACCAGCAAAGGGTGCTGGTTGCAAAGCCTGACTTCCAGGGGAAAAAAAAAAAGAAACTAAAAAACATGTTTTCCCTTGCAGCGTGAAGAGCATATCAGTCCTTAGCTGGACTTTTCAGCGTGAAGCAAGTGCACTGGTTCATCTCAAATAAGCACTCTTTACTCACCTCTGGTCTATGAAGATGCTTTTCCATTATCCACGGCTCCTCTTTACGGCTGATAAAATAAGGATCCCAGTAATAGTGTTCTTTCCTCCATGGGACTCTACATTTTGAAAAAGATGACATTTTATAAAATAGACGACGTGTTAGAAAAATGACAAGTGTTACGTCATCCGACGGCTTAGAAAGAAACATTCCACTTTACCTTTCTCTGTTATTCTGCTTCATGAGGTGTCCCCGGTTCTGTTATCTTTGCACTTTCACGTGTCTTTTTCTAAAAAAAATCTCAGCTCGTTTTACAAACTGGAGAACAAGCAGCGTGTTCCAATACATGGTGATTTTTGGCAAGGTTTTCAGAGACGCCTGCGAGTTTTTATGTACTCCTTTCACTGGTGATGAGCTCGGTGCTTTTCTTGAGCTCCTACAAGGTACCAAGATCAGGAATCCGGGCAATGAACAACTGTGGTCACAAGAGCGGGATCAGCCTGTGATTTCTCCAAGACACTCAGAGTTTCCAGGTAGAGGAAACCAGGAGGATGAAAAGGTGAGACCATCCCAACTGCATCTTGCATCGGTGTGGGACCCCCATTTCCGATAAAGCATCTCTGTCTGCATTATTTACCTTAAAGATGTACCTGTATTGTCTGAAATGAAAGTAGTTGGAATACAAGTTGCATGTCACCTTAGCTTCCAAAACGATGATGACAAAACTGTTGAATGTTTAGCCGACATGGGACGGAGGCTACCTGCCTATAGTTGCAAGGCGGGGACGGGGGGTGGGCGTGTGCTCGGGGCCCCACAAAGCTCACCTGTGTGGCCAGCAGGTCCCTCCCACCTCCGTCTCCATGGGTTCTCCCAGGACCAGTGAGCCTGGAATCTGCCCACAGGTGGGTGGTTGGAACGGCCGCCAGAGCACAAGGTTGCTTTGGACGAGACCCAGCGGCCAGTCAGAGCAGGCGCCCCTGCTTCGGGCTACGTAGTAGCTTCAGAGCGCCCACAACCTTGTTGTGTGGGGCTGCCGAGGCCGTAGCCCGTAAATCTTCCCCGGGCTGCAGTAACCCCACGTTTCCCCTTCCCTCTCTGTCCCAATGCCTCCCGAGTGAGCTTATCCATTCACCATCCTTGCAAAGTTTCTGGCAAACGCGGGGACAGGGAAGGGCTCATTCTGCAGAGGGTGGAGAGCTCTTTTCTTTGTAGCACATGCAAGGCAGTGCCCGGGTGATGAATGTGCAAGCGGCCTGCGACAGGAGAGCCCAGGAGAGTGAGTTTGAACAGCACAGGGGTTTGCTTGCCAAGAAAAGTCATGGAAATGCTATAAAAAAAAGCTAGGAGTAGTCAATTTGGGTTCTAGAAAGAAGGCTGAACTTTTTACCTGCACAGAACAATTCACCTGCCCACCTGGGTTGCTGGGGAGAAAGGGGGGTGCCCAGAAGGAGACCTCAGTGCTGACATTCTCGGGGACCCAAAGGGTATCTGGAAAGTGGATGTTCAAATGGAAAATCATACGCATATGTTCAAGGCAGCATTATTCACAGCAGCCACCCACGCGTCCATGGATGGATGGATGGATGGATGGATGGAAGGATGATGGATGGATGGATGGGCGGATGGATGGATGGTGGATGGATGGATGGATAAATGGATAGATGGACGAATGGATGGGTGGATGGTGGATGGATGAGCAAAATGTGGTTTATCCACAAAATGGAATATTATTCAGCCATAAAAAGGGATGAGACACTTACACACATTCCTTGATGCTCAGTGAAAGAAGCCAGGCACCACCGGCCACGTAGTGAGTGATTCCATTATGGGAAATCTGCAGAATAGGTAAATCTATGGAGAGGAAAGTGGATTAGTGGTTACCAGAGGCTGGGGGGGGGGAGCGAATGACTGCTTATGGGGACAGGGTCTCCTTTGGGAATGATGAAAAGAATATTCTGGACTTGATAGAGATGTGGGTTGCACAATATTGTGACTGCGCTAACTGCCTGGAGTTGTACCCTTTCAAATGGTCGACTTTGTGTTATGTGAACTGTATCTCAATTTTGCTTTAAAGAAAGGCACTTTGCAGTCCCCACTGAACAGCTGGTGGCAGGCAATGGGCTTGGGTCATTTATCGAAGAGAAGGACTTGTCTCCAGCTGAGGTGCCCATTTGCTCGGACATCAGGAAAATGAAACGAGAGTCTGTGTCAACGTGAAGGCAACGTCACGACTGGGAGAAGCTGTGTCATCTACCTAACTGGATATCAGAGAAAGACAGGAGTTATCCTAAGTGATAGAAATCCTCATGCTTGAGGAGCCCTGGGAAGAGAGAGACAGACAGAGACAGAGAGAGAGAGAGAAAAGGGGAGATACTGCAACAGTCAAACTCAAACCCATTCTCCCACCTGGACTTTTTCTAACGCCAGAATCCGCAAGCAGGTGAGCTGGAATAATTCTAGAAAACAGCTGGTTCCATCTTCTCGTTTTTCCGGCGGGGACTCTAAGCCCAGACTGAGTCTAACCCCTCAAAGATATTTGCAAGTAGGTCTTCAAGCAGAAACGGGTTTGTGGACCTTCATAGCAGCATTATTCACACAAGCCAAAAGGGGGAGGTAGGCACTGCAGGTCCGGCTACGTGTCGAGGGCTGCTGTAGGCTTCTTACTCTCACAAGGGCTGTTTGAAAATGGACCAGCCCCAAGGAGTTTAGCAGAGAGAGGTGGGGAGAAAAGAAATCAGGCGCTTGCAGCCGTGTGAGGTGCCTTGATCGAGCCATTCTTAAAGCTGGATATCACTGACGTTTGCATTACATCAAGCAAATACTTTCTGTCTCAATCTGACCGATTGAGTTTGAGGTGTCTCTGAGTGGTGCCCAAACAGCTCTAATGGATACACATCCCACCATCCTTCCTTCTCCAGAACCTCGTACACCACATCCCCACTTCTAGAATGGGGTTCCCACTTCTGATACCATGGCTAAAAGCCACCAGTGTGCCTCAGTAGGGCCACTCACTTTGAAGGTGGCTTGCAGAGCTAGTTGTCTCTTGTCTTCGGGGTGAGATTCCCCTTGAGGTCTCGGTCAACCCCATATTTGGAGGTACCTTGCAAAGCCTTGGCTTCAGACGGTGTTTGTGAAAAATGCGTTTGTGGATGCAAAAACCCCTTCCCTGGAAAAGGAATCATGTATAATTTCACACCAAGAATGCTTCCGAGTTGCAGCTCTGCATCAGAAAAGTAAATAAATAAAAAAAGAGAAAACGAAAACCTTTAAGCATTTTTATATCGTTCTAGTTCACTTAATTAGGAGATGTAAAGAGTCAGCACAAAAATATAGGTTTATCACGTGGGCCTGATTTTGGGGGGAAAAAAAAGACATGGCTTAAATTCTAAACAATGGGGATTTTGTTCAATTCCCATCATTTCACTACTGATTAAATCTGAAAAGGTGAAAGGAAAATGCACCAGAGAGACAGTTCCCTTCGAACACACACTTTTAGGGAATAAACCTGAGTTTTACATCTTTTGTGAATTCAGTTGTCTGTGCTGAGTGTGTGTGTACGTAGAACGGGATCGTCTGATGCCTCCAGATCGTAAGAGACATAGATGGCGAAGTATTAAGGGGAAAACATTTACATACGATCACCTAGACCCCAAACATATTTCAAGCGGAATGAGACTGCACATAGGAGAGCAGATTTATCGCAGACCTGGGGAGGCCAGAGGTGCCAGCCGGGGGGGTTGCAAGGACCTCAGAGCCTCTTACTTTTATTTTATTTCATTTTAGTTTTCTCTGGCTCCCTGTGACCTTGTGAAGAAAGAACCGATTCATAAAGGAACTGCAGGCTCGCCCTCCCGGCCGTGACTCTCATTAACACGTCCCCAACTGCAGGCAAGCGTATTTTCAATCTGCTAAAAGGAGAATCAAACTTTACAGCCGGGGGTCTAGCGCACGAGTGGCAGCCAGCGGGCCCTGGAAGCCGCCAGCCAGCGCCAGTGCTTCGGATGCAGGCGAGGGGGCCCGAACAGAGACCCCCCGCACGTGGGCTGCGCCAGCGGCTGGAACAGAGAGCCTCGGGGAGCCGGTGGGGCAGCTAGGCAGGGTGGCCGGCAGGGCAGCCCTCCGTGTCTGCAACAAACAAGGTAACTAGAACACGTTTATGTCGGGACCCTGCCCCATGTTCGTGCAATTAACACAGCGGGCATCAAAAGCCATGATCCAGGTAAGACTGACGTTAAACAATTAGACGGATGCTTGGTACAATTTCCAACTTCCCTGCAGGGACGGGCATGAGGTGGCCGGGCCACCGGTGCCCCTTCCTCTCCTGTTCCAGAGCTCAGTCCCAGATCTAAAACATCCATTTCCCAAATGCGAAAACACTGGCTTGGGCTGCGTTCTAGGACCCTCCCTGCTGTCTGTGGGCACGGCATTGTGCAGGCTCCGCACCGCTGGATGGCCCTGGGTCCCCTCCACACCCCACATTCCCACATGCTGCATTTATTTGAGATATGGGGTCCGCCTGCCTGCCTGAAGTCGGCGATTTCAGGAAGGGGTGCCTGGCCCTGGCTGGTGCAGAGGCACGGCCAGCCGGCCAGCCAGCATCATCTCCCTGCACAGGCGGCACTGGGAAGCTTATTGAAACGTGAAGACTCATTATCCAGCTCCCATTTAATTGTTCCTCTGCCGATAGGAAAGCCCGGAGTTTCTCTAAGAGGCAGGAATGGAATATTCGTCCTCTTGTGCTTTCCCGGGGGAATAATCTTAAAAACTTTCCCTCCCTGTTTTTCCAGTGGCGAGAGGCTGCCATCACATTACGTTACTCTGTAGAGTCAGGACATTTGTGGAGAAGGGGGAGGCGTGATTCAACCCTCTGGCTCCGAGAGAAATTGGTGAGGGTTGTCTCCAAACTCCCAGCCTTAAAAACCCTTGACACTTTGACGTTCTCACTGGTAAGTGGAAGTGACGGAGTCCCGTCAACCAGAGGACATTCTGATCGACCCTGGCAGGGATCACGCCAGCAGCCTGATGGAAAGTGATGACTCCAGCGGGGCGAAGGCAATTGTGCTTCAGTTGTAGCCGGTGTCTGACGAGAAAAGTGAGGAGGTTGCTCAGAGAACTTGTGTTCGCCTCGTTTCCACCTCAGTCATCTTGGAAATAGATTGCAAATTGCTTAAACCCCCCAAAATATGGCGGCATGAATGCCTCATTATGAAACCGAGTTTTGATACGACTTGGAAAAAACTAATAGGCTCCGGTGATGGGTTTCAGATGTGGGATCTCTGCCAGTACCAAAACGCCAGGCAAACGATGACGGCAAAAAAAAAAAAGAGAGAGAAAGAAAGGGAAAAAAGGCTGCTGTCCTAGAGTGTGCCGATAATCTTTCTTGCTCTCTCTCTGTCTCTCTCTTTTTTCTCCTCCCCCAAGAATCTAGTTGCATTAATGAGAGACTTTGCACGCCCTGCGTGGCCGTGACCTTTCACGTCGGGGACATGCAGAGAAACACTGCCGGGGCCAGAGTGATAGGAAACCGGTTGGATCTGAAGGCTGCCCACACCCAGGCAGAAATGGTTTCTGACAAGTCGGAGCTGAATTCCCCCAGCACAGACACGGCCACCCCCCTTCCTCGCCCGTATTTTGTTGTTTTTTTTTTTTTTTAAATGGTCCCAAATTGGCTGTTTAATATCTGAGCACTGCAGAGTCCCTGAGGATGTGGAAACGGAAAGCTAGTGCCGGGGCCACTGGAGGGGCCCCACCAGGTGAGGCTGTGGTGATGACAGCTCCAGGGGAGCCTGCTGGCGCCGGCCCTCCGCTCCTCCCTCCCTCCCATACACACTCCCCCCCCCAACCCTGGGCTTCCCCCCCCATCCGAGAGTGACCTTGAAGACTGTAGGAAGAAATTAACGGAAGGATTTGGGGGACTTACCTTCCCGCCCAGCCACCCTGCTTCAGGAGAGGCACTCAATAAATAAAAGGAGAGATGAAATATGTGCATTTCACTGCCCAGACCTGTTGACAAAAATGAGAAATGAAACGTGGGAAGGTGATGTCAGACGGAGCAATGGCAGAAGAAGGTCTCCTTGGGGGTGTCCTGGTGATGGGCGGAGACACAAGAGACCGCCAAACCCTGTGCCCTGATTTATGGGCAGACCTTGGAAGGGACCTGGAGGCCCCCCTATGAAAGACAGGCATTTCAAACACATCCTTCGGAGATATTTCTACATCAAGAAGAGGAGATATCACGCGAGAGTCCACCATGTCACAGAAGGGGGCTGAATCCCACTGGTCTGAAACTCACCTGGAAGTTCTCAGGAATACTTGCATTCTGTAAGATATATGCCCCTGTCCTCCACCTGCATCTACATAGAAATGCCCCTGTCCTCCATCTGGAGGTCCTGCATCTACACAGAAATGCCCCTGTCCCCCACCTGGGTACCTGCATCGGATGTAGAAATGTCCACGCCCTCCACCCGGGGTAACTGCATCTACACAGAAATGCCCCTGTCCTCCACCTGGAGGTCCTGCATCTACATAGAAATACCTCTGTCCCCCACCTGGGTACCTGCGTCGGATGTAGAAATGTCCACGCCCTCCACCTGGGGCACGTGCATCTACTTAGAAATGCCCCCTGTCCTCCCTCTGGAGGTCCTGCACCGAGTGTGAATTCCTTCTGTCACCATCTTCTCTCTGTTGATCTAAAGAACAAGAAGGTTATCACTTACTCCTGAGATCCACTTTGCTTAGCCATCTGTTTCTGCAATTTCTGAGCTTTTCTGGGGGGCGACTTCTCGGGAAAGCAAGCTGCAGAAGCGTCGTGGCCGTGAAGGCTGCTCTCCTGCCCCTTTTCAGGAAGACTCCACAAGGCATTCCCTCACTTCCCAGTGCTTGGTGCCCCCAGGGATCCCAAGTTTCCCCGGGACGATGAAATCGCTGTCACCCACCTGGGCAGGCTAATGCTGGGGCCCCTCCGTTTTTCTGGGGGCATCTCAAGCACCCCAGCCTCTCGTGGAGGAAGCACCTGTTTCGTCCATACCCGGGGGCCGAGCCCTGCCCAGCTGCCTCCGTCCCTCCTGCTGTGGCTCAGAGGTCATCTCAGCCAACAGGTGTTTTCCCTCAGAATTGCCTCTTGTGTGAATTCAGCCCAGGAATCACAGGGCTGTGTGGCCAGGGGTCAAATGCAGCCGCGCGGGGTCCCCCGGGGGCCGGGGCTTACCAGGTGTTTAATATTATCAGACCTCATTTGCCGAGATGCTGATGGCGTGTTCTCCGTGGTCCCAAATAAATTTAACGAGAGCGACTTTCAAAGCCCACTTATTAGCGCGTCTGCTCAGCGGACGGGCAGGTTATGCTAATTCGAGAAGGCAGGTGGACCCTCTCGGAAAGGGAACACATGCGCTCCGCGGCCTGGCCCCGTTTGTGGTAATTTTGGGGTCTCATTTCCATTTGTAAGAAAGATAACTACTTACATATGGAAGCAATAAATAAGAGAAGTCATTAAAATTTCTCTCATTTAGAAAAAAAAAAATCTTAATGAAGTAATATCTTTGCCAAGGCAGGCAGAAATGTAAATTAGACATAAGAACGAAACCTATTAAAGAGAATTGCTATGTTGCTAGTGTTTTTTTTTTTTTAATCTAATGAATTTATGAATTGTTGGTTGTTGGGTCACAGACTTGGTTAATTTCCTATGTGTTTAACTCAGCGGGGAAGAGAGAAGGGGCTTCTTAGGAACCGTAATGGTAAGTCCATTAGCTGCGTCTTGCTAATCAGAAGACAAATGACAATAGCGATGGCCTGATATTAAGAAACATGGATGCATTCTTCTAACTTTGGGGGGTTTTGCCCCGACAATTGTCAGTTGTCATCAGAGAACTGAAGCAGGAGAAAGTACAGTCCACCTACCCCACCGGCCACTTGACTATAAAGTTTACAACGAGGCTTTCAAAATGTCCCGTTCCCCATTCCTTCCAGCGGGACGTACCCACGAAGCGTGGCAGTCACTGAGAAACATACAGGGTAGTTGTTTTAGAGCAGAGGGAAATGCTGAACAGAACAGAAATCTAATTCAGCGGTCCCCGGGTGGCTGTGTAATAAAAACAGAGATATTTCTCCTATGCCACTATGGCTCCTGTAGCAATTTGCAAAGTCCTTTGGTTGAATAGGCAAGAGAAGGGCTGCCGTGAGTCTCAGCGGAGTTTCAGGGGGAGAAGCTGTCTGCCTCTGCACCCCTTGCTACACCCAGCTCGGGCAAGGTTCTGGCATCTGGAAGTATGTGATCGCCCTGGGGTTCCCCGTGGTTGAGGACTCCATTGGAATCAGCCAGCAGATGCATCTCAGCTGCGCAGCAACTCTGCTGACCTCGCAGGGGTGAGCTCACCTGGGGACCCCAGACTGAAGCAAACTGGGGGCCATTGGCGCTTTCCTCCTTCAATGATCCTCCGTTTCCCTGTCATCCAATCACTGCACATGACTAACGTATGTCATAGCTTTTCAGGGAAATCTCCTCCTAAAAGTAAGAAGGGACTCGTCTTAGGGACTGTCATAGGCTGAATTGTGTCTCCCCCCTCCCAAGTTCCTACATTGAAGTCCTAACCCCCAGGACCTCAGAATGTGGCTGGATTTGGAAGTGGGGTCTTTAAAGAGGAGATGAAGGTACAATTAGATCACTAGGGTGGGTCCTGATCCCATAGGACTGGTGTCCTTATAAGAAGAGGAGATCAGGACACAGACGCACACAGAGAGATGACCTTGTGAGGACACAGGGAGAAGACGGCCTTCTACATGCCCAGGGGAGAGGCCTCGGGAGGGACCAGCCCTGCTGACCCTTGGATCTCAGACTCCAGCCTCCGGGACTGGGAGATATAAATGTCTAATGTTTAAGCGGCCCCGTGTGTGGTATTTGCTCAGCATCCCCGAGCAAACTCATACCCTGCTATGCATGCTTGCAATTCTGCAAAGTCATTTAGGGAGATTTCCCCTTGTCCTAGGGGGAAGAGAAGGCTAGGTTACAGAGGCACTGGTCCTGGAAATGGGGTCCATTCCTCAGATAACTTCCTCCTGGTCATCCTGGTGGGAAAGGTGCCCTCAAGCACACGATGACTGGAAAGAGAAATGGGGTCAGGTTTTCCCTGGAGAGCGGGTGTCTGCAGGTCTCAGAGGAAGCAGTCAGGCTGCCCCATCTTCTCAACGCTTTTGGTAAAGTCACTTGTAAATGAACATATCTGGAGTACAGAGACCTGATTTTTGACAGCTCTGACCACAGAAGCACGTGGGTTTACAAAGGAAAACTTGAGGCTGGGTTCTAGGAGAGAGTCCTTCCCGCCTCTCTTAGCTTCTGGGGGCTCCGGGCGTCCCTGGGCTTGGGGCCGCCTCCCTCCTGTCTCTGCCTCTGTCTTCACGTGGCTTCTCCTCTGTGGATCTGAAATCTCCCAGTGCTGTTTTATAAGGATCCAGGTGATGGATTCACATTTGGGGCTTACTCGGGTGAGAAACACAGTCACAAAAGGGATACATGTGGTCTGGAGGTCAAAGGGAGCCATCTGCGTTTACCTGGCCAGGAGAAGCAAGGTGGGACTAACCCCATTTTAAAAGAAAAATCCTGCTTCCCAGGAGCCCCCTCAGTTCCAGGCAAAGTGAGATGGCAATCACTCTGCACCTTGTCATTTGACCTCATCAGGGGTGCTGCCCTGGTCGCCTCCTGTCCCCTCCGGCTTCAGCCGTGTACTTCCTGCTGGCCAGCTGCCCGGGGTGGGGGGCAGGCAGCTCTGAGCATCACTTGCTTCTCCTCTCGGTAAACCATCCGCGTGTTGGAGACACTCACATTGGAAAAGACTCGTCACGATGGGGTGTTACCTGGCAGGGTGACACAGGTGCTTGCAGGGGAATGAGCTGCTCATGCCAGGTAGCAACAGGCTTGAATGTCTACACGGGCTCCCAATCCTTCTGAGATTACATCTGTGACCACAGGGTGACAATTTGATCGGAGAAAGGAGCTTCTTGTGTAATGAATGATTCCCTGTACATCTCTTAGCCAAACAGACACTGGGAGATCACCCATACCTGTCGACAGGTGAGGACTCCTGGCTGAGAACTTCCCCACATATCTACAAACAACAAGGTGTCTAAAGGGACTTATAAAGGGGGCTCATCACCTGGAGATGATGCAGATGTGATCATGGAAGTGAGAGTTCAGTGTGATGCCCTCTGAAGACAGGGGGAAGAGGTTGTGAGCCCAGGAATACCAGCTGGCCCACATCAGACAGTTAGTAAAGGGGGAGACTGGGGTCCCACTGACGTTTTAGGGTCCGTGGTCTTTATCGCTAAAACCACCCAACTCTATCTTTTTAATATTTTTATTGTATTGGAGAATAGTTGATTTACAAAGTTTTGTTAGTTTCAGGTGTACAGCAAAGTGATTCAATTATACATATATTCGCTCTTTTTTAGATTTTTTTCTCATATAGGTTGTTACACAATATTGAGTAGAGTTCCCCATGCCATACAGTAGGCCCTTGTTGATTACCTGTCTCATATATAGTAGTGTATGTGTGCTCCTCCCAAGCTCCAGATTTATCCCCCTCCCACCGCGTTTCCCCTTTTAAGCCACCCAACTCTTAATGCCTCCTGGTTGGTGAGGGAAATGCCAGCTCTTAATGTTTTCCTCTTTGTCCTACAGCAGCTACATGGTGGGTATGCCTGACATTGTTTCTTTCCTTTCTAAAATAGCTTTATATATAAAACAGATAACCAACAAGGACCTACTGTATAGCACAGGGAACCCTGTTCAATATTCTATAATGACCTAAATGGGAAGAGAATCTGAAAAAGAATAGATACTTGTCTATGTATAACTGAATCACTTTGCTCTACACCTGAAACGAACACAACATTGTTAATCGACTCTACTCCAGTATAAACTAAAATTTTTTTAATAAAATGGCTTTATTTATACTCCCAAAGATGTGAAGTCGGTCTTGAAGAGACCTTGCTGCACCCCCATGTTCATTGCAGCATTATTCACAATAGGCAAGATATGGAAACAATTCAAGTGTGTGTCCATGGATGAATGGATAAAGAAAACATGGTTTTAGATACACAATGGAATACTATTCAGCCTTGAAAAAGGAGACCCTTCCACTTGAAACAACATGGATGGACCTGGAGGGCATGATGTTGAGTGAAATGAGCCAGTCACAGAAGGGCATATACTGCACAATTCCATGTATGTGAGGTCTGCAAAATAGTCAGACTGAGAGAAGCAGAGGCTAGAACACCTGCCATGGTTTCTGTGGCTTCTTTCCAGTAAAACAAAGCAGGTGACGTGGTTGGGTGAGGTTCTTTGCCAAGTAGGGAAGACACACACGGCTGTGTCCCTTGTTCCTCTGTGCCCAGACCGATCTGCAAAACCTCCCCTTCTTCCAAGCCCTGTTCCCCAGAACCACAGCAAGGGATCCCCATTCCCTCTGCTCCAAGGAGACCCCAGCACATTTTAATGCCATTGTTCAAGTCAGAAGTTCATATTCGGGAGTCCCTGTCTTGCAACACCTCCCTCTCATCCGTGGAGATGCAGCCTCATCTTCCAATCTTTGGGCAGTGCAGATTGTACACAACAGGTGTGACCTCAAGATGCGTCCTTATGTCAATGCATTCAAAGTATCCTCAGAGCCACTAATGCCCCGCCACATAAAACCACACGGCTAAGTGTGTCTTCCAAGTGCAGAGAAGACAGACGAAAATACCCGGGAAGGAACATCTCCAGCACGTTTTTTGTGCATCTGGAGGTTCATCCATGATCCGAAATGCATGTTTGAATATACAAGAGCGACAAAAACTGTGCTTTCTTCACGGGGGTTCTTGCCAGCAAATATGGAACATCGTAAAGGGCGATTTTCCTAAGTGCTCAGGCTGGCGAAGATCATCGTAGCCCAATTCGGAGAAGGAAAAAAAAAAACCTAAAACGCAGGGGCTGGGGACCTCAGGGAGGAGGGAGGAGAAAGTACTTTAAGAGGCAGTGTGGAAAAATCCACCGCAGACTGCCGTCAGTTTTATGTCCTGACCACAGTGGGTGTACATGGAAATACTTGGGTGGGTTTCTGTGTGAATTAAAGCATTTATAGAGCCCCGGACTCCCGTTACCTCTTAGACGTCTTATTAAAGCCCCGTTAGTGTCAACATGGGGCTTGTAACCCTGCTGGACCCCAGCACCAATGAAAAGCAGCTGTCACGAAGTGAAGGGTGTTAGGCAAACTCTTCTGGATGAAGGGAAGGGGAGACCCGGCAGAAGCAGCTCCGCCTAGAGGCAGGGCGTGGGCTGCAAGAGAGAGCGGGCCCACGGGCTTCAGTTCTGATGGAAATGATGAGTTTTCAGGGCTGGGATGGAGCTTAAGGTCTGTGAGAGCCTTTGGGTTAAGTGAGGGGACAAACCTAACCTGCTGTGAAAGCAAGAAATAGGGCTCTGGACCAGCTGTACGGGTTGTGTGTTGTGCAGTGGGGCTGCACCCACACTCGGATCTCCAAGGACAGGGAAGCAAGCACCTGGGTGTCTCCACACTCCTGCTGGACCAGGAACACAGGACGGAGGGGCTAGAGCTGTCTGGGTGCCCTGATGTCCCCAAGCTGGGGAAGGAGGAGACGGGGTTGTCCCTACACCCCTGATGTCCAAGGACAGGAGAGGAAGGACATGGGTGCCTCACACTCTGGCAGGACCAGAAGCTACAAATGGAGGGGACGGACCTGTCCCCACTTCCCTGATGTTCCATGGCTGGGGTGGAGAACAAAGGGTGTCGCTGCACATTGCTGGACCAGGAACACAGTATGGACGGGACGCTGCTGGGGATGGGCAGTGGGTCCCTGGCGACCATGACTCTGGAAAACCCTCCACCCCAGGAGGGGCGTGTGCGCGCCCTGGGGACCAGGTTGGCCTGGGTCCTAGAGGGACACCCATGTCCTACACTCCCTGCCCTGTCCCTTCAGAGGTGTGTGTCCACTACTGCACACGAAGGATGCACACAAGCCTTCACACCACCTACCGTCCCACTTGCCTCACTCGCTTCCAGCCCCACCTGCCGTACCCCCCGCCTCACCTCCTGAACCTCGGCCATCCCATCACCAGCTCCCCACATCATCATCTGCTGCTCTGCTCATCTCCCAGCCGACCTCACTCCCAGCCCCTCCCTTCCTTATATCCCACCGTCCCCTCTGCCACCACACCTTCCCCGCCATCAGCAGCACTTCCTCAACCCACACATCCCATACCCAATTCCCAAACTGAAAACTTTCCCATCCCCAGCTTCACCTCTCACATCTCCCGCTCCACCATCCCCGCCCCCCCCCCGCTCCATCCCCGCCCCCCGCTCCACCATCCCCGCCTCCCTCCCCACCAACCTCACCTTCTCAACCCCAGACACCCCATAACCAATTCCCCAAGCTGAACCCTGTCCCCTCCCCATCTCCACTCCCCCCACCTCCACCAAGTGTCTGCCCATCCCCCAGCACTCAATCACTCCCCTCCTCCGCCTCTGTCTCCTCCCCACCAGCTCCTTCTTATCCCTCCCTCCATTTCCACCTTCCTCACCTCTCTCCTCTCCCTCCTCCCCTCCCCAGCTTCCAAGATTCAGTCTCTCCTTTGCAGGACTTCCCACCTTGGAATCATCTCTGAGCATCACTTTTGGAGGTGTGGAGAAGCTCAGAATTCTCATGGAGAGAATGTCTCAGGGATGTTCGTAATGGAAGGAGTAGAACATGGATAGTAGAAGGATGGGCTGCAGGTGGCCTGAGATTCCCACGTTGAGGAGAAGCTCAGGAAGCTCTGGGAGGAGTGTCGGTGCCACAGCTCCAAGTCCGGTCAGCGTTCCAGGCCCTGGACCTGGGCTCACTCCGCGTCGGCGTGCCCCTTGGAGGTACCCTATGCCCCTGAGCTGCTGCCTGGGGAGGCTGTGATGGGCAGGGGCTGGACCCGGCTTTGGGAAAGCCTGCTCAGTGGAACAGACAAGTCAGCCAGGAGAAACACCGGGAAACTTCCAAGGAAAGCTAGTTTGTAGTAGGTAGGGCCGTCTTGGCTTGCGGTGAGGTCACGGCAACACCTTAAAATGATTTTTCCGCTGCCCACTGTGCACTTTTCCGAGAACCTCTCTCGTTTCCAAATTCATGAATATGTCTGCCAAAATGTGAATCCATCTGTTTCCGATTCGATGGCCGTTAACTCGGTGGGTCATCCTGGTTCTTTTCTTTTAGGTCGACGTTCGTTTTAGCAAATGAGTGGAGCTAGGTGAGTTCTGACAACTGCGGACGAGGTTTCAGGGCTAAAAGTTGAAGCGTCCAGATGTCTGGTGTTAAAACCACACGGCTTGCCTGTCCTCCAGTCTGGGTAGAGGAGAGAGGGTTCTCCTGGAACCTTCCCTAAGGAGGCATCCTCCACCTGACCCCCACCCCATGCCCAGCGGGCATTCACATTCACGTCCCCCAAACTGCAAGACCTGAACAGTGATGGGGCCCCAGCCAAGAGCTAGACCCTCTCAGATGCGGCACCCAAGGGGATCAAGACTCTTTACTGCTTAGCCAAGGGTTCACAGATGGAAGGTTCATTTGTTTTGTTTGTTTGTCTTTATTGAAGGATAGTTGATGTACAATATTATATGTAACAGGTGTACAATATTATAGGTAACAGGTGTACAATATTATACGTTACAGATGTACAATACAGTGAATCACAGTTTTTCAATATTATATTCCGTTTATAGTTATTATAAAATATTGGCTATCTTCCCCCATGTTGTATAATATATCCTTGTAGCTTATTTATTTTATACATAGTAGTTTGTACCTCTTCATCCCCTACCCTTATATTGCCCCCACCCCTTGTAATCACTACTTGGTTTTCTGTATATGTGAGTCTGCCTCTACTTCTAAAAATAGAATTCTCGTATGACCCAGCAAAACCAAAAACTCTAAAACCCTAATTTTAAAAGATACATACACCCCACTCTTCATAGCAGCACTATGTACAATAGCCAAGACATGGAAGCAACCTAAGTGTCCATCGACAGATGAACGGATAAAGATGTGGCACATATATATATATACATGTATATATGTATATATAATGCTGTAAATGGCATTATTTCATTTATATATATATATACATATATATATAATGGAATATGAATCAGCCATAAGAAAGAATGAAATAATGCCATTTACAGCAACATGGATGGACCTAGAGGTGATCATACTAGGTGAAGTAACTCAGAGAAAGACAAATACCATATGATATCACTTATATGCGGAATCAAAAAAATACAACAAACTGGAAAATATAAAAGAAGCAGACCAGGTGAGGGATGCATTTTCACCACTAAAGTGCTCACAGTGGACGTGGGAGAAGAGGGTGTGAACAGAGCACTGCATACCTGAGGGACATGTTCACATGAACAAACCCTGGGGATTAACAGCATGCCGTGGAAAACTCACAAACTTCGTTTGAGAAAGGACTGCTTTTCCTGCATAGTGTTTTCTCACCAATCTTCACTCAATGTTCCTACCTCTGCACATTACATACCATCAATATGTGTATGCAGATCAAATAAAGGATGGAAAGAAACACCCGTGTTCCTTCCCAAGAGGGGAAAGGGATCTATTGCTTGAAAGAGTCAGCAATATGGAAGGTGTAGCCTACAAGTTAAGTGCAACAGCTGAGCATTTTAGGATGATAAGAGTAAAAAAGCCACCAAGGAATCATCAGCATTGGATTCAAATGGTGACAAGCATCGGTACAGAACGCATACTCAGCTTAGCAGGTTTTGTTTATAAACATCATCTTCAGCCCACAGGATACAGGATCGGCATTTTGAAGAAGTGAAGCTCTCTTGGCAGTATTTATTTAAAAAGGCAAAGATAAGAGTTGGGAAAAAGAATCATGACTCCAAGAAACTTGGGGGAATCAGCAGCTTTCATGAAAACTGCAAAATCCGTACTTTTATGTACAGCGTGTGTTGATCACCACGAAAATTATCCGTGCCTGTTTTATGGGACAGTGAGAAAGGTCACGTGGTGGGCGATGCGAATTTTTTAAAGGTTGGTCTATCATAGTTTAAAAATAATCACTGTTAGTTAATGGCAATGAGGCTTTGAAGTCACTATGTGTACTGAATGAAGTAAAGTCACTGTATGTATTGAATGAAGATGTATACATGTAAGTATATATATGTATATGTGTGCAGATAGGTAGATAGATGATTGACAGGTAGATTGATAGATGATAGAGATGATAGATAGATAGATTAGATAGATGATTGATACCTAGATAGATAGATAGATAAATAGATAGATTAAATAGATGATTGATACCTAGATAGATAGATAGATAGATAATTGAGTAAAAATCCAAATTAGGAATAGCTTCAAACCCCAGGAAGCTGACAGTCTCTGAGGAGTGGGCTGGTGTATCAAAGACGTAAATCACATCAAAGATCAATACAACCGTTATAAGGGAACTCAGGAAGGTCCTGAACCCCCTGAAATGCTTCCGTTATAAGGGAACTCAGGAAGGTCCTGAACCCCGTGAAATACTTTTCTTTATTGCATTAATTATTGATTCATGCACTTCTGCCAATGGATGATTAGAAGCTCCGAGGTCATACTTTAAGTGAGATCACTTGGTACAGAGACGTGTGCACCTTGAGGCCACGCGTCTTGCATCCTCTGCTCCCTGGTGCAGGTGGGGGCAGGTGAGGCCACGTGGGTGATTATGCGGACATGCACAGAGCACGCCGTGGTCACCATTGCATTTATAAATGTCACCTCTGGGGGCCACCAACTTGTAGGTCTTTCTTGGTCTTATCTTTGCATCATGTCACACTCTGAGTTGCAGAGTGTGGAAGAGTACACGATTTCAGCAATCTTTCCTGAAATGTCTAGTTGTGGAGTGGTTGATTGGATCGGGTCCCTGTTTGGGGGCATGCAGAGAAAGAAGGTTGCTGGATGGGAGGAGAGTCATGGTAGATGTGGATTTCAAGTATCTTTCTGGAATCATCTGCCTGTACCTGGAGCACCCAGGGTGATACTCGACACAGATTGTGTATTTTATACTGAGGAGAATTAAATTAAACCACACCAGGGCTGATGGGTGTGGATGAATCCAGTGGTGATGTCTGCTTTACACGGAGGAAGTGGGGAGGAGAAAGAAGCAGACCGGGGTGCACAGTGGACCATGGTGAGTAGTAGACCCAATAAGTGGATGGGTGGATGGATTGGAAGGGTAGTTTGCCAAAGTCAAGGGGATCTCAAGGGAAGTAACGAAGCATCTTGTTCCGAGGCATAACTTTGGAGACCAGGGTGACATTCTTCACATACAGAGAGACCATTTCAAACAAGACGGCCCCATAAGAAGGACTTTGGGTCCCTTCTGGATTGTTTTGGTGGGGGTGGTGAGGGCAAGGGGCTGCCATATTGAACCCATCAGATGAGGAGGGTACCTGGGGAGGAAATGAATTGAAGGGCACATTTTGGCATAAAGAAGAGGACTATTCATCAATTCACACAGCGTTTTCTGAGCATCCCAAGATCAAGGTTGGGTTACAATGGAAACAATAACCTTTGGCCTCGTGGAGCCCCTAATTGCTTGGGGCAACAAGAGACAGTTTATAAAGACTATTGCAATAGAAAGGTCATATCGCAACAAGTGTTGAAATCAATCAGTGGATGGGTTGGCTCTTGCCTTGCTGTGGGAGGGACTTTCACCCAATCTAACGAGAGGGACATGTAGGAAGATTTCACTGTGTCTGACAGTGCAGAAGGGATTTGTGGGCAAGACCTTTCACTGCAGGGGTTATCAATAAAGGAAAGGGAAACTGTGAACCCAGAAGCAGGTTTCACACAAATGTCTCTAGTATTAAAAAGCTGAAAGCATCGCCTGACTCTTTGATTCCATCTGAGCAGTTAATTCCTAGCAGATGCTGACTTCCATGGGGGGCTTCACAGCCTTCATCCCTGTTTCTTCCCTGAGAAAGAAAAGATTACATTCTCCACACTCATCCACACACCCACCCCCTTCCAATCCAGTTACGCTAAATTCCACACTTAACCATTTTCTCAGTTTAGAGCAAAGCACATTTGTATTGTTACCAGAAGCTCCTGGTTATAAAAATTGGGGACACTTTTTCCAGGACCCAGCTGAGATCCATGGGAAGTATAATTGCTGGAAGATGCAGTTGTTCCTCCTCAGAGTCTGTGGGCTGTGGATTGTGTTCTGAACATAAAAATCTTGCTCTGTGTATTAGCTTTTAGGGCTGCCATAACTAGGCACCATAAACGTAAAGGACCCTAAATCCATGGACATGTGCAATGGAACCTCATTTGGAACCAGGGTCTCTGCAGACGTGATGAAGTGAAGGGTCTGAGATGAGGTCCTCCTGCATGAGGGTGGCCCTAAATCCAATGACAGGGTCTTTATATGAGACAGAAGAGGAGAGACACAGACACAGGGGAGAAGCCACGTGAAGACAGAGGCAGAGATGGGAGGGATGTGGCCACAAGTTCAGGGACGCCTGGAGTCCCCAGAAGCTGGAAGAGGCAGGAAGGACCCTCCCCTGGAGCTTCCAGGGGGAGCGCAGCTCTGAGACACCTTGACCTCAGATGTCTGGTCTCCAGGACTGGAGAGGGCTGAATTTCTATTGTTTGAATCCACTTGGTCTGTGGTCATTTGTTCCTACAGCCCCAGGACATTCATAAAGTTCATCCTTTGAAGACCAGCAAGGGAAAAAATGCCTTTATTTTTTTTCAGAGGCATTGCCTTTTCCTACAAAAAGCATTCTCTGTAGCTGGAGAGCTCATGGACCCTTTTACCAAATGGTAGAGGATTTGTCAGGTAGGTTCGCTGGGCCCCAGTGGGGAGGGAGCAGAGGAGATGCCTTGTACAAGAACAGGATGACAACCAAACACATCGGTAAACAGGTTTTCGTGTTTCCATTCCTGAGATTCGTTCTGACTTACTGTGTGTCAGGCAAAAAAGAGACATCTGAGCACACCTAGAGGGCACTCGGGGAAAGAGGAGCCGGGTTTGCAATGGATGCCCTCTTATTCCGTATTTCTCGTGCTGTTCTGAAGTGGCGGACTCCGAGTATATTTCTTTTCCCTCGATGGGTTATGACAGTGAGAGACTCTGACGGGCTTCTTTTGGGAAAGCTTTTTTTTTTTTTTTTTCACATGATATCAGATTATCTTCTTCTCTTGGAGAACCTGAGCAGGAAAAATGCCCGGATGGCTTTGAGCAACTGTTCCGTGACTCAGATGAAGAAATGTAATTTTCGAGAGATGCCTGTCACCGCTGAACGGTCAGGGGGTTCCCTGAGGCTTAGATCTTGACTCTCAGTTTTGCTCGGAAATCTCCAAACCACACCCCCAGGAAGATGTGGTGTAGATGCTTAGCGGGGGCACACGTGGGTCTTGCTCTTGCAGAGGTGGATTAGGCTCTGTCCTCCTGGGGCTCTGTAAGGAAGGACACACCACCTCTGGTGAGGGGAAGGCACTAGACGTCCACTGGCACAGGCAGGCCACTTTCCATCAGCCCTTGTCCTGGAAGAGCCTTCCTGGAGGTGGTGAGATGTACCCGACGGGGTTGCAGGATCCCTACGGCACCGACGTCACAAGTCTTCCCTCTGTGCCTCTCTTTGGCAGCTCTGACCCTCCTCACCTGTTGCATTTCCTTCTGACTTGCTTCCCTCTGGGACCACTTCTGCTTTTAGTGCCCATGAGCAGAAGCTGCTTAGGAGGCCAGGGTTCCTCGCCGAGTCATGTACAAGATGTTTGAAGCATCTCCCAGGCTTCTGAATGACTCCACTTGCTCTGGGACATTCTGGTAGAGCCGGTTTTCCATGCCTTTAATGACCTTTCTCCCAGAGGTCTCCGAGTATTTCTGAACTTCTTCCATTATGAATCCCACAAGCAGAAGGAATAAATTCCATATGACGGCTTTTTTTATATATATACATATATCCACTCTTTTTTTTTTTTTTAGATTCTTTTCCTATCTAGGCCATTACAGTGTATTGAGCAGAGTTCCCTGTGCTATACAGTAGGTTCTTATTAATCATCCGTTTTATATGTAATAGTGTGTACATGTCAATCCCAATCTCGCAATTTATCCCTACCACCCTTTCTCCTTTGGTAACCATGAATTTGTTTTCTACATCTGTGACTCTACTTCTCCTTCGTAAATAAGTTCATTTGTACGCTTTTTTCTCCTAGATTCCACATATAAGCGATATCCTATGATATTTGTCTTTCTGTGTCTGACTTACTTCACTCATTAGGACAATCTCTAGGTCCATCCACGTTGCTGCAAATGGCATTATTCTGTATCTGACGGTTTTTGACGAGCATTTCCACCAAGCTGGTGGCTTCCTTTTAGGACGATCAAGAAACCCTTTAGAAATTGGTATACAGCCGAGACACAGTTGGTACCTTGCACACACGATATCCACTTTTCTAAGCACATTACTTTGCTTTAGAAACATCTTCAGTGGATTCCAAACTCCATCCCCAAAGCCTTCATAATTATCTTGAGTCATGGTTGAAAACACCAAGTTGTTCATACAAAATAAACATTTCCTGCTTATCAGTGAGGTTCATTTTTAAGTTCTGTGTGTGAAGCACCACTTTGGTGGATGGTGTGCAAAATGGCGGCTGTGGTAACCCTGCTGGTAGTCAGCCCTCCAGTCCATGACCTCCAAGAGAAAATAAATCCTCCTGAGTTCCGGGGCTGTTTGTTCCACAGCAAATGCTGGCTATGATGTACAATTTTCGAGCTAGAGATCCAATGTCTTAAGTTCTCTTAATATTAAAAACTTGCCTCCTTGCTGTGAAATGCATGCAGTGAAATCTGCCTCTGTAATTAGGCTGTAGAGAAACTGGATAGTTTGATGGTTTTTGTTGTTGTTGTTTTAACTTTTTATTTTGTATTGGAGTACAGTTGATTAACAATGCTGTGTTCGTTCCAGGTGTACAGCAAAGTGATTCAATTATAGGTATACATGTATCTATTCTTTTTCAAGTTTTTTTCCCAATTAGGTTGTTACAGAATATTGAGCAGAGTTCTCTGTGCTCAGTGGGTCCTTGTTGGTTACCCATTTTAAATATAGCGGTGCGTACACGTCAATCCCAAACTCCCAATCTCTCTCTCTGCCCCACCCTTCCCCCACTGCTAACCAGAAGTTCATCTCTAAGTCTGTGAGTCTAAGAAACTGGACATTTTGAATGAATCAAGTGATTGTTGATATTCTAACCATGGAGATTGAATTCTGATTAGCAGATTCAGTCGTGGCGAATCCCTTTATTGACTCGGTATTTTTGAATTCCATTTTGATGGTTCTTTTCTGAAAGGATACCTTATCTATTTTTTTAATGTAAGCTTACATCTTCTAATATGCAAATATATAAATATTCAATTAGGGGCTATAGATAAACAAGATCTGAGCCGTAGTATAAAGTGGTTTTTAAAAGTCTATGGTTGATTAAAGACTGTATTTACTAGAATTTTATAAATCCCCCCAGTGTGTTATAAATTAATAATTCACTATATTTGTGTGCCGTCTACGCAATCCAGTCAATTATTAATGAATACATTTATTGCATATAAATAGTAAAATTTCCGTCTCGTAACACGACCAGTGCTTCATGTTAATATACTGAGAATGGCACATAAATAATGAAAGAAAGGTAGAATAAATAATAGTATTGGAGCTGCCAAGCATTTGTTTTCATTTTTTTAATTAAAAAAAAATTATGGAAGTATAGTTGATGTACATTCCGAGCATTTGTTTTTATTCAAACACTTCGAAGTAGTGTCTGAAAAGGCAAGGAACAGATTGGCAGTTGGGCTCAGAAGGACGTACACGTAAACCCTTATACTCCAGACAGGTTAACCTTCCAGAGTAGACAGGCCTGGATGTTTCTGCCCTTCAGTGCGGTCATAGCAACAAGCATTTATTGGGCACCTACTGTATGCCGGACCCTGTACAAGGGGCTGACATGTCCTCTGCTTAAGGCTCATGGCCACCTGGCAAGGATAAGCCATTACCCTCAAAACCAGACCCATACCCTATGACACAGAAATCCCACTTCTGGGTAAGTATCTAAAAGGATTGAGAGCAGAGTCTCCAAGAGATATCTGTACACCTGTCTTCAAATCTCCATTATTCACAGCAGCCAAAAGGCAGAGGCAATCCAAGTGTCCATGGACGGATGATGGATAAACAAAATATGGTCTGTGTATGCACCACCTGCTCTTTTTGACACCAGCTTCCTGATGAGGTCTTTGTGGACACAGCACTCCCTCCTCACGGAAAAGATGCCCCTCCCCGATGCTCCGTGGGGCATGTGCACATCTACATCAGTGCTTGTTTTCCACCCAATTACCTCCCAAATCTTGTGAACCCCAGGGATGCAGTGTCATTTATTCCTGCATCCTGGGATCCGACAGCCACATGGCTGACAAAGGCTTGTATTCATGGCTTTGCAGGAAAGGGAGCAATTTCAGAAGTCAGAGCTATGGGCCTGGGGCCACCAGGAGAGGGAGGAAGCCCCGTTTCTGTCGCCATGTTGGCACTGAGATTACGTCAGCTTCTACTCCCTTTCCTCCAACCTGGAGACCCCTCTCTCTTACTCCCCACTGGCACTGCCTTTCTCCGAAGTTCTGTGCATCCTTAAACACTCTGCAAGCATACCCGGTCTTATTCAGACATCTTCCCTGACTCGCCAGGCTGAGGATGGTGATTAGGTCTCATGTCTCACGTGAAGTCAGTCAGTTGGAAATGGCTGCCCTCAGCAATGTGTTAAGAAGGGTTCTGAGGCTCTGTCCAGCTTGAAGGGAAGAAGGCTGTGACCTCCCACAATAAGGGGCCCCTGTTGTCTGTCCCAGGGAAGGAGGGGCAGGTGGGAAGGCAGGAAGGAAGTCAAGAGAAGGCAGTTTCTGTTTTCTTTCTGAAATTAAAAAAAACAACGGAAAGAAGGAAGCCTTGTAGGGTATCATATGGGGAGGTGGGGTGTCGAGTATTTTCAACCTAGAGTGAATAATGCAATGTCTTTCTTCCTTTCTTTCTCCCTCCCTCTCTCCCTTCCTTCTCTCTCATCTATCTGTCTCATTCTGTAATCTATTGATACATTATATCTACGATCGATCTATCTATGTATCTATCAGTCTATGAATCTCTCAGTGTATCTATCTATTCATCCATCATATCTATCTATTCTATCATGTGTCCTTTTATAAGTATGAGCTATTATATCTATCTATCGAACCATCCATCCATCCATCCATCCACCCATCCATTCATTCATCCATCTTTCTACCCATCCATCTATCTGTCCACACTCATCTATCTATCCATCTATCTCTCTATCAATGTATCTATCCATCCATCATATCCAGCTAGCTAACTAGCTAGCTAGATATTCTACTATCTATCTACCTATGTATCTATCATCTGTCTATCTCTCATCCCTCTCCCCTCCCTCCCTCCCTTCATCCCTTTTTTCCTTCTTTCCTTCCTTCCTTCCCTTCTTTCATTTTCTTCCCTGTAACCTGGTTCTGTTACTGATTTGTCTGCAGTACTTTGGGCAAAAAGAAACACAACTACACACTGAGTTTATAAATCTATATTTGGTATCAACTGAAAATTGGAAAGGCATGGGCGAAAATGAGATTAACGGTACACTGGAGACCTCGTTTGCAGAGACCTGATAAGTCCAGGATGACTATTTCAAGGCAAATAGAACCAAATGTCAAAAAAAAAAAAATACACACACAAAATATGTGATGCTTATCATGGTTTAAGCTTATCAGATGGATGAGGGGAAAACCACCAAACACATGGAGGTTAATTCAGTGTTTACATGGGATTCTCATGATTGGAACCTTCTTTGTAATAAGATAACGTAAAGAAACATGAAAACACAAGAAGGAAAAAATCTTTAGGATTCAGAAGTGAGAGCAAATTTTGCAAAGTTCCTCATGGAAACCTTTCGTTTTGTCTTTGAAAAGGTATGTTGTTTTCGAATATGGCAACTATCTCAAAGCTGGAAGGGCGGTTATGCAACGCAAACTACTTGGACATTCACGTTTTCAAGTGTTTAAGAGTCTGGTAATGTTTGGCATCCCCATGTGTATGGAGGAGTGACTCTGGACTACAATAGACCTTGAATGAATCTACTGTGGTCTCAGCACCTAAAGGTTAAGGAAAAGGAGCTTGCACTCCCACAGAGATAAGTGGTTTCTTTAGGATGAATTTTTAATGACAAAAGGGCCTAAAAATAATCAAATTAACTGTGAAATCCATTGAACCAAAGATTCAAGTCATAAAGCTTAAAAAGACAGCAAATCTCTGTGGTCCAGACTTTATTGTCCAGACCAGGGGACTCTCTATCTATCTATCTATCTAACCATCCATCCACCCATCTACCTATCTACCATCAATCTATCCATCCATTTATTCATCTATCATCTATGTAACTATCTATCAATGTAACTAGCTATCCATCCATCATACCTATCTACCCATTTTTCTATCCATCATCTATCTCTCCATCCCTCTCTCCTTCCCTCCCTCCCTCTACCATCCATTCTCCCTCCTATCATATCTATCTATCTATCTATCTATCTCATGTATCTACCTATCTGTCCATCCATTCATCCTGTCTTCCTTCCTTCCTCCTTCTTTCCTCCCTTCTTTCCATCCTTTCTTCGTCCTATCTATCCATCTCTTCTATCCATCTGTCTACCATCTATCCACGTCACAATAGTTCTCAAGTGTGAACAATTTTGCCTTCCTGAGAACATCTGTCAATTTGTGGAGACATTTCTGGTTGTCATAGCTTGGAGAAGGGATTCTACTGGCATCTGGTGGGTGGAGACCAGGGAGGCTGCTCCACACCGCACAGTGCCCAGAACGCCACACCCCAGAGAATGATCCAGCCCCAAATGTCAGTAATATGAGGCTGAGAAACCCTCAGACAAATATTTGCCTCCTGGATGTAGATATGACAACTCTCCGAATATTTCCTTTCCTACCACTCTCTCTGATATTTTTACTGTCACTCTTCCCCCTCGATATAAAGTCAGGTTCACAGCCCCCAAAATGCACTCAGAACAAAAGCCTCGTGGCCCATCTCTAAGGAAACATTAACCGAGAAACAATCAAACTTGATCCTCTGCTTGGGGCTGGGCACAGGCAAGGAAGCAGGATTCTCTGGGGGTTTTAGACAGTCTCTGTGGCTGCCCCCCGGGACCGAGACATTGTGAAAAAGACAAAAAAAAAAAAAAAAAGGTTGGGGACCCTGCAGAGACCAGCTGGGCAGGGGTCCAGCCTTTGTGAAAGGTCTTTCATATTCAAATATGCCTCCTCCCCTCTTCCCTGGGGCTCCAAGCTCACCAAACTCATTCTTCCTTGGATGTGGAATTTGGAAAGAGGCCCCCAGCCTGCAGGCTCAGAGCTTAGAGGCAGGGTGACCCAAGTGTCACTCCAGGCCAGTATGTTTTCCAAGCAGAAACCCCAAGAATGTCTTCCAAGGAGCCCCTATTACCTGGCGGGATTTCTCACGCCACAGCCAACTGCCTTGGGCTGAGTTGAACAGAATACTCTTATATCGATCGCGCAATTTGAGTGCATCCCTTTCTGGGCAACGTAAGCCACATTCTGGCAAAGCCGCCTTGAAGGGCTGGTACCCAGGGACCCAGGCTGAGGGAATCCCAGTGCACAGCCCCTATTCTTGGTGATGCAGGAATACAGCAGCCCAGGGCTGACGCCGAATAGGTAGGAAAAAGCCCCCCTCTCTTTGGGTTGCCTGGTTTGCAGATATTATTGATTTCATTGGGCAAATCCCTGACTCCAAAATAAATTAGGCTAAGTCAGAAGCCTTTGATAGTCGTTTGTTTAAATGCTGTCTTTTCTCCCCCCTCCCCCGCCAAACCGTGGCTGAGGGTCTTTAAATGAGCCTCCAAAGGATTCCACTTACCTTGGTGTATTTATCTCATCATCTCCAACCACGCTGTCCAAAGGCTATGCTGTCTCATTGAGGATGCCGTTCCAACAAAATGCATGGAGCCCAGATTCTAATGATTGGCCTTTTGAAAACCTGCCCATTCATAGAAGAAGAAAAAATATATATATATTAAATGCTCTGCAATCCTGAACAATATTTGTCATCTTTGCAAATCAGAACACTGGTTTATTACTCTATTATATAGACTTTTTAACTGTGCAAAGAGCATTGATTCTGAGCTTGGTCACATCCCTGCAGGGTGTAGAATGTAGGGCACTGAGCTACATGAGCTGTAAAATGACAAGGATTTATGTTTGCTTGAAGGAACCGTATAAATGAAGATTGAAGGACCACTGGGTTCGTGTGAGATGTGAGGATGGGTGAGTGACCAGTGGGGAACAGCAGGAGGCTGGTTGTTTGTCGAGTCTTTAATTCAATGCCTCTTTATTGAGTGTCTACTAGGTAATAGGTAAAAGGCAGCACAATGGAAATAGAACCTCAAAGTGCCTGGTGTGGCATCTGCTAATGTGCTGGGCACATAGGTGTGACGGGGTTCAGCTGACATGGGACCCCAAATACGGCCCCTTGCCAGACTGACTGTTTTAAGTGGAAGGAGTTTGTGAAAACAGCAGAAGCAAGAAGGTCACTCCCATCCTGTCTCCCTCTACTTTCTCCCCTGAGACAGGTCAGAAAACCCTCATGTGACACAGCCTGACACACAGGTCTACTGAAGGTGGGTAGAGGGCAGCAGAGCATCTCTCTGGGTGGAGGGGTTGGAGGGAAACAGGGTGGAGATGGATGGACACACCCTCGGGGAGTGGTATGCCATCTTGGACAATGGTGATGTGGGCTGCTTGACATGGAGTAATGCTGGAGGGCAAAGTGAGGCCAGCAAACAGAGGTCCAGGACAGTTAGGGTTGTTGGGGGGGTCAAGGTGGTGCTGCAGCACGAAAGCTGGCTTGGAGGGCTTCGTGGGGTGGAGGATGTAGGACAGATGAGGCAGAGTATTGGGAAGAGGGCATTAGGAAGTGGCTGTTACCCAGAGACAGGCAAAGGTGTGATGGTTATTGGACCAGAAATGGGGCGACATCATACAAGGGATCTGTAAAATGGAAATGTAAAAGGGACTGCCTCACATGCTTAAAGTTGAAACACTGGAAGAATTTACGCTGATGACACTGAAGAGGTAATGAAGAGGTAATGAAGATCGAGAACCATGAACCAGTAACTGGCAAAAAAATACCGGAGATAGGAAAAGTGTACATATGATGGAAATACAACATGTAGAACATATAAAAATCATGTTACTATTACAACAAAATAAACTTCATAGGAAACGTACTGGAGCAATTGAAAAGGAAAATGCAAGGTTTTACAGAGGCACATAAAAGAATACTTAAATAGAGAAGCATGTTGTCTCCCTGGATGTAAAGGTTTACTGTTATAAATATGTCACTATTTCCCAGGTTAAAATATAGACTTAATCCCTTAGGAATTTTTTTCTAAGGTTTGGAAATAGTAGAGTGATTCCCAAACTATGTCCCTAAGAATACATTGGTGAAAAACTCCAAGCCATTTCTGAAGAAGAGTGGAAAAAATGAATGTGCATTAGCAGACAATAAAATCCTTTATAAAGACCCAATAAATGAAAGCAGTAAGGTCCTGGCGTAGGAATAGACAGATCAATAACAGTTGAGAAATATATTGAAAGTTTATGATGTGACAAAGGTGGTTTTTCTAATTCATTCCATAAAAAAAAAAGCCAAGACTTCTGTGCGTCACAAAATATATACAAAATTAAAGGGAACATGAGGGACCACTTGGAAAATACATTATGCACCAAAAAACATCATTAATCCATAAAGAACTGTTTCAAATCAAAGGTAATGTTCCCCAATCCGAGAGCCAAAGGACACGAGACAAATGGGCAATAATCAAAAGAAAATGTTCGAGTTCAGTAAACATTACAGAACACTTTCTTTCAAACAGTGGGATCCCATTTGGTTCTTGCAAATCAGTGCTTTTGCCCCAGCAAGGTACTACCCGTGAGTGAGTTCTTCAGGGAAGGTGGTGTACAATTAGGACCCTCTTTTGGGAAAGCGCTTGGTTGACAAATGAGAAGGCTTAAAAATGCCCTCCCCCTCTGTGATCCAAGAATTACATCTCCGCTAAGTGCTGTGAAGGCAAAACAAACAACACGAACAAGAAAACAATGAGAGGCGTGAACACCCATAGTGAAGAGTATCTGTCTTCCAGTGGAGAGAGGCACTATGGACGATTTCATAAAATCTTCTTTGCATTGTTTTCTTCTTGCACTTTTGACAGTTCATACTGGGAACGTATATGAAGTAGGGTTAAGAAACAACAAAGCATACTTTGAAGAGGTGTCTTGAGTTTGGATGTAAGAGGGTGGCAGACCCATCATGGCAGTAGGTAAGATGAGCCATGCCTAAGAAGCCTGGGAGAATGGTGGTCCCCGTACCAGTATGAGGCAAATGCAGGGAGATGCCTGATGAGATAACGTGCTGGTGACACCCCACTTGGGATTATCCAGAGGGCGTTTGGACAAGAAGGGCCAGGCATATATCTGCACAAAGCCGTGCACAGAATTCTAGTCCACATGGCTGCATTCTCTGGAGCAATGGTCAGCATCACGAATGATACCCTCCTGTGACAGGGCAGAACCTTTGTATTCTATTGCAAGTTAATCACTACAGGGATGTTACCTATAAGCTTAGATTATACATAATAGCCCATCTCTGGGAACCAGACCTCCCAGGCAATGAGCATGAAGCTAAAATACCTTTGTTTAGCTCACGGGAAACATCCTGATCAGGCCCACCTGTGAATGGTTGCAGGAAGGAAGAAATTAACACATCCCCTCCAGAGGCTGACCAGAACAAGGAAATATTTGACCTTACTGCCTTCCCTTTTAGTACAAAAGAAGCCTGAATTCTAACTCAGGGAATATGGTTCTTCGGGACACGGTCCAGCAACTTCTCAGTCTGTCGGCTTTCCGAATAAAGTCGCTCTTCCTTGCTCCAACAACACATCTCTCGGTTTAATGGCCTGTTGTGCGGTGAGCGGTATGGGCTTGGACTCGTAACATTCCTTCCCACAGCCTCCTGGGTGGATGCTGTGTCATGGGTGCAAACACAGCACAGTCCAAGGTGAAGAGCACACACATGTCCTCTGCCAGGAGGAAGTGGACACTGTTCTTGTCCTGCAGTGGAATAAAGTACATCCTAATGGATGTTTGAGCTTCTGCCGTGGGTGGAAAGTTTCGTTTGCAGAGTTTTCATGGGCTGGCAGGAGAAATGATGGATTCATCCCACATGTAAAGTCATGTTCTCTTCTCTGTGCTCAATGGAGTAGGGCACCTAGGAGAACGTGACTGTGATGCTTTCAAACAATGAACATGGCAGGAAACCAACAGGAGGGGGAAAATAGATGGTGAGACCTCCCACCAGATGTGCTGGAAAGAGAGGAATCAGCGACACCCCTCCCCCTCAGGAGTCTCATCCAAAATCCAGCGGATACCGCTCTTGGGAGACACAGATATGGATACTCACATCCATATGCATAGGGATGTTTCGTTGTTACACGGGTTAAATAAGCAACTATGTGTGCCTCCGTCGAGAGCTTGAACAAGTGCTTTTAGAAACGTTTACAGGGAAGTGCATGACACGTCATACCGGCACTCTTCCTCACCCAGGCTGGCTGTCCCGCCACGTTGCATGCGAGAAGATGGCAGGAGGGGACGCTCAGGACACCGCCAGATTCTTGACGCCTCCCCTGAAACATCTGGTCTGGGTTTTTTTGTTTGTTTTGTTTTGTTTTGTTTTCCAGCCGGCCGTGCCACACCAGCTGGGAGGAAATGCAATTAAAATAAAAACGGCCCACGAACGTAGTTCTGAAGGCAGTTTGGGGAATTTCAATGGTGACCTCTGATTGGACCATAAATATAAAATTCATATGTGCTTGGCTTCCTGCCTGTAATTACCTATCAGAAAGTTCAGGGTTTAAATGAAATTCTTTGTGAAGAAGAAATGGCATCATCGTAGAATCTGGCTGGCAGCACCCCCCGCCCCAAACACCCACGGGGTGAAGACACATTTTCACATTTCCAAGATGTACAACGGCATGTGGAGTCCAGGCATGTTGAATGTTTTAATCCTATCACAAGACGTTTGGTTTTTTATTAATGTTCCTCATAGAATGTTTCCTTCCTCCTCTTGAGGCACCTACAACGACGCCGGATGCGTGGAACTAGGCAACAGAAGGTCTTGCCCTTCAAAATTCCAAAACGCGACCATTTGTGAACTGAGGAACTGGGCTGCGTGTTTCCAGTTCTGTGGCCTAGAGGCCACGCACCGTCGGTAGTTATTTGCATGTCGTTGTCAAGGACGTCTTCCCACCTCAGAAGCGAAAGTTCTACGGGACGTAGACAGTCCCTTGATTTTTGCCTCCTTATGTTCTAAATTCTTCCGGGAAACCTTTAATCACTGAGGGCCCTTTCCAAGAACCTCTGTATCTATCCTAGTCACTGGGGAAGCTGATTGTTTTTACATTCTACCATTTCCTCTGCATGGACGTGCTCTTGTTCTCAAATTCTTCCTCGTGTTCCAGAGATTCTGGGTTGTCTGCTCTGCTAACAATTTCCACGGGCACAGCTCACTGGCTCAGACAATGACAGATTCATCTCCGTATGTCGAGAGCCGGGGTACTGGGGGGAAACAAACGCCGTACAGAAGTCAGCCATCACTAACGCTTTGCAAAGGGTCGCCGACGGTCTGGTGAATCAGTATCCTCCTAATGGATGTTTCTGTCTGCTCTACAAATAAGGCTGCGCCATGTGTTACACACTTTTGTTTCCCTCTCTTTTCCTCTGCATGTAATTTTTAAACTCTTTCTTCTCTCCCCCTTCTTGGCTTACTTGCTGAGACAGAGCTAAATCAACCTAATTCTAGAGGAGTACAAATTCCAGGTTAATCGGAATCTGTGCTTGTTAAGATAAAGACCGTGTAACATCTGGTCTTTATTTGCAGGGAGGTCTTTGGAGACGGCTGTGCTCTGGGGTAGCTGCGATGTGGATGCTATCTGGTGTAGCCTATGGGATGCGGGGCCACTGTAAGGATGGGTGTGGATCTCAGCCACAGGACTCACCTTGACCCCAACGGATGCATCCCTGTGGCTCAGTGAACACTCTGCTTATCACGTGCATGACCTTAGCAAGAAGCTTTGAGGAAGAGCCCTCTGTAGCTCACGCCTTGCTTCTCAGCAGTTCGGAAAGGTTCATCCTCTCTTACCTCCTGATAGCCTGACCAGGTCCTACGTATAAAACCAGAAGGTGTTCAGAAAACAATAGAAACCAAAGAGCACAGGGTATTTTTCAGCTTTAAAACTGACTATGTGGGGCTCCCCTGGTGGAGCAGTGGTTGGGAGTCCGCCTGCCGATGCAGGGGACACGGGCTCGAGCCCCGGTCCGGGAGGATCCCACATGCCGCGGAGCGGCTGGGCCTGTGAGCGATGGCCACTGAGCCTGCGCGTCCAGAGCCTGTGCTCCGAAACAGGAGAGGCCACGACAGTGAGAGGCCCACATACCGCAAAAAACAAAAACAAAAATTGACTATGTGACCCCCTCCCCCCCAAAAAAAATAGGTAGAAAAATCTCTTTAGCATCACTTAATCTACATTTAAAAGCACCACCGTATCCCAGATCACATTTTCCAAGATGTTGCCCAAGTCGAATGCCTATGGCGTCATTTCAGGAAACTATCACCCGTAAGAGATCCTTCTCCAATGGATCCCAAGTATGAGCTCTTAAACTTTAATTCTGGGATTTCCAGTTACATCTACAATGTGCCAGTTTCTCTGGGGGAGAGTTGACGTGATGTCTGCCGGTCTGTACATTTCAGGAAACGTGCTGGACTTTGAGACTCAGCCTTTATCAGCCTCCGTTTCCTCGATGGTCAAGTCGATGAGTGGAGGATGCTTCTAAAAGTGCCTCGGCCGTAATGATCCACGGAGCTCATTAACCGAGAGCGGGGGTCTCCTAACTCACTCGCTCACCCAGTGTAAATTGAAATCTTTAGAGTCTTGGCCGGTTCATTAGAAAAATAGGCAACGTCACTCTCGCCGTTCCCGAGACAACATGATAGATGACCTAACAAGCAATTAATAGGTTCATAAGTTATCTGACAAATCGATTTTGAGGCTGGACTCTGTCCATTACTTTAGCCATAGAGATATCAGATTAGGATCGACCACTCAGTGTCAAATGAATTCCGATGGACCCTCATGGCAACAGGAGTAACGGGTCCAGGGACACCAGCCTTTTCCAAATATGTGAACGTCCACTCTTAAATACAGGTGGATGTTAAGGGTTGATTTTTTCTGAACAGTAGACTTTCAGGTCTGGGGGTCACTCACAGGGCTGGAGCTAGGGTGAGGCAACTGAGGCTTTGCCTCGGGTACAAAATTTAGGGGGGCCTCCAAAAGTTTACCCAAGACAAATAGTTTAATGCAATGTTTTTAAACAATCAAAGTAAATGCCAAAAAAAAAAAAATCCGTGATGAGCAAATATCAACATTTTAAACGAAGACAGGATCTTTACAGGGACAGGAAGCAGCACATTGCAGAGTCCTACTGGAGCTTGAGGAGAAGAGAAAAGTCCTGATTTTGCCTTTTTTTAAAGACAAGGCAAGCGAGTGTCTCACACAACCCACCCTCGTCCCAATCCTGCTGGCATAGTTGACCTATAAAATAAGTCATTCCCGTCTCAGGATCACAGTAAAATGATGCCTCTTTTCAAAGCACATCTTCTGGTTCTCTTTTCTTTTTTTTGAACACTTGAAAATATTTTTGCTGTCTTAAGGGAAAAAAGCAGGTCGTAAAACTGTAATTTTGTGTGTGGGTGTGTTGTGAGAACACTTAACATGAGTTCTATCCTCTTACCACATTTTTAAGTGCACAATATATTATTAACTATAGTCACAATGCTGTACAGACGATGTCTAGAAATTATTCATCTTACATAATTGAGACAATGAACTACTCCTTTCCCCCTTGTCCCAGCACCCGGTCAGCCACCGCTCTACCCTCTGATTCTATGAGTTTGACTATTTCATGTTCCTCCTCATAGAATTGAGATCATGCTTGTCCTTCAGTGACTGGTTTATTTCACTGAACATAATGTTCCCAAGGGTCACCCACGTTGTCACATAAGGCAAGTTTCTTTCCTTTTTAATGGCTGAATAATATTCCATTGTGTATATTTATAATACCTGCCAGAGGGTTCATGCAAATGATGCTGTTCTCTCCCTTCAACCCTTCAGGAACGAAGTCTGAGGATGTGGATCCACCTTGGTCCTCTCCCAATGATCTGGGTCCCTTCCTTGTAGCTGAAATGCAAGCTCAAGGCACATGACATGGCATCTGAAGACATCCATGTGAAGACATCCATCTTTGTCTGGGGGTATACCAGATGTTCCATTGCCATTGCCTTATTGTCTGCATCACTTGTGCTCAATCTCTTCCCTTATAATCAGAAGTGCTGATGGCATTGGTGGGAACATCACCTCAATGCTTGTTGCTTTTTTTTTTTTATATACATAGTAGTTTGTACCGCTTAATACCCTTCCCCTATTTTTCCCCTCCCGCTTCTCTCTCCCCACTGGTAACCATATTTATGGAAAATATGTTATTGAACATAATGTCCTCAAGGTTTATCCACCTTGTAGTCTGTGTCAGAACTTCCCTCCTTTTCATGGCTGAGTCATATTCCATTGTGTGGATGGACCCCATTTTCTTTATCCATTCATCCATTGATGGACACTTGGGCTGTTTCTTCCTTTTGGCTGCTCTGAACACGCAGCTAGAAACAGACATATGCTCTGCCTGTTTTTAGAGGAAATTTTGAGAGAGGTTAAAATATAGACTTCTACAATGCAAAGGGAGAAAAGCATTTTATGAGACGCTATGACAAAACTCTGCATATGCTCACAGACTATATTCACAGGACAAACACTAGAAGAAACACAACACTTATGAGCAATTATCACAACACAGCAGAACTAGGGATGGTGTAATTTTAATGTGCTCTTCAATCCTTGCTGTGTTTGCCAATATTTCTCTAATGAATAGAATCGGGGAGGAAAAGGTTTTTTTTTTTTTAGATATTTTTTGATGTGGACCATTTTTAAAGTCTTTATTGAATTTGTTACAATATTGTTTGTGTTTTATGTTTTGGTTTTTTTAGCTGCAAGGCATGTGGGATCTTAGCTCCCAGACCAGGGATTGAACCCACACCCCACTGAGTTGGAAGGCAAGGTCTTAACCACTGGACTGCCAGGGAGGTCCCGGAAAAGCTATTTTGTAAGAAGACGGTATCTGACTCTGATGCAATAGTAGACTTAAACTGTATTACATAATTTTGTTTCTACCAGAACGTGAAACAATAGAAATTTATTTCGTTGCCATCCACTCTCTAAGCCCCTCTGTCTAGGCAAGCGATTTCGTGTTTACAAAATAAATTTTTAAAATTTGGACCAGTGAAATATGTTTTTAAAATCAACCAGACTCTATTTACACTTTTTAAAAATGCCTGAGAGGCGGAGACTTGAGGTCCCTCTGTCAGAGGGATGGTGGGGAAATTTGAACCGTCTGTGCTGTATTCATACCTTGTCATATTTTCAGAAGAAACCCATCCGGTCGTGTGCTTTCCCACCAGCTCTCTGCTTGTTCTGCTTTCGGTCTTCTTCATCTTCTGTGCAGACCTGTGAACTGGCATCACCTGGATAATCCCTTCTAGAGGGTATGTTCCAAATGCTCTGATCTCCTCTGGAGTATTTCAAGCCCCACGCTCAGTTTGAATGAGTCTGTCTGCAGCAAGAAGCGGGTCCGTGTCGTGATTTGTGCAAGACTCAACTTTGCCCAGTGAAGCACATGCTCAGGTAGGGCCAAGGGTACCAGAGCCACCTGTAAGAAGCTCACGTCTCATCCTCAGGTGAGGCACATCCCTCTCTCCAGGCACAGGAAAAACTCCTGTCTGGGTCCTCATTCGAAAGAGCAGTGACCTGTGTCTTCTCAGAGGCTGTCTTCACCGGAGCTTTACCAAGCCTATGAAATATGTCAATATATCCTGACACCTGTGATAACTTGAAACTGCCAGGCGGGGATCCACCGGGCTGATCAAAAACATTCTCCCCAAACAAACGTGGAGGTTACATTTTTAAAATTTGATCTTTATTCTAAAGTCAGAGACCGCCTTGGAAATACAGCAGCATTCAGTGTTGGACTCCATGTCTGTACAGCGATTACAAAATACGTCATCATGTGTTTGAAATAAATCCTCATAAAGGGCTGGTTGGAGTAACCTTTTCTCTGCAAGAGACACAAGTTTAAAAGTTTCCAGGAATGATGCTTACAGTGTAGGGAAAGAAGATGGGAACCCCCGGCTCCAGTGCATGGCTTTGCCCACTGTGTCCTCAGAGTCCCAGTTTTTATTTGTACACATTCGCTGGGGGACCTTCGACCGGCACCCCCGTTTTGAGCTGTATCCCTCTTGCATGGGAGTGTGTAGGGAACTCATCCCTTTTGCACCTATCATCTTCTTTCCTTGTGTTTTCACACCTGAATTTTGAGATGTGAATTGGTTTCATGGTTTTCTTATCACTGTGCAATGTTTATGGACCAAAAAGAAAGTGTCTCAGAAATGTGTGATTCAGGGACAGCGATGTTTGAAAAAGTTACAATGTGTTCCTTCTGACGCTCGTTGTTGAGGCGTTGACCCAAAACGCGTGCCCTGCAAGGGGGTCTATCTGTCCCTATACAAATATTCCTAATCTCACCTCTATTTCCCTATCGACATCACATTTATTTTCATCTTAAACCGATATGGCTGCTGCTGTATCCATTTTTTTAACTTTTTATTTTATATTGGAGCACAGTTGATTAACAACGTTGTGTTGGTTTCAGGTGTACAACAAAGGGATTCAGTTATACATGTACATGTATCTATTCTTTTTCAAATTCTTTTCCCAATTAAGTTGTTACAGAATATTGAGCAGAGTTCCCTGTGCTCTACAGTAGGTCCTTGTTTTGCTGTATCAATTTGATGTCACGGGGACGCCTTTCCAAAGGGAACCTTAAAGTTTCGGGAACTTTCAGACTCTTCTGAGGGCACGAGTCATGTTAAGAGTCTACCTGGTCACCAGGAGGAAGACCCCCATCCTGCGAAAGTGATGAGATGCCCTGGGGCTGGGGTGGGAGTCCCAAGAAATGGGCTCGGACACATTTTCTGCAGGCGAATCAGGAGAGCTTTCGGAATGGGATGCGGACGTGCATTGCTTTGAGGCTGAGAAGGAGGTGGAGATTCTGGGGTGCCTTCTGGATGGAGCTGGCCCCGCCGGTGTCTGGCTGACTCTGGCTGAAGGCCTCAGCTGTCTCAGAAGGGCCCGAGGCTGTGCAGGCTTCGCCCGTCAGAGCAGGAGGGGCGGGGGGGCAGGGAATGATGCAGGGCTCGGATGGCGCCGAGTCGCGTTGTGAGGTAGGTCTTGTGGTGGGCGGTCGGGCGGCCTTGCCAGTTTTCATGAGGACCACGGAAACAACCGTAGCTCCATCAGGCCACACAACGAGTCGGCTGGAAGGGCCATAGGACTCAGGAATCCGCCAGTCCCCATCCCATACTTGGCATCGGCGTTTTATTAGGATGACTAAGCACCTGGTTGGTGAGCATGGGAAACGTGCTGAAATACTAACGCTGGGGTCTTTGAGTTAATGGTTTAATTATGCGGCCCAGGGATTTCCACCACACTGTAACCTTGGGTAGGGGCGGGGGGTTCTCCTCGGCCCTCTTTCATCCCCTCCTTTCTGAAGAAAATTGGGTGATTGATACAGAGGTCAAGCTAAACGATGGGCAGAAACAATGGCAGAGTCTATGGTGGAAGTAGATGAGAAGCCGGATCGTGGACGTCGGGACCTCCTGCTGGAGGAACTGGTGGCATTATTAAGTAACTGTCTTGCTGGCGTGGCATCCATGCAACTTTGTCCTTAGCTCTGGGGTGTCCGAGAATCAAGGGAGGGAATGAATGAGGGTGGAAGGATTTTGAATAATGATCCAGCCAGTTCCAGAACCTTACCAGCAACACAAACACAGCCTCGTTTTCCCTGTCAGAGTCTAACTTTCAAAGCACAACAATTACCCTCCATCATAAAAATAAAGGTACACGTCTCTACGGTGGGTCCCGTGCAGCCCAGGCTCTCTGTGAAGGTGCGAACGGCAGACAGCACACGCTGACAGCAGGAGAGCTTATGTGACAGATGGCCTCGTTTGGAGCTTTGGAGGGGGTGTAGGTCTGCGCACTTTGGGCGTGGTTTCCAGCCATTCAGCTCGAGGTGGAATGTGAAGCGTCGATGCCTGTCAGATACACGTTTTAGGAGGTGGGATGTTTAATATTGAAAGTCAGGTCACGCTGAAGGAACATGAGTCCCAGCTGGTTGGGTGGATGTAGAGGAAAGTGGTCATAAAAGACTTGGTTTTTCTCATGCAGAAATTGCTAACTGTGATTCGGATGCAAAGGAACCCCCAGGACAGGCCAGACTTGGATCAACAGTGGCTTCTTCCTCCCCAAGGTCCCAGGACACCCAAAGCCAGAGGCAGACACTGAACATCCACCTGGCTCTCCCAAGACTCACTCACACCAGGAGCGTCCCCGTTGGCCAATAATTGGCCCAAAACATGGCAGACGTGGAAAGACCCCAAGATATTATGGAGTCCCACCCCCCATGTTTCACAAACACAGGAGCTAAAGCTCAGAGAGATGATGTGGTTTCCCAAGGTCACACAGCCAATGGGTCAACGCTTTATTTTTTAATCCCCATCCCAAACTCTTGTCCAGTTTCAGGACATCGCACTTTCTACATCCATCTTTTTAAATTCCTTGGCCCTTTGGAACTTTGCGTGAAAGAGTGTTTTCACACTCATGAGGGGGTCGCAGAATAAACACAGACATTGCACATCATTTCCTGCTGGCAGGGGCACCATCTGAGAATGGTCCTCCCGGTCTGGGTCTGGATCCTGAGACAGGATCCCCAGTGCTGGTTCTTCACGGGAGGACTTGCCTTGGCCAATGGAATGTAGGCAGGAGGGCCAGCACGCCCAGTGCAAGCCGGCCTTCCCAGCACTGGGCATTTTCTCTTGCTGTCTTGCAGGAAAAGAGTATTCTCAGGATGGACCACTTGCCCCTGGAGGAAGACGAGGGATTCACAGGGAGCTCCCTCTGCCCGCTTGCCAGCATCATGAATCAAGGATGCTGCACCTACCTGCACCCATGAGAGAGAAAGAAACAGGTGTCCATGGTTCTGCCATCCACCAGCTTCTCCAGATCCCTCCTTGGGCTGAGACACACCAGCACGTCTGAGACAGTGGGATGCTGCCTGCTTGTTGGCTCGAAGCTCACCTGTGAACCTGGCAATGTTGGTATGATGTTGTCATATGGTGAGAAAGAGAGAAATAAGTCTGACAGAGAAAGACTAATAGTGTATGATATCACTTATATTCGGAACCTAAAAAATAATACAAATGAATATACATAGCAAAACAGACTCACAGATATACAAAGCAAACCAGTTTTCTATATGGTTACCAGAGGGAGAAGGAAAGGGGGAGGGGCAAGTTAGGGTATAGAATTTAAAGATACAAACTACTATGTATAAAATAGATGAGCAGCAAGGATATATTGTACAGCACAGGAGATTATAGCCATTGTCTTATAATTTTTAATAGACTATAATCTGCAAAAATACTAAATCACTATGCTGAACACCTGAAACTGATATAATGTTGTAAATCAACTATATTTTAATAAACTTTTTTTAATTAAAAAAGAAAGAGAGACTTCCCTGGGGGTCCAGGGACTAGAAGGGAAGGACTTCGCCTTCCAGTGCAGGGGGCACGGGTTTGATTCCTGGTTAGGGAGCTAAGATCTCACATGCCTTGTGGCCAGAAAACCAAAATATAAGACAGAAGCAATATTGTAACAAATTCAATAAAGACTTTAAACTTTTTCCAATCAAAAATACTTTAAAAAAAAGAAAAAGAAAGAAATAGATATTTGGTCTTCATACCTGGTTCATGGCAAAGAGCTCCTAAACCCCTTGGGTTGTCCTGAGGGATGGGATGACAGGACCCAACCTAATGACCTCATTTTACCTTAATCCCCTCTTTAAAGACCTCATCTCCAAATATAATCATATTCTGAGGTTCTGGGGGTTAGGGGTCCCAACATAGGAATTTGGGGGACACAGTTTAGAATGGGGGCGTTCTATGCCATGCCCTTTCTGGCAAATTCAGAAGGTAGCCAGAGAGTGCGCCATCACGCAGATCTGTGTTTTGAGAACTTGATGGTGGGGAAGGTACCATGCTGACCACTCAGGGCTCTGTTCTTACTAGAAAGAAATAGATCTGTAATTCCTTCCACGCCGCCCAACTCCAGCCTGTCCTCTTTGGAGATGAAAATCAGATAAGAACTGGCAGATCTAGGGGTACGGTTCCCCGAGGATCTCCATAGCTGATTAAATTAGCAGGATCCTATCATTACCAAATGAATGGTCTTGGTGGGACGGGCGGCTGGCGTGATCAAACGGAGCTTCTGCCGCCTTGACAGGTGAGGTGCAGAGTTGCCCGTGTGCCCCTGCGGTCCCTTACATCAGCAGCAGGGGGGGCGGAGCAGAGCCAGGCTCCCTGTGTTCCAAGGCGGTTACCAGGGCAACCGGAGGAGATGTGCAGACACTCGGGGACGGAGCTCTCCGAACGCACGTGGAGGCCCATATTAATCAGAGGACTTGGGGCTGCCGGCCGCCTGTCCGGACCGATGCAAGCAGAACTGCTACCCGTGACGTGCCCGGTGATGGCCCGTCGAAGCTGACACCTGCCCTGATTGCCGCTGTGAACCAGACCCTCACCTCTCCTGCAAGAGAATTGATTTCTGTTTGGAGGCGCTCCAATTTAAATCATTCTCTGATCTGTTGGAAAATGCAGTGCTTCCAACTCACGGTTCAAGGCTTTGAAACAGGAGCATTGGTACCTGGATCCCACAGAGCTGTCACATCGTAGCATCTTATTACGTCCCAGGAGGAAGCAGACTGTGGCTGGGCTTACACCCTTCCCTCATAGGGAACAGCAGAACATCTGTCTCTGCTCTCCTGGGTTTCCCCGATCCTTATCGTCTGCACATCTGTTTCGGGAGCTTTTGGGTCACACTCTTTCCATCCCAGCCAGACGAGGTGATATGCAGACAGTTGGAGACATAAGTGTGTCTGCTCTTCACTGTTTTGACCCCCATCTGCTGTAGGAACAGAAGGGGAAAGGCATCTTCTAATACCCACTTGTTGAGATGGCTTGGCTTTCTAAACCCAAGAGGGCCTCCATCCAAGTTCTCTTTAAGGCATATCTCCCACTGTTTGATGTGCTTAGCCTTGGGGAAGGAAGAGGTCTTGATGTTTGGTTGTGTGGGGCTCCGCGATGATGAATTTTACATGTCAACCTAACTTGGCTGAGAGATGCCCTGAAAGCTGGTTAAACAGCGTTCTGGGTGTGTCTGGGAGGGTGTTTCCGGAAGAGTTGAGAATTTGGATCCGTGGACTGAGTGAAGCAGATGGTCCTCTGAGGGTGGGTGGGCCTCGTCTGATCAGCTGAGGGTCGGAAGAGAGCAAAAAGACGGAGGAAGGGAGAATTTGCTCTACTTGAACCTAGATGTTCATCTTCTTCTGTCCTTGAACATCAGAGCTCCTGGTTCATGGGACTTCAGGTTTGGACTGGAACTTATACCAACTGCTCTCCTGGGTCATCAGCTTTCAGGTGGCCAACTGTGGACCTCTCAGCTTCCATAACCATCTGAGACAATCCCGCATAATAAATCTCTTTCTAGATATCTATCTCTTTTCTGTCTGTCCCTCTCTAACTACCTACATCTGTACCTACAGCTATGTCTACATTTACATCTGTATCTGTATCCTATTGGTTTTGTTCCTCCGAAGAACCCTGACTAACACCTTTGGGTCACTTTGAGACTCACCTGCGTCACCATCCATGTGCAAAAGCACGTGAGGTTGAGAATCTGAGGACCAGCGCCCCTTCCAGCTTCCCCCATGACCCCATGACGTCTTCGCCTCTCTGCCCTAAAATGTTCATGTTCTTCAACCCAAGGCTGAGCTGGGCTGGAGATGCACGTCCTTCATTTTGGACCCTGGTTTGGCCAAGCTCACATCAGGCAGGTGGTAAATGGGGCTTTGTCCCTGGGACTTAAATTTAGAGCATTCACAACCGTAATCCTACACCTTTAAAAATGTATTTATTCATTTAAAGTAGGGTGTTCTGATCACTCAGAGTTGACCTCACTACGTTGGCACCGAGGGGCAAGAATGCTTCGTGTAGAAGGAACTAAAGACCCACTGTTAACAGAGCAGATCCTTGGGTCACGCTGAGAACCCCAAAGTTGCCCCACGGAGAGAGGACACATACAATAAATAGTTCATTGCTAAAAAATGCCAACAATCATCTGAGCCTTCAGCAAGCTGTCATCTGTTTGCGAGTAATATCACAGATCACTGAGTACAGATCACCATAGCAAATATAGTAATAATGAAGAAGTCTGAAATAGTGCAAGAATTTCCAAATTGCGACACAGAGACTCAAAGTGAGCAGATGCTTTTGGGAAAATGGCACCGATAGACTTTCAATGCAAGGTTGCCACAAGCCTTCAATATTAAAAAAAAAAAAAAAAGGCAATATTTGGGAAATGCAATGAAACAAGGTGTGCCTGTTTTCCCGTGATAGGAACGCACTAAAATGGATTCACCCACGTTCCCATGGATGGACCACTGGGTTTCCACAGTTGGACCTCATGAATCAAGATGCTATAGGAATCCAGGAATCCTGTGTCTCAGAGCACATGGGTTTTCCACTCTGATGGACACACTTCCAGGAAAGGAATGTTTGGGTCATCACTTGAGTGTATGTTCAACGTGAGCAGATACTGCCAGACAGTCTTCTAATGTGCGTGTTCAAATTTCCTCTCTCACCAGAAAGGGATGCAAGGTCCACTTCCCCTCCACATCCTTCCCATTACTTGATATCGGCAGCCTCTTTTCCCCTCTTGGGGTTAAGACATACGCAGGAGAGCCTACTGACCCTAAAGGCACAGCTTAGTAAGCTGTGGTGCTTCCTTCATCAGCGACGTTGTGTCTCTAGATTTTTCTCTTCCTGCTTGCGGTGCGTTCTGAATCCCTCTACCATATTCTTCATTCTTCTGCCAAAGATGCACGATTTCCACCAGAAAGAACTCAGAGAGCAAGTTCCAGTGCATAGACGAATGAGAAAGCAAGAGCGGGTGGCCCTGGGTGTCCATCTCTGGTGGGAAATATGGGACTTTGGAGGAACTTTTCGTTTTCCAAGCTGTGCTCAGAGCCCACGGAGGGGTCTGTGTGGGGGACAGGGGAATGGATGGTGGGAATGGGATTTAGGGTGCTTCGAAGCTCTCGGGGTGCTTGTTACAAGCGGGGCTGCTTCTAATTACCCAGGGTAATCTACAGGCAAAGGCGCCAGGGAGCGCGCCGAGGACCGGTAATCTATGGAGATGTAAGCTAATTACTTAATTGGTTGCATTTGTAAATCGCATTATTGGAAAAGAAATTACTCTGGTGATCGAATTACAGATATTTATCTGCTAATAGCCCTGATTAACTGGTGATACTAATCTGTCATTTTGAAAGCTAATATTAACAGCATCAATCTCACCGGAAAATAAACCGTTTATAGGAAATAAAAGTTGGGTCTATTTAAAGGGCGGAGTGTCGGAGACGCTGGATCTAGGGTGTTCTGGGGTTGAGCCTCGTCGGCTCATTAACCCTTTAGGGGTCACAAAACGCCCCTCGATGGAGAACAGGCGATACCACGGGGCATTTGACTAGCTCGACGAATGTAAATTAAAATAACAACTTGTTACCAGAACAAGTTGTTACTGGAAAGTTCCAAGGGCTTCAGAAAACAGAAACCTCCAAGGGAAAAGGTCAGTGTTGACTTATGAGTCTTCTCAGTAAGAAGCGTCACCTGAAGTTCCAAGAAAGGAAGAATTGATTTACCCAGAAGATACCCGATGGATGCCATTGTCTTCCAAGTAGTCAAATAAAAATTCTTCTCTTTAAAGAGGGCCGATTTACAGTAAAAGGAAAGCAATGCGATTGGAAGTTATAAATCAAGACCCTCATCTCGTTGCAGGGAAAACCGTCATGGGAAATGAAATTCCAAACAGACTTTGCCAAGTTGTGTGGCACCGTAATAAGTACTGGCCAAAGCAAAGGCTGGCAGTTTTGAGAAGTTGTTTAAATGACCCTCCTCCCTCCCGGGAAGCCCAGAGGTCCCGGGTCTGTGTGACATTCACTTAACGTGGGCACTCCAGCACCTGTGGAATCTGTGTTCCACGGACCTGCAGATCTGGAACCAAGCTGCGTTCTGGGCAGTGCTCAGAAGTGACCCGAAGTCATACTTCATAGATACATCTGGCGGTTTCTTTTCTTCTTATTCGTCTATTTCCTCTTTGATTGAGGTACCATTGACGAAAGTTGCACGTATGTGAGGTGTGCAAGGGGATGATTTGACACACATTGTGAAATGACAACCACACACAGTCACACTAAGGGACACATTTGTCACCTCGCATGGGTACCATTTTGAATGGAGTGAGAACGCTACCCTTGGACCAACACCTCCCCATCTCCCCCCGCCACACAGTCCCGGATAACTAGTCTATTCTCTCTTTCTACGAGTTTGACCTTCTTAGGTTCCACATGTAAGTAAGATCATGCAGTATTTGTCCTTCTGTGTCTGGCATATTTCATTGAGCATAATGTCCTCATTATGCCCTCCAATGTTGTCACAAATGGATTTCCTTTTTTATGGCCAAATTTTATATATATATAATAATATATATATTATATATAGTACAAATATATATTTTATATATGCATATATATATTTTATATATTTTTATGTATTTTATTTATAATACACCATATAGAGTATATATTTTATATATACTCTATATGGTGTATTGTATACAATTATGTTTATAATATTATGATTATATATGTAATTTTATATATATATAAAATACATCATATAGAGTATATAGACAAAATCTAGAGAGAAATATAATACACATATAGGAAGAAAAAATATATATATCCCATTTTGTTTATCCATTCATTGGTCAGTGGACGCTTAGACTGTCAATGCACCTGGTTTTACAATTATTTTTTTAAAAATTACAAGATATCTGGGTAACAAATAGAAAAACACCAGTGGAATCTGGAGGTCACTAGGCATCCTCTGTTACCACATTACCTACAATAAATGCTATTTCAAATTAAGGCCTTAATGTTGATTAAAATGATCAAGTCGCATGCCTTTCCAAGCAGCATTTCTAGAAGACCATCCAGAAAGTTTTCAGATGCGTCCTCTAGGAAGCTTACACCAGGACGTTCATGGCTGCATGGTTTGTCAGACCTGGGACTCGGAAATAATGACCACCGTTGACTATTTGTTTCCACACGTGCTTCAGGGACTCAGAGATGGAACCAAGGAGACACCCACCATCGGTCTTAACTCACATTCTTGTCCATCTCCAGCTGGCCTGTGATCATTTTTTTGCTGTCTCCTCCCCGTGGAGATCCCACCTGAAAGGAGGGGACGAATAAGGAATTTCCCACCTGTCCGTGCAACGCCAGGCAACAGCTGCTGGGGAGAAGGGATGGACCTTCTTCCTCTTTAATTTTTCATATTCTCTCCAGGATATGGGTGGGGCGAGAAGGATGGAGTAAAGTCTATCCAAGTGAGCTTTATGAAAATGTGCATCTCTCAAAGTCTGTCCATGCTTCTTGCAGCCTCTGGGAAAGACTGAAGACATTGCAAAAGTTCAAAACCCGTAAATGAGCCTGAATGGATCGCTGAGTATGCTTGAGTGGAAACACATTAGACACAGTGAGACATGAGCCCTTCTAAATCCTCAAGGTGTTGCCGAGTGTTACGGGTTGAGTTGGGTTCTAGTTCCAGTGGGTGAGACCTTATTGGGAAGTAGGTCCTTTACACATGTAATCAAGTTAAGATGAGGTCATTGAGGTAGACCCTGACCAACAGGACTGGTGTCCTTGCAAGAAGAAGAGGTAAAGACAGAGACAGGCACAGATTGATGACCATGTGAGGATGGAGGCAAAGATGGAGGTGAAGCTTCTACAAGCCCAAGAACACCAAGGATTACGTGCAGCCCCCAGAAGCTGGTGGAAAGGATGGGGCAGATTCTCCCCTGGACCTCCAGAAGGAGCCAGCCCTGCCCACACGTTCATCTCAGACATCTTGTCACCAGGACTGAGCGAGAATGAGTTCCTGTTGTGTTAAGCGCCTCTGGATTTGTAATGGACAAGTTGAAACCGTGGGGCTCGATCATTCATGGGGTGTTCAGGTTCTAATCATCAGGGAAATCAAAGGAGACAACCCAAAGCATTCTGCTGAATTCGAGATCCCACTCCTGGGCATATATCCAGGAAAGATGAAAACTCTAATTAGAAAAGATACATGCACCACAACGTTCACAGCAGCCAGGACATGGAAGCAACCTAAATGTCCATTGACAGACGAATGGATAAAGAAGATGTGGTACATATATACAAAGGAATACTACTCAGCCATGAAAAAGAATGAAATAATGCCATTTGCAGCAACATGGATGGACTTGGAGGGCATGATGCCTAGTGAAATGTCAGACAGAGAAAGACAAATATCATATGATATCACTAATATGTGGAATCTAAACAAACGATATAAATGAACTTACTTAGAAAACAGAAATAGACTCACAGACATAGAAAACAAACTTATGGTTACCAAAGGGGAAGGAGGGGGAGGGATCAATTTGGAGTTTGAGATGAGAAGATACACACAATTATATGTAAAGTAAACAACAAGGACCTGCTGTATAGCACAGAGAACTATATTCAATATCTTGTAATAAAAGAGAAAAGAAGAGAAAAGAATCTGAAATATATATATAATATGACTGAATGACTTTGCTGTGCACCTAAAATTAACACAATACTGTAAATCAACTATACTTCAACGAAAAACAAAAAAAAAAACCACAACAAAAGACTCATTAAAAAAAAAAAAACCACTAGGGTTGCTTGAAATACCTTTTTTTCCCCTAAAGTTCTTACCTAAGGAGGTTCATATTTTCCCAACTTCCCTCTGACACTTTCCCCATCTCCACATTTGTTTCCTTCTGCTTTCCTGAATTTCCATTGCCGGGTACACCTCTTGGAAACCTCTAAGAAGCTCAAGACCTTCTTAGATTCACTTACTGATTCTCATCAACACTGTCGACCTCATAAGCTGTCCGTGTGTGTTCAGCTCTGTGGAAACTACAGAATTTTGCTGCACTCTTGTAAAAATATAAGTATTCATTCATTGGGAAACAAGACAGCTTTGGAATCAACAATACCATAAATGGCTTTTCGATGAGGTCAGGGTATTGACTGCCTGTAGGCTCAACCAGGCTCAATATCCTTGTTATCATAAAACATATAAAACATGTTATCGTAGGAATGTGTGACCAGATGGGGAATTCTCAGAAGACTACGGGGAAGCCACCAAAAGGCACTAAAGATTCTTGAAGAATAGAGTAGACTTAATAGCTATTAAGTCTATTAAAGATTCTTGAAGAATAGAGTAGACTTCCAAAGACCTTAATAGCTGAGCTCTAAATTTTTTCTGTTGAAAAATTTGCTGTCCTAGGACTAAAGTTTATTTCCTGGAGACAGAATCACCCCCAGTAGAGAGCGGCTGCCCTGGAGAAAACTGAGATCACTGATGGCACAGATGCTAGTGTTGTCACCTTTCACAGTTACGGTCCACAGTTTGGTCACATCCTGGATCACCTGTCTCGTGCCACTTTGAGGCAATTTCTCCCTTGGCTTGAATTTCTTCTCAATGAATTGCTCCAATACTCGTTCTTAACAGGAACTGAGTTTGCCAACAGGAATGACAGCTATGTGGATTTCCGTATTTTGTGTGCCTCCAATAATTGGCTAATTACCCATTTTATTCCAAAACATCCATCCAACGCAAAGGCAACCCCAAGGCACATGAAACACACAAAGCTGTCATCTTTCATAATGCCGCTTCAGCTCAGTTCACCTGGCTTTTGGCTAAAGCTACCCAGAACTGTGCAAGGCCAGCTAGAATGTTCTCTGTCAAGCCTTGAAGAGGATCATTTCCCCGTCGACCAAAGACGTTCTGACATTTCAGGTCCAGACAAATTAGTTTTCACCGTTTTCCCCTGATATCTGGTAAAATTTGTTAACTGATTTTCTTTAATAACCTCAACGTTCCATTCTGTCTTGTAACTCTCTAAATGGGTCCCATAGCATCCCTGGTATTTCCTTAGAGAAAGTCGTTTCACTTTGATTAAGTTGTACGTTTTCATCTCTCTCCTCTTTCTAAGTATCAGATACTCTGAAGCACATTTTTCATCCTATTTCCACAACATGCCCAAAGCGATCACCAATATTTTTTGATCAATGAGTGTTAACATTTCACACTCAATTCGAAAAAAAAAATCCTTCTAAGTAAAAATTCACAGTGTGTGTTTAATGAATCATTCACACTTCTTTGGATTCGAATGTGAAGGAAATAAAAAAAAGGAAAATGTGCAGGATTTAGGGTTCAAGTCATCGTTATATCTGGATGTTCAGAAGCTCATCCGGGGTCCTTTCTATAATGCCAACAGTGATTCTCCCGGCCCTGGGGAGCACATCCCATGGGGGCTCTGGACCCTGCAATGGAGATTAACCAAGTGCCCTTGCAGAGTGAGAAGCTCCCATTTCTGCATGACACGGGCCACTCCAGAATTCACAGGGACTGCGTTTGCCCCACTCAGCCCAACCCCCTCATCGGAATCCTTTCCTCTGAGGTCGAACTACGAGACAATTAACACCTCTGGGATGCATGTGAGGAAGCCCTATTACAGCATACAAGCATAGACTTCCATTTAAGACAACTGTGAAGAATCCTTTGCAACCCATTTAAATAGAAGCTCTTATTACCAAAGGGAAGTCTTCCCACAAGTAGCGCTGAGGTCAGACCCAGAACTGGTGTAGCCCGTGTTCTTCTCCAGTGGGTATTAATGGTACAATTAAGGGATTACAAGAGAGGCAGACTCTACCCGAAGCTGAAAAGCAACTTGAAGGCTGTCTTTGGAAATCAGCCGTCAAACAAGAGAGGGTTCTGGTGCTCCCATTTTCCCCCATTTTGGCTGCCTCCCCAAGACAGTGGTCGTGGGATTCCCTACACCCTGTTCATGGTTGCCTGCCCACGCTTCATCCCATGCACATGGCATCCTTTGGCTTGTGACCACATCGATTTCATCTCTGCCTCTGTCTTAACATGGCCACTCTCATCCAACTCATCTTCCCTCTGTGCAAGTCTGTGTCCCAATTTCTCCTTTTTATTAGGACATTACAGTAAGTCCCTATATACGAACGAGTTCCATTCCAAGAGTGCACTCGTAAGTCCAATTGGTTTGTAAGTCCAACAAAGTTAGCTTAGGTACCCAACTAAGAAAATTGGCTATATAGTACTGTATTGTAAGAGGTTTATAATACTTTTTACACAACTAATACATAAAAAACAAACAAACACAAAATAAAGAAAACATTTTTATTCTTACAGGACCGTACCTGGAAAAGCACAGTAGTCCAGTACAACAGCTGGCATATGGGGGCTGGCATTGAGGGAACAGGCAAGGAGAGTTACTGCCTGGAGGAGGGAGAGGAGGTGGGAGATGGTAGAGCTGAAGGATCGTCAGCAATAGGAGATGGAGGGCGAGCTGCAATTTCACTCACGCCTGACGTTGATGGAACGCATGTTCACATCTTTGAAAGTTCACAACTTGAAGCTTCGTATGTAGGGGACTTACTGTAATCCTATGGGATTAGAATCTATCTTAATTTGACTGTATCTGCAAAGACCCTATAACAAATAAGGTCACATTCCCAAGTATCAGAGGTTAGGACTTCCACACACCTTTCTGGGAACACAGAGTTCAACTCAAAACACACTGCGCAGTAGAGCTCTCTGTGAAAATGGAAATTTTGCATTCCATTCTGCATTGTCCAATATGACAGCTGCCAACCACATGTAGCCGGGGCAGATGAGGAATTGATTGTCTAATTTAATTAATAGTAATTCATTGACATTTAAAATGCCACATATGGCTACTGAACACTGGAAAAGTGTCTGGGACGTCGGAGGAATTGAATGTTTACTTTAATTAACTGCAATTAATTTACATTTAAAAGTCACATGTGGCCAGTGGCGATGACTGCTATATTGAATGGTGACATTCTGGGGATTTTCTAAGGGATGTGGGGTCCAGAGGGGAAGATGATATGAAATGAATTCATCCTTTGTTCAATCAGAAAGCATTTATTGAGCGCCTATGATGTGCAGCTATGACCAGCACTGCCACCAAAGAGGTGACATTGTCACCATGCACACAGACAAAAGAACAACAGGTATCTTGTAGGTTGCGGGTATAAGTGTCCCAGAGAAAACCCAGCCAGGTGAGGGTGACAGGGGTGCAGGGTGAGGATGGGCACGCAGGTATGTTATTAGGGTGCTTGGGGCCAGCCCTCACTGACGATGGCAAGTACTTCCAGGGAAGCAATGTTTCCCAGTGGTTGGAAGTGCGGGGTCCGCCTCTTACACTGTTGGTGGGAATGTAAGTTGGTGAAGCCACTATGGAGAACAGTAGAGAGGTTCCTTAAAAAACTAGAAGTAGAGCTACCAGATGATCGAGCACATGACCCTGGGCATATATTTGGAGAAAACCATAATTCAAAAAGATACATGCATCCGTATGTTCATAGCAGCACTACTTACCATAGCCAAGACATGGAAGCAACCTAAGTGTCCATGGACAGATGAATGTATAAAGAAGATGTGGTACATATACACAATGGAATATTACTCAGCCATGAAAAAGAAGGAAATAATGCCATTTGCAGCAACATGGATGGACCTAGAGTTTATCATACTAAGTGAAGTAAATCAGAGAGAGAAAGACAAATATCATATGATATCACTTATATGTGGAATCTAAAAAATATGATACAAAAGAACTTATTTACAAAACAGAAATAGAGTCACCAATGTAGAAAACCAACTTACGGTTACTGGGGGTAACTGGAGAAGGGATAAATTGGGAGATTAGGATTGACATATACACACTAGTATATATAAGATAGATAACCAACAAGGACCTACTGTATAGAACAGGGAACTCTACCCAATTCTCGTAGTGACCTATATGGGAATAGAATCTAAACAAGAATAGATATATGTATATGTGTAACTAATACACTTTGCTGTACACCTGAAACTAACACAACATTGTAAATCAACTATAATCTAATAAAAAAAATTTTTAAGTGTACAGTCCAGAGCCAGTTCCTCAACCTCTGTGTGCCTCGGTTTCTCCTTCTGCAAAAATGGGGGTAACAACAGAACTTATCATGCTGAGTAGATAGGTCAGAGAACTTCAGGAGAGGTTGGAACCCAGGAGGCACTCAGTGAATACCAGCCATGATACTTCCTGTGAGCAACTTGGTTTTCTGGGTCCTCGTCAGTGGAAGGAGAGATTGGGGGTGACCTCTTCTTGCTGGTGTCTCTTGAGCAGTCAGTCACTGAAAGGGTGGGCTGGAGTGGCCGTGCTGTGGCCTCTGGTTGCTAATGGGCAGGTTGAGACTGTGGGGAACAGCAAAGGCTGCTGGGCTCCAAACGGGGGATGGTGCTGCTGTTTCTAAGCCCCTCCGTCTATGGTATTGGTTATGGCAGCCCTAGCTGACTAAGACACATAGCAAGAGGGACTTTGCAGATGGAATAAAGTTAATGATTTTGTATTAGGGAAATGACCCTGGATTACCCAGGTGGACCCGAAATGTAACCATTAGGGTCCTTGTAAGAAGGAGGCAGGAGGTCATAGTAGAGAAGGACCTATGGGGACAGAAGCATCTTCCAGAAAGTCTGGAAAAGACCAGAAAACAGATTGTCCCCTGGATCCTCCAGAAAGAAGCAGCCCTGCCCACACCTTGATGTCAGCCCCGTGAGACCCATTTTGGGTTTTGGATCTCCAGAATTGTGAGAGAATAAATTCGTGCTCCTGAAGCCAAGTAAGTGGGCATTTATTACGGCAGCCCCAGGACACTCACTCAGAGATGAACTCACAAACATAGCCTTGGGACCAAACGTGTGGGCCAAGTCACCTCCGTGACCCCCTGTATTCCGATCCTGGCTCAGAAGCCAGAGTGACATCCTTCGATCCTACACGTGGCTATAAAGTGAGAAAAAATTCTAGAAAGCTCCAGTGGCCAGCACGCCAATGGCTCTTTTAAAGAAAAAAACAAATGTTGGCAGTCCATGAACGCTGATGTATTGGGTTTGGTTTTTTCTGTAAGATGTTACAGGAAAATGGAACAAGCTTTGTGGCCAACCCAGTATCTTCATAATAGAAATAGTTACAAGTCAAAAAATAAAAATTAGAGAAAAAAAGAAGCCATGAATATTAGTTGAAGTGGTTCACAGAAAAAGATCTTCCCAGTTATGAGGAAAGCATAGTGAACTCTCCCCTACAAGAGTATACATTTATTGCCCATCTACATTTTCTAAATAATTAGCCTCTGTCTTGAAAACTGTAGCGAGCACAGAAGCTCAAGAAATCTTTTCGAGTGCTTGAGGGATCATACAGAGAATTTTGAAATGCTTTGTTGAGACTATGGGTGAACTGGATGTACTGTTGTTGTTGTTGTTGTTATAATTTTTAATTGCTTTTTTAACAGCCATACATTTTATTTATTCTTTTGATTGAAGTATAGTTGCTTTACAATGTTGTGTTAATTTCTGCCGTACAGCAAAAAGACTCAGTCATACACATATATACTTTTTTTTTAATATTCTTTTCCATTATGGCCCAAGAGACTGGGTGTATTTTAATTAATGAAACGGAATGGTTTTCAATGTGCTTCAAAAAAAAATACTGTCTTGGAAATCCCAGCTGCACCAGTGGTGGACAATTGCAGCCCCTGTCCAGCCTGGCATGGGGCTGGGCATGGGGAGAAATAGAAGCTTTGCCTCTTTCTGTATCTCATCATTAGGACTCAGAGCTCCAGGGTCCCTCCTTCATCAGCTTGCAGCTCCCGCCTTGCCTTCAGCATCTCCGATTAACTCAGTAAAGAGACACGACATCATGCTGCAATTTGTTTCCGTTGAATCTACGCCCATCGGCCCTGTGAGGGGCTGGAGTGTTTTCAAACATCACACTGACTTAAACGAACGTCGCCGAAATGCACGGGAGCCTCTCGGCTGTCAGACCCACGGCTAATAATCATGTTGGCTTCAGACGAGAGAAGAGGCATCTCCCCGCTTACTTGAAAGCGCTGTCAGAGAAGACGGTCTAAACAGCCTCTTCTAATTTTTTTTCTCTTTAAAGGAAAGGTGAGTTGGTAATCCTCCCTCTGTGTTAGGAGGAGATTCCAGGGTGTGAAGAAGTGGCCGGCGGGGAAATGTTTCTGTGGCCATAAAAAGACATACTACCGTGGACCCTGCAGGTCCAGGTTTCTGGAGGACTCAGAGTCCCAGATATCGACGAAAGACACACTGAATGACAGGGGAGGATGGAGGGATGGAGAAACCCCCGACTCCCCTCACAGCCTTGTAGGAAACATCAACCAGGAGACATTTGGCCGCCAGATCCATTTTCATCGGCCTTCAAGACACATTTCCCTGGTTCTATTTGTGATATCAAAGAAGATTGCCTCTAAATTTATCACTGAATCCTAAATAAATCACCATCTGACGCTAATCCCCTCGGGGCCCAGCGCCGTTCCTGCACACATGTGCAGGGCTGCAGCCCGTCACACATAGGCAACCCAGACTTCCAGCCTTCAACTCCCTGGTCTCCGCACCAGGCACACGGCTGAGTGTTGAGTGAGGTGGCCAGCACTCCCAGTGTCCTCGGGAGCGATGGCCCCAGAGGGACTTTCCTGACCCTGTACTGCGGCTGCAGGTCAGGTACATTTATCAGGGTCCTAGCTGAGAGCTGTGATCTTAAGAATGTTAAAGGTAGTGCAGTGCCCACCCTGGGGCTCCCAAGCAGGGTGCAGTAGTTTTGAGTGGTGTCCTCCAGTATGGACATCTATGTCCTGACCCCTGATACCTGTGAATAGAACCTTATTGGAAACAGGGTCTCTGCAGATGTGATGCAGTGAAGGGTCTGAGATGAGGTCCTCCTGGATGAGGGTGGCCCTACATCCAATGACAGGGTCCTTCTAAGAGACAGAAGAGGAGAGACACAGACACAGAGGAGAAGCCCCAAGACAAAGGCAGAGACGGGAGGGAGGCGGCCATAAGCCCAGGGTCACCTGGAGCCCCCAGAAGCTGGAAGAGGCAGGAAGGAGCCTTCCCTGGAGCCTCCGGAGGGAGCTCGGCCCTGGGACTCCTTGATCTCAGACGTCTGGTCTCCTGGACTGGGGTCGGATGAATGTCTGTGATTTTAAGTCACACATGTTGGGGTGATGTGTTATGGCAGCCCAAGAACACTCAAACAGATGCGATACTCAAGGGACTGGGGTTGAAACACCAGCCAGCAAACCCCAAGAAAGACTCAGAATGCGAATAGTGGAAAGCAGGTGACAGAGAGTGATGTTTTAACTGTAATATAGCAAACATATCTGTCCAAGACTCTGTCATCCACGGAGTGTTAATTTACAGATACTGTAGCCAGGGGCAGGGCCACAAGGGGTCGAAGAATAAATGGATAATAAGCATGGAGAAACGATGCTTTGCCCGCATCTCCCCTGTTTCCCCATCAACTGAGGGTGGACGAGCATGGGTACAGCCCCCAAATGACCTTGGAAAGCGAGTTGTTGGGCTGCCAGGCTGGTCAAGACAGAGGGTTTCTCTTCTGCTATAGAATGATGGTGGCCCAGGGGACAGGAGTCTTTTGGTCACTTAATAATCACCTGCAGTCCCCAGCCTCTACGTAGATTTGTGCCCGGTGAGTCACAGGCATTGGCGGGAGAGGGAATTCTTACAGACCCCAAAATAAGTGTTGTCTTCATCAAAGAAGAGCCTCACCGAGGGCCTGGGCAGTGGGTCAGGCTTGGCATATGCACAGCAGAGAAGAGAAATCAAAGATGGCTTTTCTTGTGTAGATGGAAGCAAGCCTGTGTCCACAGCACCTCAAATTACCCAAGAGAACAAAGTCCTGTGGTTTCCTGTGTTCTCTGCCCTGTTGCCCAAGACCTCTCTGAGGTCATTTGAGGAGCCATGTCTTCGTTAAAGAAATGTCACCAGAATGAGGGTGCGGCCAGTGATCTTTCTTGTGATCCAGGGAGAGCTGGGCTCACAGCAACAGGACCTTGAGTTACTCGTAACCACACAAGAGAGGCATTTCCATCATTGAAAAACTGCTGGAATGTTCTCTGTCCTATCATGTGGGCTGTAAAATATTTTACGAGAAGTTCAGTGTGGGGAAATTGGTTGTGAAATATATCTCCATAGACGACTGCTTTGAGTTTCCATTGGGTGGTCCGTAAACAGAAGCAGGAAGTGGCAATAAAGTAGAGATCCAGATTCATGAGTCTCTGTTACAGGAAAAGACCTGCCGTGAAAACAATGTCACAAATGCAATTCACAATGTATAGACATGTGTTGCCTCATTGAATGGTTACTGCCCCTGAGGAAGAGACGATGGAGACTTGTCATTGTGAAGAGATTGTTGGAGGATCACAAAGAGCAAATTGGCCCTCACGCCAAGAGATGATGAGCTCCAGGGCTGGTAGAATTAGGACTTCCTCCTCCTCTTCCCCTTTCTCTTCCCCTTCCTTCTTCTCCCCATCTCTCCTCCTCCCCTTCTCCATCACCATCACAGTCCTCAGTTCTTAACTGAGCTCATTAATAACAGCAAAGGCAGCCTTATGACTCCACCCTTGAACCTTCAAAGAAAACACAATTACCTTTCCTTAAAACCCAAAGTTGACTTGGGTTTATGTTATAGATTTCCTGTGTTCGCTGGTTCACAGCAGAACCTTCCAAACCCAATCTGATGCTTGAAGAAACTGAGTAACAATGAGCCATATGCTCCTGCAATCCACGCTCACAGATGCTAAGCGGGTACTGGCACTCACCCACAAAAGTGACGGTCCTACTTCTCCAATCTTTCATTTCCATTCTGAAGTTTGACCAGACTTCATTTTCTACACGGCATCGAGAAAATATCTTTTCTTTGCATGGCAACCACTCTCCCACTCTCTGGACGCTTGAGCCAAATTGCTCAGTACAACTTACCTGTCGTTACTTTGGATTCTCATAGCCCCTTTACTCTTTGCTACACGTTTTGTTTCTTAGTTGTACACGCATTGTGTTGTCGACAGCATCCTTCGGACTTAACTCCGCAGCTAACCAGTGAGTCCTTTGGAGACTGAGCTCTCTTCTTCCTATTGTTATTTCGTAAAGTATTTTGCTCATCTATTTCATTGCAATCAGTAAAAATTTGAAAATTGTTGCATGTGTGATAATTTGGAAACAGAGACGAATGAGATCATTCACAAAGTGTTGAGGAGTTTCACAGCCGGGAACTCTGTTAGTGTTGAGGAAGACCGAGAGATAATTTCCTGCACTTCAAGGAGCTTACAGTCCTGGAGGGTGTCAGGCAATGCACAGATAACCACATAAATGTGCCTAAAGCATCCAGAAGGAGTGGACGGGCGTAGCCACCAGAAAGATTAGTCTTTGAGTCATGCCCACACCAGGTTGCTAGAAGATCCTGCAAAACAACAGTCTGAACTCTTCCCAAGGAGTATGTCTCTCCCCAGACTCTCGTTCTCTTCTCACTCATCCCTCTGCTCCCCTGCCCCCAGCAAGAGTGTCAGACCAGGAGGCCTTGGTCTTGGAGAGCAATGGGTTTCTTCCAACCAGAGCTGGAGGAATCTTAGACCCTTCTTTTCCCTGGAGGATGCGTCAGTTTTTCCAGGTTGTTTCGACTTCCATGTCTGCAAATGAACCAACCCTTTATCTGGTAATATTAAGCGTGTTCCTACGGTTCAGGAGCAGCAAGGATTACCCTCAGGCTCAAAAATTCAATAGACACAGAACTCAGGAAAGCTCTTATACCCGGGGTTAGGGTTTATTACATCAAAGGGTACAGATTAAAACCAGCAGAGGCAAAGCGAGCGTGAGACACGCTCGAGGAGAGACCAGGCACGAGCTGCGAGTCACGGACAGCACTCAATGCTCCCAGCAATGATGTGTGACAACACACATGGGGTGTTGCCAGCAGGGACGTTCAGCTGAGCTTGATGGTCAGGGTTTTGTTGGGTGTCAGTCTTGTAAACGTGACTGACCAGCTGTGTGGCTGACCTCGGTCTCCAGCCCCTCCAGAGGTCAAGCTGATACAGCAGAGCCCCGGGCCCACACCGTCAGTCACATTGTTAGCATAGAGTGCCCGGCGTGGCCATAACCCCAGCTAAGCAATTCCATGCTTATCAGGGAAGTGCTTACAGGGGACCCCCCGTCCTAGAAGCCAGTCTTCCAGCAAGGTAAATGCTTCTCTGCACCATCGCTTAGCACAGCAAAGATGCAATATATAAACTGCATCCTCTGTCACAGCATTTTTGCATTAAAAATGTTACAGATCTGTTCTGATCATGAACTATTCACTCCACTGGGAGTAAGGGCTCTCCATACTGGGAAGAGAAGACCAGCTTAAAGGTCTTAAGTCATTTAGTGGTGTGAGTTACGTGCCAGCTTTTGCTCTGAACCTTCGGGGTCCTGTGAGTAAATAGCTGGGTGGCTCTGAAGATGAGGGTGGATTCTACCATCCTCGTTGTCCCTGAGCTGAGCTTGGAGATTATTGTGCTGAAAAGGCTTTCCCCCTACAAGACACCCTGTCTCCCTCTTTCTCTTGCCTTGTGCTAGGCCATTATCTGAACAATTTCCAAACTCACTGCCTTATTCCAGGGCTGGTCTCTGATATCGCCAAGGTCTTTCCTGCCTGTACACAAGGAGAGGGCAGCTTCCTTCTCAGTCAGGAGCCTCCCTCAGCCCTCAATCCATTTGCATCTCATGATGCTGGTCTTTCTTCCAATGGTCTTCCTTCCTGGGCATTTCAAATGTGGCCGGTGAGGTCACTGGGTGCCAGCTGGCGTGGACTTTGGAACTACCTACAAACTGTCTCCAGCATGGGTACTTGTCATACCAGCAGTGGGGTCTCTCTCACCCTCTCATTCTCCACGCCGTGGGAGGACTTTGGGCTTGTGACCTCATCATACCCCAAAGACATACCCCAATTTCTCGATTCCTCTCCATCCTCTGTTGGAGGCATCCGTCACTCATTGGGTCCTTGCCATTACTGATTTGTCTGATTGTTGTGTGTTTCTGTCTTTGTCTTTTACACCAGTTCCTCTTCCATCAGGTTCAGTTTCCATCAGCCCCAAATATTCATCCCATGAAAGAAACAGAAACCAAGAAGATGAGGATGAAATGGGCTGAGTACGGAGTCCAGTCAGGGAGGCAGGAGGGTGGGCTCCTTCTCAGCAAGCTGTGAGATCTACCCTGGGAGCCAAGTTACCAAGGGTTTTGGGCAGCTCAGTCAAGGCGCCCTGGGGCTGTCCTGGGAGCCTTCCCGAAGCCGAACGTGGGAGGTCGAGCAAGGGAACACTGCAGTTTCATATTTCACTTGCCTATTGGAACAGCGAACCCCATGACCACTTGGCTCTCCGTGAAGATATCACACCTCCCCTGGAACCCAGACTTCGTGGCCCTTCTGTGGACACAGTCCCACCCTCCAAGGAATTTCTCTAAGTGGGGAGATGTGAGTCTCTTTGACCAGCTTTCTTGTTCTGAAGATGAAAAGTAAGCACTGGTGGAAACAGGCTGAGGCCGTGGGCCTCATGGGAGATGTCCCATCTCCCGTGGACATCTCCAGGGGGGCGACCTATTCTGCCCTGGCAGACCCGTGAGTGAGGAATCTCATAAAAAGGCACTCCAGGGCTTCCCTGGTGGCGCAGTGGTTGAGAGTCCGCCTGCCGATGCAGGGGACGCGGGTTCGTGCCCCGGTCCGGGAGGATCCCACATGCCGCGGAGCGGCTGGGCCCGTGAGCCATGGCCGCTGAGCCTGTGCTCCGCAACGGGAGAGGCCGCAGCAGTGAGAGGCCCGCGTATCAAAAAAAAAAAATTGTTCACGCAGGGCTTCCCTGGTGGCGCAGTGGCTGAGGGTCCGCCTGCCGATGCAGGGGACGCGGGTTCGTGCCCCGGAGCGGCTGGGCCCGTGAGCCGTGGCCGTTGAGCCTGCGCGTGCGGAGCCTGTGCTCTGCAGCGGCAGGTGAGAGGCCCGCGTACCGCAAAAAAAACAAAAACACAAAATAAAACAAAAAGGCAGTTCAATCTAGAGACCAGAACAGACACTTGTACGTGCAAGACTTCCTGCATTTCACAGTCGCTCTTCATGGGCACTTAGCCAACATCGTTCTGGCTACAGCAGACACACCTGAGGAAGAGCTGAGCTAAATTCCTTCCACCCGCGTAGACCCTGAGCTTCTGAGGCCATCATGATGTCCTGCGGTTAACCATTCGTACCTCTCCATCCTCTCGAGAGGCTTGAGTGACTGGGAGTAGGGTCCAGCAAGACCTGTCTCGGGTTTCACTCTGAACACCCAGGGGAAAGAACACCTGTTGGACCCCAAATGTTGAAGGGGTCAGGAGGGGAGCAAATCTCAGAGGACAATTAACACGCGATATTATGAAAAGAGAACTACTCGAAACCAAGAACGGAAAGGAGGAAGCATGGTCTCATCTTAAAATGGATCGTAAATACTGGATGTTTTAAATGGTGTGGTGCAAACTCCCAAAGACTCATGTCATTTAGAAGAAAATTTAGAAAAACCTGGGAAACAAACACGATGAAAACGCCCGTTGTCTCTGAGAGTGCGTGTTAAGAAAGTCGAATCCATGTATAAACTGCCTGGCTTTGCTGAGAGGGAGAAGTTTCCCCCGCCTTCAGGGTCCTTTCTTGCGGCTGCTTCCTTTCCAAGGCTGATGCATGATAAATGGACTATTTGGGCATTTAAATGTCTCCTCTGGTCTAAGATAAAGCTTCATAATTCTATGCACTTTGAAGTATCCCCTCCGCTTTCCTGTAGAGAAGCTTCAGGACAGAGAACAGGAAATGGAGCTGGAATCAGTGGTTATGCTTCTTCTTTCCTCATCCATCCAGCTGGTTACTGTTATTGCTGCCAACTCCACACTGGGGTGGGGGTGGATGGATGGGAGACCACTGGCAGAGTCAGGTCCCCTCCAGGGATGGGATGGGGGTGGATGGATGGGGACCACTGACAGAGTAGAGAGGTGGCCCTTTTCTTCTGTGCAGCTCGTGTCCAAACCTTACGACTCTCTGTTCTTGCATTTACTCAGTAGATTGAAATCAACAGCGCCAGCCCATGCTTGTGACAAGCAACAGATGGGACGACCAACATAACCTGAGCCTCTTCATGTAGGTCCTTCTTCATGACCACTGGGATTTTTCCTTTAAAATCTAATTATGCAACAGAATCCAGAATACCAGGTTTTCATATTTTTTTGGTAAGTAGGGATATTAGTTCATGCATAAAGTTGTGGGTTTTTTTTTTACTGAATTGCAATCAACTCTTTAAAATTGACATTTATCCTTCCTTCAAATTGTTGTTTTCTCAAGGTAGTGTGCTCTTTTTCTCAGTGTTTTTGTTGTGGTTAAATACACATATAAAATTTACCATTTTAACCGTTTTTAAGGGCACCGTTCAGGGGCGTTAAGTATGTTCACATTGTTGTGTAACCACCCCCACCATCCGTCTCCAGAACTTTCTTATCTTCCCAAAACGAGACTGTGACCCCACTAAACGCTCTCTCCCCATTCCCCCCCTTAACCCCTGGCCCCCACCATCTACTTTCTTTCTCTATGATTTTGATGACTCTGGAGACCTCCTAAAAGTGGGATTGCACACTGAGTGTCCTTGTGTGTCTGGCTTCTTTCACTGAGCATCATGACCTCAAGGTTCATTTACATCAAAGTACGTGTTGGAAAAAATCCCGAACCTCCTGTCCCGAAGCTCCCATGGCCACCTGGAGACAGCAGGATCCTGCAGCCGGCGGTCTCCCTCCCCAAGTATGTCCTGGAGGTGAGCCCTTTGCTCCCACCTAGGGATTCCCAGGGGCCAGAGGTTATGTTAGAGGCTTTTAAGCTTCCTGGACAATTCTGAGAAAATGAGTCGCAACCAACGTCAGGACAGAGAAGCAGTTCTGCAAGTTTGCAAACATCTTTGTAAGAATGTGCTTATCACACTGTCCCTCAGAGCAGGGGAATATTCAAACATCCTCAGTGTTTACACTGGATTAAATAAATCATTCATCCTCATAACAGAGGACCACACAGCCAGCAAGAATAACGCTGCAGACCACAATGCTTTTCCAAAACGTGTCCTGGGATGCCCCGCCCCAAGTACAATCTATGTGGGATGGACTCCGACAATAGAGCTGGGAATCCTATACACCCCACCTGAGGGTCCCTCAGAAGCTACCAGGTTGGGCTTCCCACACAGTCCTTTAGGGTCCAGCCTTCCTCCAACCGTTTGCTCAAAAAAGCAGTTATTTTTGATTTTGTTACTTTCCGCCGACATCTATTTAGGATTCTTGACGGTTCATGAAACCCATTTTTGGAAACACTGCTGTGTGCGCATCAAACACAGGAACGTGATCACAATCCACTGACTGGCAAAAAAAATCAGGTGCAAAATCACGTGTGTCCATTTCTGTAACCACAGTCATGGGTCTGAAATCGCCCACTGTAGGGGGTTAGAGCATGGTCCCCACCTCCCACCCAATGCAGGTGCAGTGGGACCTGCACACGCGCCTTCACTGGGACAAATGTCTTGCAGATATGGTTAAGCTCCTGGCGGGGCTGAGGAGAACCTGCATTTTCCACTTTCCGGGAGCATCTGTGCTCTGTGTGTGTTATGTCGGGATCTCAAAGCTATTGTTTCTATATTGTGCGGCTTCCTGTTTTTTTTTCCTTTGTCTGCTTAAACGATCAATGACAAATTGACATGTGCTAGCACCTCTCGCTATGGATGGCAATATGTGAATTCTTGTCTTGCCTTATGGGCACAAACGAGGCTGTGTCCTTAAGTGCCGTACAGGTATAGAACTGTCACGTCTTCCCCCTAATTGAAATGTTTATAATCTGGCTGTGACTTTCTCTCTTCTCACTCACTTTTTTTCTTTAAAATTCTGTTCTGTCTCCTATTGATGTAGCTACTCCTGGATTTTTTGTATTTTTTAGTTGGTATTTGCTTGGTATTAGCTTCTCCATCATTTTATTCTCCACTTTTCTGTGTCTTTACATTTTAGGGAGGCCACTTGTGAAGAGCATCGACCCGGTTTATTGTTTTACTTTTAATCCAGTCTCGAACGGAGATTTTAGTCCATTTACGGGGAGGTCTCGATTTTTTTCCTGCAATCGCATTCTGTATTCCATAACGTTTCTGCTTGTTATATCTTTTCTCATTTCTGGCCATCTTTTGGTTTAGTTGACTCTTCTCCCCCTGGTTAACAGTTTGAAAGTAATTCCCCCTCTCTCTCACTTTTAGCATCTGCTCTAAAAATTCTCACATTTGTATTTAACATCACAGGTTATACACTTAATCTCTTTCATTTTCAGCCTGCAGAACATCACGCCTCAGAACGATTTAACACCCCTCTTCTCCCTCAGAACTTATATACCCAGCTTGAAGTTTAGTAGGAAATCAGGTGGACGGCGAGAGCATCAAGGAGTTTTCACAGAAAATGAGTTTTCAACACTAAAATACCCAAGCAGGCCATCTGAAAAATTGCCCTTCAACACGTCAAGATACAGTAGTTTGGAATCTGTCTCATGCAGTACATTTTCTCTTGTAGGCTAAAAAAATTACTAATCCAGCAATCAAGTTTGTTGGTATTGACCCAGGGGCGTCGAAAACTTGTGTCCACACAACAAACCTGTACATGGATGTTTATAGTAGCTTTGTTCCTAATTGCCAAGACTTGGAAGCAACCAAGATGTCCTTCAGTAAGTGATGGATAGACTGTGGGGCAGCCAGACAATGGAATATTATTCCACACTAAAAGGAAAGGAGCTATCAAGCCATGAAAAGACATAGAGGAACTGAAATGCATATGTCTCCGGCCACCCAGGAGATGACCAGGCAAGCGACAGCAAAGCCCGTGGTGAGCCCCAAGCAGAGAAAATAACAGCCAACCGTGGGGATTCACCTGGCCGACCAGAACGCCCTGCTGATGAAAAAAATGAGACAAATCCCAAAACGTAGCCAGGAAGAGTAGGAAAATTTAAGACATACTTCAGTAGTTGCCTCTTCTCCCACGAACCAAATAAGAAAAGTGTGTTTAACAGCACAAACGTGACACTAAGGAAGGTAATAGCAATGGTTAAAATTCACTGGTCAGAGAGGAAGAAGAGGAAATTCTGTTGTTATACTTGTTCCGCAGAGAAACAGTAAATATCGTGAAAAGACGTCCACACCAAATGGTACCCTATGTCGTTTATCAGTGTGAAGATGACCACCTAACAAAAACTATCCAACCTTTCCAGACATAACAAGAACAGTTCACAAAAAGGAAAGAAACATATAATAGGAATTTTTTAATGAAAATACCCTGCTGTACCAAAAGCTGTAAAGAAGTGTATTTCGTAGGTTTAAAAGAAAGAAGCGCGTACAGCTGTAGGGGCATATATGTATATGTGTGTATAATGCATGTATGTATGTGTGAAGTTATCTTCCTCTACCAAAGAGAAGGTTTTTCTTTTAATGGGGGTGAAATTCACAGAACATAAAATTTACCATCTTAACCATTTGAGAGTGTACGATTCAGTGGCATGTAGGATATTCACAATGGTGTGTAACCATCACCTCTGTCAAGTTCCAAGACATTCTCATGCCCCAAAAATGAGACCCCAGACCCATTAGCTGTCAGTCACTCCCCATTTCTCCCTCCCCCCAGGAAGCTTCTTGAAGGTCAGGACCTCATGTAGATTTCCTCCCCATCATTCTCCTATCCTCTTAACAAGCCATTCCCCCTCTCCCTCCCTTATAAAAACCGGATTTGGCTCAGTTAGCCCTACCCCCATCCCAGGAGATAAACCCCTTTCCTTGTGGTTGAAACTGAGACTTGGGAGAGTGTGTGACAAAAACAACAGAGGAACAGGCAAAAAACTCCTTTTGTGCCCATGGCCTTCCTTCTTGTTGGGAATTCTATCTTGAGGGCATGATGTCTGGAGCTGCAGCAGCCACTTTGTGACAATGAGGTCAGACATCACCAACAAGGAAGATGGCATTACCTGTGCTCACCCTTCAGTTCTTTATGTGGATGTGTAACCTGAATTTCCCTGCCCACATCACTGCAGTGGATGGTCCATGGCGCTTTGGCAGGAGGCAGAAGGATTCACACCTCAGGTCTCTCTGATTCTTCCCAGCTATTTCTGCTGATGTGACAATGCATCTATGGTCAGGGAAGACGTTTTCCTTGTCAAAGTACAACAGACACTGGGGAAGAGGGTCTGACCTGATCCACGGGCATTTCTCATAGTCCTTGTGTCTGGCTCTGTGCATTTCTAGGCAGGAGGGGACTTGCCTAACTTGAGTGAGAGCCATGCTCAGGATATATGCCTCATAGGACCCCTTTTGAAGACGTGAACTCCCAAATGCTTCTACTAAAGAAAACCCACCCCTTCCAGCACAAGGTACAATGAGGTGTTGTTAGAATCCTAAGTTATTTCTCTTGCGCCAAAGAAGAGATGCCCGTCTTATGTTTTATCACGTGGCCCATAAATTACCTTTTCATATGCGGCGGCGACGCTGGAACCACGCATGCCTTCTTCTTGGTGCCTCTTTTCCTTCCAATTTCTAGGGCACGGATTCCTTTTCCAATCATTCATCTGTCGGCTACCCACTTAAGCAGCGCCTCGGAAATCCTTTCAAGTTCCGAAGCATCTGCAGATAGAATGCTCGGCACGGCTCCGTCCTCAGCCACACTTTGCATCCCTGCCATGGTCTCTGCCGCGCACATCCACTTCCTCTGCTCCCAGAACATGTGTTTATAATCACCAAAAACTCAAGCTCTGTTCCAGCCGCCCATCATCTCCCTAACCTGGAGCCGCTGTTCTAAATGTTCTCCGATGTCGTTTACACCGGATTTGCAATTGCATTTTTCCTCTAGAATTCTTTGCTGCCTTATGATCTTTTTTTTCCCCCTTCTTTCCTCTGACGCGATGCCCTTTGTTTCGTGTACGTTGGAAACTCAGACCTGTTTGCTAGAATTCCATTTTACAAAGAGACAGACAGAAATAATAAAAGATGATGGTTGCTTTCTGAATGAAAAAAAGAGAGAGAGAGAAGAGTTTTGGAAGATTTAGCCTTGTCATTACTTTTTTTTTTTTTTTTTTTAACCAGGAGAAAAACGGAAGTTTTAAAAGCATGTATACCTCCTGTATACAGGGGAGCTAGCCAGAAAAACTGAGTCCAAAGCCATCACCTTAAATACCATATTCTGATAAAAACAAAAGAAAGACCTTGGGGGAAGGGGGGAAGGCCAGCTATGGCAGGTTATCAGGCAAAGCACAATAAACAGGGATATGGTTGTTTGCAGATTTAAGTCAGGGACTTCTCCATTGATAAGAATTACTTGAGATTTAACCATCCTTCTATTTCTGGTGCAAAGAAGGACACACCCTTACAAATGGAGGTTTCTCGATTGTAAACGTCCTTCATGAAAGGGCAACCTCTACTCAGTTTTCTGAGATTCCTTTTTTTTTTTTTAATCAGACTGAAATAATCCTTTTGCCGGAGAGGCATATTTTAGGGTGGCATATTCTGCTCGCCTTGACATGGGTGTACCCCAATTTGCTCATGCATTCATCTCTTGAAGGGTATCCTGATTTCTTCAAGTTTTTAGCCATTATGGGAGTGCTGCTGTGCATAATTGCATCCTTGTTTGCATTTGGACATAGATTTTCACAGCAGTTCCCTGAATACTGGAAACAAGGTTGTTGTATCCCAAAGTGAGACGTGTTGTCATTACTTGTTTTTTACATGCTGTTGTTTCACATTTCTTAACACCCTTATGTTTCTCTGAGTGAATTTAAGTGTTTAATAAATGTAGATTTGGAACATTTTGAACGATCACGGTGATCGCAATATATTTTGTTTTCTTGGTGGTGCGTTCACCTTCTGAAACTTACTCTACACCTTCAGGAATCTGTAATCAATGAATTTGAGCTCAATCAAAACCAAATATCAATTGCCCCATTACTCTATGTAGTTAGTTGGTTCTAAGACAGTTATGTCCCTATTTGCTCAGGATTTATTCTCTCCTGTGAGCTCCCTTCGCCAAATCAAAACGGTTGATCTCAGTGTCATTTGTTTTTATTATGCTGCTTTCCAATGTTCGACATGGATTCCGTTTTCCTAGGATAACCTGTCAAACGAGTCTCATGAACACCATTTTATACCATAGCCCCTAGACCCTCACAGCCAGACACAAAACACACACGCAAATGCACGTACACACATACACACGCGCACACACACACACACACACACCCTCCTTCTGCTTTTCTATGAGAAAAAAAATCATAATGTGTTTATCAAAAAAAAATTCTCCCAGGAAAGAGGAGATTTTGAGGCTGTGATGGTTGTGAGACAGGAGGAGAAATCACTGCAGAAAGGAAATGGGAGAAGCAGACAGAGCAGGTGCGTCCAAGTCAAGGACATCGGTGCTGTGGGAAGTTGGTAGCAAACAGGTGGAAAGACCCTTGTCGCACGGTAGCCGTATGGCCTGGGTTACGCTGTGTTGTGGGTTGAAGAGTATCCCCCAAAACTTGTGCCCACCTGGAACCTCAGCACAGGACCTTATTTGGAAATAGGGTCTTTGCAGATGTGATGCAGTGAAGGGTCTGAGATGAGGTGGCCTCCTGGAGGAGGGTGGCCCTACATCCAATGACAGGGTCCTTCTAAGAGACAGAAGAGGAGAGACACAGACACAGAGGAGAAGCCCCAGGAAGACAGAGGCAGAGACAAGAGGGATGCAGCCACAAGCCCAGGGAAGCCCGGAGCCCCCAGAAGCTAGAGGAGGTGGGAAGGAGCCTCCCCTGGAGCCTCCGGACGGAGCTCAGCCCTGGGACACCTAGACCTCAGACGTCTGGTCCCCCGGATGGGGGAGATGTGACAAGCCATGTGGGGAAGACTGAGCCTATGGTCAAAACACCGGATGGTATCAGAGACGCGCATCCTGATGGGACAGCATTTAGGGAAGGGTCTCTGCAACTCTTGGCAGGTCTGAACGCCAGAGGAAGGGAGGGGACGCAATGGTTTTTCCTGCACCAGCATAACCGGGGTCCTACTCTGTGTACGGGCACCATCCAGAGCAGGGAAATCCACAGACAAAACGTGGATTCCTGGTGCCCAGGGGCTGGGCGATGGGGCTGGAAGGTGACAGCTCGTGGGGACGGGGATGTCCTTTGGGGAGGATAGAAATGTTCTGGAACTAGGTAGAGGTGGGGAGTGCACCATGATGGACATGTACTAAATACCCCTGAATTGTTCGCTTTGGTTAAAATGGTGCATTTTAGGTCATGCGTAGTTTACCACCATTAAAAGAAAAGGGTCACCGACGACCATTGAGCAGAGCCGTCAAATCCTTTGCGGCTTCTACATGCCTGCTTTCAAAATGTAACGGAAAGCGGAGAGGATTAGACACAGACTGTTCTCCAAGTCTTCAGGTCTAAGGACACTCTGCCATCCTTGCTGACCTAGAATCCCAGCTTTTCCTCTTTTTTTTTCTTATAGCATTCAACATGTAACAGGGAAGAGCCAATTCTGACTCCACGTTGGATCTGTTTCTTTCACTTTAACCTTTGCTTCCCGCTGCTTTTCTCACGAAAAGGATACTGTCTATACACAGTGGTCTGCCTCGGGGAACCCTGCCGCTCTGCCTGGATGTTAAACCAAAGTGTCCTTGTTCACGGAAGCAACCGGACCCTGCCCACCTGCGGATGGCTGAAAGAAAGAAGAAATTAACACATCCCCTCCCCGAGGCTGGCCGTTCCAGGGGATATTTGCAAAGCTTACGGCCTTTTTACTTTACTTCCTCATCTCCTGCCCCTCTCTGTGCTATAAAAGAAACTGGCATCCAAACCCCGACAAGATGGTCTTTTTGAGACACTCGTCTGCCATCTTCTCAGTCTGCCGGCTTTCCAAATAAAGCCGTATCCCTGCCTCAAAACCTTGTCTCCGATTTATTGGCCTGACCTCCGGCAAGCAGAGCGAGCTTGGACTCGGTAACAGAAATAGAAGCCGAAACTGGCCACAGTTGCCTCTTATAAAGTCTGGTCGATTTAATACACTTGGACTTCGAATTTTATTTACCTGTGTTCGTACCCACAACGATGTATGTGGCTGCACGTGTAAGCTTTTGTTACAATTGTGAGCGAGGCAGCACAGAGGGGGGTCAGCTGACTCAATATTCTCGCTAACCTGAAACAGATTTTATTTATGCCCGTCCTTAAAACGTCCCGAGTATGCGGTTTCCTGTACGGACACACTGACAACGTAATAACGAAACGAAATGAAGTGCAGGGCTGTAATCACAGGCTGGAATGCTGATTTTTATTTTTGCCCAATTAAGAGTCTGAGAAGTTTTGGGGGCCCTGACATTCGTTTCTGGAGAACTCATAGAGAAATCTCAATTTACTGAAGGGAAAGAGAGAGAGAGAGAGAGAGAGAAACAGAGGGAAATCTTTGACATCCAGCATGTCTGGCTGGGATGATTGGAGCATTCCCAAATATTTTGGAATCGCCTGGTCTTGTCCAGATGAGACGGGTGTTTGCAGAACTTTTGGTAAAAGTGTCACTTCTCCTGGTATCTTTTCCTGGGAGTATGCCACACTGCAGGGGATTGGGCCAATGCGTTTATGGTGAGATTTAAACAGCTCTCATGTCCTCTCACCAGGAGATAAGGCAATCTGAGAGTCAGCATGTTTTCCATACTTCTTTGCCTAAAATACTAATGCCTTTAAGTATTTCTATCTATACACTAAGTATAGCTGCTTTCTCTGCCGGCCCTTTCGGGTACGTTGACCATAAAATCTCTCTTTCCCAGTGGGCTTAGCTGGTCCATCGCTCCTTCAAACTCTGGAGCAATTATTATCCGTGTGAGGTGGGCCTTCGTCCTACCCTGCCTTGTGAGTCTTCCCAATACCCCCCTGAAACCTTGGCCAACACGGGCGAGGTTCTCAATCAATGTTTACTAGATGACAGAGAGTTACTGCTTAAAAGTACTCCCTCCTTCCCGTGGTTCATTTCTTTCTTTTCCCTTTTTAATGTGCTGTCTGCTCATCACAGACAGTAACCATGTCGGGCTGATTCTTCACCTGGGAGAAGGAAAGCCACCGAAAATCATGCACCACCTGTGAGCTGAAGCCCCCTCCCCCTGCCAAGCTGAAAGTTCACCCGAAGTGAACATTCAGGTGGAAGAGAGGACCTGAAGCGTGCTGTGCCCCAGGGATGGCGGTCAGGACCGGGGGCAACAGCAAAACGCAGGAGGAAGAACTCAGCCTGATTTCTACAGGATGATCAAGGTGGGTCAGGAGGGAACAGGTCGGGGGAGCGGTTTGCAGAGTGAATATGAGTTTGCCCAGCAGCCTTGGGGAGGAGAGTTCACGCAGAGGGAGCAGCATTTGCAAGTGCCTGGAGATGAAGGTGTTGGGACCTTTAACGAGGATACCATGGGGGATGCAAGAGGTAGAGATGTTCGGGGTGCCAGAGAAAGAGAGGATCTTAGGGGAAAAAGCAAGAGATTTTGTGAAATCAGATCAACAGGACACGTTTCCATTTCTCCTAAACAAAGCAGGTTCTCCAGAAGCCAGGATTGTTGTGATTGTTTTAACTCATCCTCGGGGGTTCAGAAGTGTCGGCAGGGACTTCGCTGGTGGCACAGGGGTTAAGAACCCACCTGCCAATGCAGGGGACACGAGTTCTATCCCTGGTCCGGGAAGATCCCACATGCTGCAGGGCAACTAAGCCTGTGCGCCACAACTACTGAGCCCGCCCGCCACAACTACTGAAGCCCATGTGCCTAGACCCCGTACTCCGCAACAAGGGAAGCCACCGCAACGAGAAGCTCGCGCACCACAATGAAGAGTAGCCCCCACTCACTGCAACTAGAGAAAGCCTGTGCACAGCAACAAAGACCCAACGCAGCCAAAAATAAATAAATTTAAAAAATAATAATAAAAGAGGAAGTGGGGTCAGGAGGCTTGGTTTCTGAATTCACATATATCGTATATTATTTTATATTTAGATTTTAGTTTTTTTGTTTTTTATCGAAGTGTAGTTGATTTACAATGCTGTGTTCTTTTCTGCTGCACAGCAAAGTGACAAAGACAGTGAGAAAGAGATAGATTTTAGTTATTTTTAATGCTCCAGTACATTCTGGTAATTACACACTTTAGTTTGTAAGAGGTGACTTTTAATACTCTCGTGCAATCTGTGGACACATCCACTTGTCATAAAAACGAGAATAGTTAGCGATTACAGAAACCCACTGCATTGCCCTCTTCCAGCCCTGTGGGTCCCCCACTGACCACCACTCCCCAAAGGGACCCTCCTCAGCTTCTGAGGGCCTTCAATTTCTCAGTTTCTTTTGTCACCTAGTTTTACTGTATCTCTGTTTTGTGTCTAACTTTATGAAAAAAGTGTATCCTGCCCTGTGTAATTTTAAGAAACTCACGACTCCCCCTGAAAGTACTCTTGTGAAGATTCATCCAGACCACGTCACTGCCGTCCTTTTATTTTGTTGGCTCTATAACTAGGTGAAAATGCCACACTTAATGGATCCATTGTCCTGCCTGTGGATATTGGATTGTTTCCAGGGAGTTGCTATTTTAGGGCAGGGCTGCGAAGACCATTTTTGTGCTTGGTTCCTGGTGGGCAAATCAAGACTGCAATGAGGCGTCCCTTTTTAGACCGATTTGACTGGCAAACATTTAAAAAATAAAATAAAGATTCCTGGCACTTGCAAATGTTGGAGGAGATGCCATGAATGGGCTCCTCCATGAAGAGGGTGTCGCCATCTTGGAAAACCATTGGGTCTCATCTCCTCAGGTTGAGCAGGGCATCCTCCCCAGGCTGGGCAAATGCCACACTTAATGGATCCATTGTCCTGCCTGTGGGTATTGGATTACTTCCAGGGAGTTGCTATTTTAGGGCAGGGCTGCGAAGAACATTTTTGTACGTGGTTCCTGGTGGGCAAATCAAGACTGCAATATTTATTCTATATTGGAGTAGAGTTGATTTACAATGTTGTGTTAGTTTCAGGTGTACAGCAAAGTGGTTCAGTTCTATATATACATGTATCTATTCTTTTCCAGATTCTTTTCCCATTTGGGTTATTACAGACTGATGAGCAGAGTTCCCTGTGCTATACAGTAGGTCCTTGTTGGTTATCTATTTTATATATAGCAGTGTGTATATGTCAATCCCAAACTCCTAATTTATCCCTCTGCCTCCTTTCCCCCTTGGTAACCGTAAGTTTGTTTTCCATGTCTGTGAGTCCATCTCTCTCTTTTTTAATTCATTTACTTATTTTATTTTTGGCTGCATTGGGTCTTCATTGCTGCATGCGGGCTTTCTCTACCTGTGGTGAGCATGGGTCACTCTTCATTGCAGTGGCTTCTCTTGTTGAGGAGCACAGGCTCTAGGTGCACAGGCTTCAGTAGTTGTGGAGCACCGGTTTAGCTGCTCTGCGGCATGTGGGATCTACCCGGACCAGGGCTCGAACCGACGTCCCCTGCATTGGCAGGCTGATTCTTAACCACTGTGTCACCAGGGAAGCCCTATCTCTCTTGTGTAAATAAATTCATTTGTGTCATATTTTAGATTCCACATATAAGTGATATCATATGATATGTGTCTTTCTCTCACTGATTTACTTCACTTAGTATGATAATTTCTAGGTCCATCCATGTTGCTGCAAATGGCATTATTTCATTCTTTTTTATGGCTGAGTAATATTCCATTGTATATATGTGCCACATCTTCTTTATCTATTCATCTGTCCATGGACACTTAGGTTGCTTTCATGTCCTGCCTATTGTAAATAGTGCTGCTATGAACATTGGGGTGCATGGATCTTTTCGAATTATGTTTTTCTCTGGATATATGCCCAGGAGTGGGATTGCTGGATCATATGGTAGCTCTATTTTTACTTTTAAGGAACCTCCATACTGTCCTCCATAGTGGCTGCACCAGTTGACATTACCACCAACAGTGTAGGAAGGTTCCCAAAGGAAGTTTTTTTCTTGTGACACCCACTCTTGGTGAAGTTGGGGGCATGTGGTGATGTCTGCAAAGAACTCCTGATGAAATGACACTGCATCCAACAATCTCCTGGATTACCTGTTTCTGTTTTAAGCTTATTGATTTATCTCTTTCTAGCTTTCTTGAGATAATTGATATATAATATTGTACTCATTTCAGGAACCCAACATGATGATTCGACTTAAGTATGTATTGTGAATGATAATCACAGCAAGGTTAACTAAAGACATCTGTCACCTCACAAAATCATATTTTTTGATAAGGAGTTAATGTGTAAAATACATAAGGAACCCATAAAACCCAATAGTAAATAATAATAATACGATTGAAAAAATAGGCAAAGAATCTGAATAGACATTTTTCCAAAGACATCCAAATGGCCAACAGGCACCTAAAAAGATGCTTAACATCATTAATCACCAGGGAAATGCAAATCAAAACCACAATGATATATTGCCTCATACCTGTCATAATGGCCATTATCAAAAAGACAAGAGATAATAAGTGTTGGTGAGTATGTGGAGAAAAGGGAACCCTCGTGCACTGTTGGTAGGAATGTAAATTGTTGCAGCCACTGTAGAAAACAGTACGGAGACTCCTCAAAAAATTCAAAATAGAGCTACCAGAAGCTCTTTGATTTCTTCACTTCTCTGATTCTTCAAGGATTCCGACTTTCCCATTGTCATTTGGAAATTATGTTCAACATATTTTATTCTTCACGTCATAATGCTCTTCTGAGGGCCACCACACACAGGAGAACAGAGCAGGTTGACAGGTCAGGAATTCACTCCGTTTTCCCTGAGCTGTCCCAATTTTAAAAATCAGGTTGTGTTGCTTTCCAGGGGATGGAAGTGTGGGGTCCCTTCTCCTAAATCCCTTCTGGAGACATTACATGTCATGTCAGATTCTTAACCCTCATCTTCAGGGAGCTTTTCTAAAACTCTTCCGCAGATAATGCTTTTTTTTTTTTTTTTTTTTTTTTTACAAACTTGCAATTCCTACAGTCAGAATATACATGAGAATACAGAAGTTCAAATAACACATGGGTATGTTATAAATGAAGGATCAGTTGTCTCTCACTGGCCATCTGGAACCTTGAGCGCCCACCTCCCGTGAAGTTGTCTCCTCTCTGTGTCTGAGGTCCACCTTGCACATCCAGCCTCTGAGCCTTTTCTCATGCTGTTCTTCCTACTTGCAATGTCCTTCCCATTGCCCTGTGTGTACACTACGCCCACATCCCATCAAATCCCATCTTCTTCCTCATATCTTTCTTGACCCGAAGACCCAAACACGTCTACCTAAATCTCCACTCTGCCTTGTCTTAGAAGGGGGACCCAAGCACATCATTCCCTTCAATCTCCTTCTTTTTCTTTAGTCTGTAAAATAAGGCTAAAAAAACCCTACAGTGTATAGAATACTTGTGAAAATTCAATGCAGGAGTTTTTTCCATCAATAGTGCTAGAGCAACTGGACATAAAAAAAAAAAAAAGAACCTCAATTCTTACCTCATACCAGACCCAAAGTTACTTCAAAAGGGGTCCTAACCTTAAATGTAAAAGTGAAACAATAGAACTGATGAGAAGAAAAGAGGAAAACTCTTGGTGACCCTTGGATAGGCAGTGATTTCTTCCATGGATTACAGAAGGCATGACCATTGTTTTTGTTTAAAGGTGATAAATGTGCCATTATCAACAATATAACTTCGGTCTTTGGAAATCACCTCTAAGGCAATGAAAAGGCAAGCCACATTTTTCGAGAAACTATTTGCAACACATGGGTCTGATGACAGATTCATACACAGGATGACAACCTAATGGCAAATAACTCAGTTTTGAAAAAGAAAAAAAAAAAAGCAGTAGATGTGAGCAGATCCTTCATCAGAGAAGACATATGGATGGCAAATGAACACAGGAAAAGACAGTCAGCATCATTAGTCATCAGGAAAGTGGAAATAAAAACCACAACAAGATCCCCCAACATATCCAAAAGTATATTTTCTGAGAACATAATAACTATGTAGTCAATAACCTACTATGTAGAAATAATACAAGGTATCTTTCTGGTGGTAAAAATGGCAGAAATTAAAAACATGGATAATAGCAAGTGTTGACAAGGATAAGGAGCAACGGGAACTCTCTTATACCACTGGGTGGAGTTGCAACATGGTGCAGCCACCTTGGAAAATGGTTTGATGGTTCTCATGACAGGACAAAGGCACCAACCCTATGATCTAGTTGTTGCACTGCTGATATTTACCCTACTTGATTTTTACCCAAGAGTAAAGGACATGAAATGACTTGTAGACAAGTATTCATAGCAGCTTTGTTTACAAAAAGTAAGAACTGGAACCAGCCTGAATGTCCATCCACAGGTGAATGGATAAACAGACTGTATTCTCTCTCTTCAGTTCCATACAACTCAGCAATAGAAGGGGATAAACTCATTGTGCACTCAAAAACACAAATGAATCTCAGAATAATTATGCTGAGCGGAAGAAGCTGGACGAGGAAAAGCATATACGTAGTGTGTGGTTCCACTGATGTAAAATTCTAGAAAATACCAACTCACAAGGGGTGACGCATAGGTGGTTGCCTGGGTTGGGTTGGTGGGACTGACTCCAAGACGAAATCAGGAAATTTGGGATAAGGAAAGTCAATGAAAATAACCTGTATCTTCATGGTGCTAATGATTGCACAGCTACTATGGATTCATCAAAATGGACTTACCGTGCACTTAAAACGGGTACCGTTCGTTGTAGGTAATGGATACTGCAACGAAGTGGACTAAAAGTTTTTAAATGCAGTGAGCTTGGGGTGCATTGGACGGACTGTGATGAATGAAATCTTTTCTGGCAAAAGCTGTGGCCCCCTGTACAGCTCGGAGTTGCCTCACAGGTGGCTTTTCCATGACGCTGATGCACCGTCTTCCTGACAGTCCAACCTCAATACATAATATTGCATCGGCTGAGTCCTAAAACAGCCAAACCTGCCCACCCCCCTGCACCAGGGGGTCCCCTCCGTATAGATTCCTAGAATCAGGTAAGCTCCAGCCTTTAAAACGTAGGCACCAAGTACCAGTGAAAAACAAGCATGCCTTCGTCCTCCTGTTTTCTTTTCCAAGGAGCTCCAGATCCCAGCAGACGGAATTTCCCTCAGCGCACGCCACTTACACCTCCCTTCCCCACAGGTGTGAGCCGTGACCTCCAGCCTGTGACCTTTGCACTAACGAGCTGGTGTTTCGCTGGCTCCTCCTTTCCAAGATGTACCCGAGATACAAAACCATCCCAGCAATGCCCACACGGAGAGAGAGCACAGAAAGGACCATGTAGCTTGTGATTTCCTTTCCAAAAATAGTCTGAGCAGGATTCCCCCATTGCGCCCCCGCCGCAGGAGGTTTTGTATAATTTATTTCCATGTCATGCGTGCTTTCTGGGGGTCCCGTGGATGGTTAGTATGCCTGTCTTCTGTCGATAACAAAAGCTGGGACCCAGGACATGAATTCTTGACAAGAGGTATCCATGCATAGGTTAGATGTATCCATTTTCGGGGAGTTCCTGAAAGAAACTCAAAGATGCTCACTGGATGAGTCGGGGACTGAGGCAGAATGGGTGAGTTATGAACGTAACTGCATGCCTTCCACCCCAATACGGTGTCTGCCCTGAATCCCCTTGTGTCCTGCACTTGGTCCTAATGAGATGGAGCGATACACAGGGACCATTCCTCATGCAGGAATGAGATGACCAGGTACACAAAGATCAGGTCAGAGGGTCCTGGGGGAAGGCCACTAAATGGTGGACATTTGTTACAGCTGCAACAGGAATCTATCATGTGGGGGACATCCTGGACGGGGTGATTGGGGAGGGACCCCCCCGCCTCCCGCACACACACAGGGCAGGACCCCAGATGTGAGAACAGAGCCATCTTCAGAGCCAACAGAAGAGAGTAGGTTTCTGTGCCCTTGGGTCATTTGGGATGGAAGCTTGAGCTCCGGTATTTTAAGTTTTTGCATTTAAAAAATATTTAATTCAATGCCTGTATCATTATCACCTTCAGATATATCAAAACTTCCAAAGTATAACATGATCTGTGAAAAAATAATGTCCCTTCCTTCTTGGCTTGCCACCTGCCTGGCCCTGACAGCTAACCATCACTCCTACTAACTTCTGTTCTTCCCAAGCAAAAATGAATGTCATGTATATTTTACCCTTAACGCAGTCTTCTTAAAAATATATTTTGAATATATCTTGGAGAGTTTCCACTTCAGTACAGAATGAGCTTGGTTCCTCATTTTTGAAAAGGGACATAGGACCACTTGTAGGGAAGGACCATGGTGCATGTGTAACGGGTGGAGTGATCGCAGAGGTTTGGATGGTTGCTGATAACTTTGTTTCTACAGCGTTGCCATGAATGATCTTGGCCAAGTTTTGGATGGTTGCTAATACTTTGCCTTTACAAAGTTGGAATGAATGCCTTGGGGCATAAGAGCAGAGGTCTGGGTGATTATTGATACATTGTTTTTGCAATGCTGGCATGGATGACCTTGGGCGTTAGCTCTTCTGTATACGTGAAGGCGTGTTGATGGATAACCTCGCTGGGAGGAGTTGCTGCCAAAAGGAATGTGCATCTTTATTTCCATGGAAACCACCAAGCAGCACTTCCACCAGCATGTGAGCCATGGACGACCCTTCCCATTCCCACACCTCCACTTCCAGAGACGCTATCAGGCTTTAGAATTTACACCATTCTGGTGAAATATGGTTCTCTGATTATTTTTTTTTAAATCTCTATTATGGAACATTTCACCTACAAACACCGTCAGAGAGAAAAGTGTCCTGGAACACCTGACACCCATCTTCAGCTCCAACCCATGGCATCGTTGTACCACCCTCATTTCATCTGTCCCCTCCTCAGTTTTCAGTGTAACTTACATTTCTAGCCATTGTCTCATGAGTGAAGGTAAGCAACTTCCCACATTTTGAATCCTTGCGTTTCCATTTCCAGGAATTGTCCGTTGGCACCCTGCATCTGTTTCCTATTGAGTTCTTCAGCCACTAGAAAAGTGTGCATCCTGTCCGCAACTTCTAGGTCTTTTTTATGTATTAGGACATCCTTTTCTCATTTTGACATTTATTTGTGAGCAGGGGGCTGGTTAAACACATGTCCACTGCACTTAGTTTCTCTTACAAGGGTTCAGTTATTCAGTTAAATTCTCCAGATGGGTTTTAATTTTTTTTTTTCAACTAAGTGGCCCACTTTTTTTTTTAATGTTCTGTGATGTTTTTCAATGGTCCATGTTGTCGTTCTTAAACTATATTGTATCGAACTCTCTGTGGGTTGGCTGGCCACAATCACAGCCAACATCTTACACTTCTGTCTGCGATCCCAGGCGAGGAAAGCGTCATAAATCATTGTGGGGTTTTTTAGGTAGAACGCACAAAACGTGAAATTCACCATTTTCACCTTTTTAAAGTGTGCACGTCAGCGGCATTTAGTACCTTCACACGTCGGCAATCATCACCTCCATTTACCTCTAGAACATCTCATCTCCCCAAAAGACACCCATCCCCATGGGGCAGTCACTCCCTCTCCCCTGCCCCCAGTTCCTGTCAACCACAAATCTGCTTTCTGTCTCTATGGATTTTCATATTTGGAGGATTTCATATGAATACTTAGCAACTGGGGGACACACATTGGCCACAGCCAGGTCTGTCCTGCTCAGGGAGCCAGCTGCCTGCATCCCATGCCCCTCAGCCTCAGCATCCCTCCCGCTGTCCACCCTCAGCCCAGGAAGTCTTCCTTTCTCTGTCCTTCTGAAGCGACGTAGCCCACTGGGGGCTGGGGCGAGACCCAGGTAGACACAGAACAAGGAATGGGGTGGGGACAGGGTATGAGGACTGAGATTGGGAATTATAAACCCCCTCCCAGCAAGCCTGATTTCAGGTTCACATTGGGGAACGGGACAGTAAGTCTACAGGAGAGGCGGTGTTCGTCCCAAAGTGGTCCCGTGGGTCACGGGTTGGGGCTTCCTTCTCCCTTCCTGCATCCTGGTGGTCTCCTGACGGCAGACTCATCGAGCTTCCCCTCGGCCCCATATCTGCACGTACACGTCTGCCTCGTGTTGTAAATACATTTTAGGTTTGATGTATCACAGCAGGGTGCCTGTGAGAGGTAGCGAGTTCCCTGCCTTTCTGTCTCCCACCATCTTCACGGGGGCAATGGGGCAGGCAGAGTCAGAGCAGCAGGAGTTTCTGCTCCAAGGCAGGGGGAACAGGGAATAAGCAATTCCTGTTTTCTTGTAATCCCCACTCTAAGCAGGTTTAATGGCCCTGTTATTGCCAAGCAAAATTAAGTCCTTATGAAACAAGTTACAGAGTGCCTTTGTGGGTCCCTTTTTCCAATAATTTAAAAAAAAAAAAAAGGGTTTGGGTCACGTTGGGCTGTCTGCTCCTTCTTAGCACGTTGCCTGCCCGGGGCTGCCTCACCCAGCACAGGGTTCTGTTTTCATTAAACGCCTAGTTTACTGGGGCTGTAATTTTTTTTTTTTTTTAAACATTCAAGCAAAATGTAGAACTTGAATTGCAGATGACCTCGGAGAGGAGACAGGAGATTCCAACTTCCAACTTCTTGTCCCGTACGATCCCATCCCAGCTTGGCACTGTCCCTGTCACGGTGGGACAGGGCGTGGAGAGAGCTGAGTCTGCATCTTAACATTTATCCTGGCAGGTGGACTGAAATGGAGCCAGAGGGTCACCGATAGATTAGAGAGGGCAGCCTGAAAGCAGGACAGGAAAGTGGGACGAGAGAATATATGTGCATAGAACATGCTTCTTCTTGAATCTGTGATCCTCAGGGGAGACCCGTGCAACGCAGTAGAATATGTGGCCCGGTATTATTATTATTTTCTTTTTTCTGTACAGTAAAAGGCAGGAGCAAATCTAAATATAGCCGACACTGCCAACAGCCATGGCGAGGCTCTCTGGCACTGCTGTATTTGTACCCACTGGCAAAACATTGATACTGGGACGTAGCTGTGACCTGGTTCTAAGAGTTCTTGCTTTTCTCTGTCGTGTGTGAGCGAAGACGCGACGTTTGAGAATGAAAGTCCGTCTGTCGCAGCTTCACCGGCCATAGGCCCCCACCGGCCACTTGTCTCCACCGGTCGGGGCTCTTTCTGACTCCTTTGCGCTAGTGCCGGAAACTTTCCCAGAAGATAGATTTGCCAACCTCACGGCTTGCAAATTGCCTTCGGAACAGTGTGGAGAGGGCTTCCCTGGTGGCGCAGTGGTTGAGAGTCCGCCTGCCGATGCAGGGGACACGGGTTCGTGCCCTGGTCCGGGAGGATCCCACGTGCCGTGGAGCAGCTGGACCCGTGAGCCATGGCTGCTGAGCCTGCGTGTCCGGAGCCTGTGCGCCGCAACGGGAGAGGCCACAACCAAAAAAAAAAAAAAAAACAGTGTGGAGGACAACGTGGTCCACAGGGATTTCATGGTGTTTCCACATCGGTGAATTTAGAGTCTGACGGGTTTGCACGTGATAGGGTGCAGGAGGGAGAAGGCTTTTCAGGGACACCTAGAGCCTAGAGTCTGCACCCCTGGGGAGGCTCAGGCTGTGGGTGTGAGGGCCCGGAGGTCCTGGCTTCTGAGGCAGGGGCCCCATGACCTCTTGTCCACATGTCCACACACAGAGGAGATAGACGCTGAGGCCCACAGCCGCGGCTCTGAGGCACCTCGCCCAGCACACACCACTTCCAGTTTGGGTTTTCGTTTTATTGTGTGATCTCTCCGGAGCCATCAGTTTGTTCGAGAAGTAGTTCCAGGACCCTCTGGGAAGGCGCAGGGAGGACTGGGACAGGAAAAACAGTAAAAGATGTGTTTTCCAGCAAGTTTCCGCTGTAGGCGAGGGGGCACAGACCTGCCGGGCCCTCCGGGAGGGTGTCTAGAGCACGCGGCAGGGTGGCCGTCCTCCAGGGGCCAGGAGCCGGGCTGCTCTCCAGCCACGCTGCTCGCCTGCAGCAAGGGAATCAGCCCTGCTGTGATGGCCCCTCTGGTGCCCACAGGGACAGCGTCTCTGTCACCTTCATCACACACACGTGTGTCCCTCGGAAGGTGCCTGGCACATCCTCAGCTTTGCAAGAACTGACTCAGTCGGTCCAAAAAGGGCTGATGCCTGAGTCGTACAGATGTTGGAGACACACGCGTGGCCCTCCAAGACAGGGGGCATTTGGCCAGATCTGTCCAGCCATCTCCCTTCCTTCTGCCCCGCTGCCCACTGGCTCCTGCCAGGGCTCGCTGTGTTGGCTCCTTGGTTTTTCTAAGAAGTTCCAGGATCCCTTCATCCACCCCAGCCCCAACTGCCCCTCCACTATTTCCTCCAGCCCTTGCCGTCGGCCTCCTGGTGCAATGCTTAACCTGCATGGCCTCCTTGAGCCCCACGAGTGTCCTGGTGGTCAGCCCCCATCCACTGTGGCGTGAGTGTGGAAGAGAGGCGGTCGATCAAGAAAAGAGGTGAGTCTTTCTCTGTCTGACTTACCTCAGTCGGTATGACCATCTCTAGGTCCATCCATGTTGCTGCAAACGGCATGATTTCACTCTTTTTTATGGCTGAGTAGTATTCCATTGTGTGTATATGCACCACATCTTCTTTCTTTCTTTATTTTTTTCTGTGTTGGGTCTTCATTGCTGCACGCGGGCTTTCTCTAGTTGCGGCGAGCAGGGGCTACTCTTCGTTGTGTTTTGAGGACTTCTCATTGCAGTGGCTTCTCTTGTTGTGGAGCACGGGCTCTAGGCACAAGGGATTCAGTAGCTGCAGCATGTGGGCTCAATAGTTGTGGTTCACGGGCTCTAGAACGCAGGCTCAGTAGTTGTGGCGCACGGGTTTCATTGCTCCTCGGCATGTGGGATCTTCCCGGACCAGGAATCGAACCTGTGTCCCCTGCATTGGCAGGCGGATTCTTAACCACTGCACCACCAGGGAAGTCCCCACATCTTCTTTATTCATTCTTTTTTTTTACGTTAAGGAACTATGTTTTCAATTAATTTATCTTTTTTGATGGACACTTAGGTTGCTTCCACAGCTTGGGTATTGTAAACAATGCTGCCATGAACATTGGGGTGCAGGTATCGTTTCAAATTAGTGTTTCCATTTTCTTCAGATACATTCCCAGGAATGGAATTGCAGGATTCTATGGTAGTTCTCTTCTTAGTTTTTGAGGGAATCTTAAAAAATATTTTAAAGAACTAGTGAATAGAACAGCAAAGAAGCAGACTCACAGATCTAAAGAACAAACTAGTGGTTCCCAGTGTGCAGAGGGAAGGGGGAGGGCAAGATAGTGGTGAGGGATTAAGAGGTACAAACTGGGGCTTCCCTGGTGGCGCAGTGGTTGAGAATCTGCCTGCTAATGCAGGGGACACGGGTTCAGGCCCTGGTCTGGGAGGATCCCACATGCCGCGGAGCAACTAGGCCCGTGAGCCACAACTGCTGAGCCTGCGGGTCTGGAGCCTGTGCTCCGCAACAGGAGAGGCCGTGATAGTGAGAGGCCTGTGCACTGCGATGAAGAGTGGCCCCTGCTTGCCGCAACTAGAGAAAGCCCTCGCACAGAAACGAAGACGCAACACAGCAAAAATAAATAAATAAATAAATAAACTCCTACCCCCAACATCTTCTTAAAAAAAATAGCCATTATTTTATAATAACTACAAATGAAGTGTAATTTTTGAAAATTGTGAATCATTATATTGTACACTTGTAACATATAATATTGTATATCAACTATACCTCAGTTAAAAAAAAAATGAAAAGAAAAGAAAAGAGGTGAGTGAGACAACCAGGCAGCTCCCTGCTTAAAACACGACACAAGCAAACCCATAGGAAATATCAGGAGAGGAGAGAAAAAACTCCACCGAGCAAATCTATCAGCTGAACGAGGGTTCAGGTCTCTGGCTGTCAGGTAAGGGGGAAGTCATTTGGGGCATAAGTCTATCCTGTGCAGTCTTTGGGAAGGACTTATGCTGAAGCAATGATGGGTTGTTGATGGGATGCACAATGTAACCAGTTGTCCTGGGTTTTCTCTGGCAACCCCAGGAAGGAAGGGCCACTGAAGGGGGAGACAGAAAGGTAGGAGATGCCCTTCCTGATTCCCTTCTGCTCCCCTCCTGGGGGCACTTGCTCTGGGTTCTGGCAGGGAGGGGTCCACCCTTCTGGTTTAGGGTCTGCTGAGGGCTGGTCCACCGGGGCTGGCCCTCTGTAAGTAGATTTGTATTTGCCCCTTACCTCCAGCTTATGGTGACTTGTTCATTAAAGCCCATCTTATACACCAGGCTGTAAGTTGGGTTGGTTTGCAGATGGGGTCCCACACAGGAAGGACCACAGGGAGAACCAGGGGCAGGTTCTCCCCTTAGGGTCCCAGAGGGTCCCACCTCCACTCCAGGTCTGTAATTTCCCCCACGGGGACTTCCACGGGGTCTGGGGGATTCTAAGCGAGGCAGTATAGGGATAAATGATGATTTTGGCAATCAAGTGCAGTTGTAGGGACCCCCATTGATGGGAGTCCTGAGGGCACAGAACGTCCCATGGCTGCTTTCAGCTCATTTCCATGCTAACAAGGAGAGTCAGGGCTAGGCTCCAGGCTGGGGGACGTGCATGGCCACACAGGGGTCACCTCGGCGGAGACGCCCCCCCAAGACGAGCGTAGTCTGCATCCAGGAGGTAAGGCTGCAGCATCTCCCTCCCCAGGGGCCACAGGGACCGTGGGATTGGGGAGAGAGGAAATGTTTGACTTCAGGCTTTGCCGGATCTGAGGTCCGGGACATCTGTCAATATACTATATACATATATATGGTGTATGAACACACACACATGTACAAATATGTGCTGCATATGGAAGTATGAATGAAAGGTATAGATATATTCATACACATATGTAAGTATATACACCTGTGCAAATATATGGAATACACACATATACATGCATACAAATATATATGGTATATGTATATGTACTATACAGGAATACATGTCGTATCACTACTTTTAGATACGTGTATATAGATACGTACGAACATTTACGTACATATATAGGTAGTGTGTGTATACACACATATGGTGTCTATGTATATATAGATATACCAGCACATGGTTTACACATATACATATACATATGTGATGCATATGTATGTATGATGTGTATATATATATGCATGCACATACGTAAATATACCATATATACATACTTACACAAATATATGGTATACCTACACAAATACATGCACATACTTATATACCTATATATGGTGCATGTATACATACTATACATGTATACACGTCATGTAATAAACACACACACACACTGTCCTTGTCTTGGAGTACGCATTCCAAGACGTTATTTCTTCCCCATGAGAAAGTCTGGACCAGCCCACACCTTGATCATTGCACCTAACTGTCGAGAAGGAATGCCGGGAGGACCGTCCTGCCCCCAGGAGGCCAGCTGTGGCCGCTGGTGCCCATGGCCACGCCCCCAGGGGCCACGGTGAGAAGTCAGCTCCAGGAGACCCGTGAGGCGTGAGGATGTAAATCGTTTCCACGCGTCCAGATGAACAGGTGCCTATGCAGAGTCAGAGGGGCACCAGGGTCCGGACTGCGCAAGCCCACCAGGAGATCCTCCTTGATGGAGCGCGTTCCTCCCATTTTGTCACACAGTTCGTAAGGTCCATGGCGTTTCCTGGGGCACATTTCCTACCCTCGGTTGTGTATTCTCTGGACCAGGGTGCCAAGGTCACCAGAGATGTGGTGAAGACACCATGCCGTGTGCTAAGGGAAGGCGGAAATCAGTCAACTCTGTGGGAGAGGTACCACCAACTTAAGTTGTCGTCTCCTCCTACGACAATGTTCGAAATCCTGTTCAGAGTGTGAGGGACCATCTTACTGGAACGATGGCTCAGCCTGGCTCTGTCTTCTTTGCGTGAGCCTCCTGGGGAAATTAAGGGACGATTACAAGCAATTCCCTGGACCTTGTCTGCTCCTTTCTTGGAGGGTACCCCAAAATACGCTGCAGGCTTGAAACACTTGTGTCAGTGTTTTGGGATGCACTAACACCTCCTAACTCTTGGATGAGATCTGGGTAGGTTTTTCAGAGGTACCCGCTGCAACGCCCATGATAGGATCGGAGGTAATCAACAGCACCTGTGTTTTATTGCGTGCCCTCTGACGGACGGGGAGAAATGGATGCCACGTCCCTTTCATTTCTGAGCAGCAGAATCCCATTCCTTCACTCCCACGCTCCTTGGATGCAAAGCAATTCCTCTTCCCGCCGTTACTTTCAGCGGGTCTCCATCCCTCTTTCCTGGCAATAACCGTGTCCATCGGGGCAATTATTCCCGTCGATGGGATCTCATCCGAGACTCTTGTACCCTAAGTACCTGTCCTCGGCCGTGATGGAAAAGTGGCTCCTCGGTGGCGCAGATATGGAAACGCGATTTGTACTAAATCATACTACTGGGAGTCGTTCTGCCCCCTAAGTGGATGCAGGCGTTTTAAAATGCACGCAGGGTTTCTGAGACCTGACTTGCCAAAGGCACTTTTCCCCATAGACCGCTGAAGCGCTGAATAAATAAACCACGTTTCCCCGGCGCGTGACCGAGCGTCTGTGTCGTCCTCCAGCGAGGGGAAGGGAATTAACACCCTTCAGAGAGGCTCACATAAGTATGCAGATGTGGGTCTGTCGTGAGCACACTCGCCCTGACAAACATTTACCCTGACACCTATTATATTTACCGACACATAGCTCTCCTTTTTCATTATAATAGAAATTTGTAGGCGACCAACGGGTTCGCTGTTGAATATTAAAGGATCAGAGCCTACGTGTGTGCCCGGTGACACTTTGCAGAGAGACTGGATTCCGTTCTTATTTTCCCCAGGTTCCCACGACATGGGGTCATTGGAGGAGAACCGACCTGCTCCCCTTTACGTATTAGGGTCCTAGAATGAGGCCACTGGGCGTTTGTAGGAGGTGGGTAGAGCTTCACTTTTGAGAGGTGGACTTTTTTTCCCCTTACTCCTTTTTATTTAAATTAAAACAGTTTAAAGCTGAAAATAGAAATGCTTTAAAACAGGCAGGAGGTCTTGCAATGAAGTGCTGCAGACTCCTCTCCCATATTTCTCCAAGTTTTCTTCACCCTCATAGATGGTTTTCATTCTTCTGGTGATTTCTCTATTGGCAGAGAGTGTCTTTATAACCATGACTCAAAATGTTACCCTTGGACACTGTCGATTTTCTTTTTCTCACTTATCACCCTGTCATCTTTTCTCACATCATTTTCTCCAAAATTTGCATCACTATTGGGATATGGTGATAGAATAAGAAATATATATTTGGTCTTCATTCCTGGTCACTGGCATAGACCTCCTAAAATGCTTGAAATATCCTTAATGATAGGAGTAATAACGTCTTATAGGGCTTCCCTGGTGGCGCAGTGGTTGAGAGTCCGCCTGCCGATGCAGGGGACACGGGTTCATGCCCCGGTCCGGGAAGATCCCACATGCCGTGGAGCCGCTGGGCCCGTGAGCCATGGCCACTGAGCCTGCGCGTCCGGAGCCTGTGCTCCACAACGGGAGAGGCCACAACAGTGGGAGGCCCGTGTACCACCAAAAAAAAAAAAAGAACATCTAATAATCTGTTGTTGTTCACAAGTTCTTCTCCACCATACCTGAGTTTATGCTAATGAGGTGACACCTGGAGGATGAGGCTAGTTATCTGCAGAACAAACCGTGTGATTAGACAGTTGGAACTTTCAGCCCAACCCCTGATCTATGAGGAAGGCCGGGGGACTCCTGATCGAATTAATCACCAATGGCCAGTGGTCTCATCAAAAGCAAGAAGTGGGTTCTGTCCGGACACTGAACGAGCCTGAAAGTGGATTCTTCCCCACATCCTGCGAGAAGAGACCCACCTGGTTGTCACCTTGATTTTGACCTTATAGGGTCCTATACAGAGAAGCCAGCTGAGTCAGCTTGGACTTCTGACCCAAAGAAACTATAACATGATGAATATGTGTTGTTTTCTACCCTAAGTTTCAGGTAATTTGTGCTTTGGCAGCAATGGAAAAGGAATGTGAAGGATAAGCTTTAAAAGCACAGGACAATTTGGTAGCAATAGGACAAGGCATGGGGAAGATGAAGGTGAGAGGTGTGTCCTCCACCCTGGATGCTCAGACCCTAGGGGATTTTGTCTCTGTGTTCTGTCCTCTGTCTCCCAGGAGACATGTGCTGCAGGCATCACACCTGTGGTCCTTTGGATGGAAAGCAGTGTTATTACCAAAGGAAAGAAGACACACGAGAAGACCGAATTGGTTATTTTGCTGTTTGGGGATGTGTGCCTCTTGAGTGCAAATGGCCCCAATTCCAGGTAGAGACCGGGGCGGGGTGTGAGGGGGTGGGGGTGGGGGGGGTCTCATCATACATAATACACCAGGGTGTGGTCTGCAGAGGCTGTGGTCAGAATCAGTGTAAAGGCTCCCCAGAGTGTTAAAAACAGTTACCATGTGACCCAGCAACTCCACTCCCAGGTGTATACCTACCTAGGAGGATTGAAAACAGGTTGCTGAACAAGAAACTTGCACAGGTGTATCCACAGAGCATCATTCACTGTGAGGGTTCATTTTAATCGTATGTGTCACTTCACAGGGAGGAGGGGGCAGGTATTAGGCTGAAGATTACCTCTGGGTGTGTCTGTGACGGTGTTTCTGGAAGAAATTCGCATTTGCATGGGTGGACTGAATAAAGCAGATTGTTCTCCCCAGGATTGGGTGGGCCTCATCTAATCATTTGAAGGTCTGAATGGAAGAAAAAGGAAAAGGAAGGGAGAATTCATTCTCTCGCATTCCCTCCCTCCCTCTCTCTCTCTCTCTCTCCCTCTCTCTCGATCTATCTATATATCTATCTCTCTGCCTGATTGATAAGCTAGGCCATTGGTCTTCTGCCTTCAGACTTGGATTGGAACTTACACCACCAGCTCTTCTGGTCTTCAGCTGGTAGACGGCAGACCACGAAATGTCTCAGCTTCCACAATTGCAGGGAACAATTCCTGTAATAAATCTCTTTATTTATGTGTGGAGGGGTATATAAAGAGATTTATTATATATAATACAATATATATAATAATGTTTTATGTATATCTCTCTAAACTAAATCTTATTATATGGTTCAACCTTGAACAGCACAGTTGAAACTGTGTGGGTCCACTTATATGCAAATATTTTCCAGTACTAAATACTACAAGCCACACTTGCCAAGGTTGGTTGCATCCTTTCATGCAGAGGCAGAGGTATGACTCTAAGTTACAGGTGGATTAAGCCCCGTGTTGTTCAAGAGTCAACTGTATTATATTACACATACATATATAAAATCACCTGTCAGTTCTGTTTTTCTGGAGAACCCTGACTAATATATTCACAGTACCCAAAATGTGGAAACAACCCAAGTGTCCATGGGTGCACGGATGGATGGACAGAAGGATGGATATACAGAATGGAGTCCAACCACACAGCAGAATATGACTCAGCCATGAAAAGGAGTGAAGCTCTGACACAGGCTACAACGTGGATGGACCTTGAACACACGATGCTCAGTGATAGGAGCCAGACGCAGAAGGACGCACAGTGCGTGATTCCATTGATAGAAAACGTCCAGAACAGGAAAATCCACAGTGACAGAAAGTGGCTTCCTGGTGCCAGGGGCTGGGGGAGGGGGATGGGGGGTGACTGCTCATGGGGGTGGGGTCTCCTTTTGGGGGTGTGAGAATGTTCTGGAACCAGACAGAGGTGGTGGATACACAATATTGTGAGTGTGCTAAGTGTCCCCTGAGTTGTGCACTTTAAAAGTGTGCGCTAGGTGCATCTCGCCTCAATAAAAATTAAAAACAGTAAGAATCCGTGTGAACACAGAGAGCAGGATAAAGGAAATCTAAGACTAAACACTCCCTCCTCCTCTCCCAGGGAAGCCGGGCATCCTTCCCGCCCAGAACAGGAGCATCCCTGTCATTGCTCTTTCCTAGGCAAAGACAAGGGGTAATCGAGCAGGTGGCCCTCACCAAGCAACTTTGCTTTGATGAAATGCCTTGAAAGTAAACACCTCTCCCCTTCCACATTCGTGTGGCTGCAAATTGTAGTTCTTTTCCGGGTGAGTTGAGGAACATCTTGTGCTGAGAATCAGCTTCAGACTGAGAATCACAAAAGCCATGTGAGACCAAAGATTCCACAACCCAGCCTCACGGGGCCCCTTATCTATCCTTGGGAGACTCCATCTTGGGCCCTCAGAGGCTGTAGATTTTTCCTGGGAGCCAAGATGGAAGGGGAGGTTTCGGATGGGAGGTTGCCAGCTCTTTTGTCAGAGGGGCGTTTCAGACAGGGTTTTGTATGAATGAAAGGAAGGCTTTCAAAGGTTTTCTCTCTCTGAGAGAGAGAGAGAGAGAGCAGAGAGAGCTTTGCAATGAGCATGACGTCCAGTGGGCTTTGAAAGACTTCCTCAGCAGTTGGACTTGTGGAAGGGAGGCATCAGGTCAGACGGGGCATTTTTGGAGAGCGGAGATCAAATGCGGGGAAAGTGAAAGTCTCAGCTGCGAGGATGGAGTCTCGGGGCGGGGGGGGGGGGGGTGGTAAAAAAAGAAATCAACCTGCACCCTCCCGGTTTGATGGCTAGGGGCACCTTGGAAGGCAGAGCTGCACGGTAGGTAGTAAAGGTGCAGAGACTTCGGGGAAAGGGAGGGTCAGACAAGCTTTTCCTCTTGGGGGATGTAAGGTCGATGCTATCGAACCAGCGAATGGGAGCGTTCTTTAACACGAGTTCTGCGTTTGGGGGTCTTCCATCTGCTTTCTCGCTAGAAGGCAGCCTCAGAAGAGTGTACTTATTTGTTATCACCCAACCAGACCTCTCGGATTCCTAAGGATTCTGAGAAATGGGGTTTATTCCTGTGGAACGCTCGTGTGGTAGTAATTGCTGGACATGGAGCCCTATTGGACGTTAGTTATTGGCCCAAAAGCATCCCGGAGAGAATGGAATGATCTGGATCTTTCTGGAAGCTGCAATCAGCTTTCTTCTTCTACTAGGTGGTACCCAAGGGAGAAAAAACAATGATCACTTGTGTGAGTATATCATGCAAGCATTCGACTGAGCAAATGAGTAACTGGACCCCGGTTTAGTTTAAGGGTATGCATCCCGCTGGCCTGTGGTTATTGCTGGGGCGTTTTGGGTTCACGCAGAGGTAGGCTGTGTGACCTTGTGTTAACAGCGTGGCCGCAGGTTACAGCAGGGGCAATGCTGGTTCATGACTCACTTTTGCCTTTTGCCCTGAACTTCTTCCCCGTCAACACGGAAGAGATTGGCTCTAGACCAAGCCCTAATGCCTGAACAGAGACCATCCCCCACCCACAACGGAGCCACATGGACAGCTCTGGATTGGTCAGGGAAGTTCTTGTGGGAGGGACAAACGACAGGTACTGCTCCCTCAACACTCATTGCTGTGGTTCATCGGCTCACTCAACAAACCCCTGTCGAATGCCTGCCAAGAACATCTTTAAAAGAGAACAAATGGGGCTTCCCTGGTGGCGCAGCAGTTGAGAGTCCGCCTGCCGATGCAGGGGACACGGGTTCGTGCCCCGGTCTGGGAAGATCCCACATGCCGCGGAGCGGCTGGGCCCGTGAGCCACGGCCGCTGAGCCTGTGCGTCCGGAGCCTGTGCTCCGCAGCGGGAGAGGCCACAACAGTAAGAGGCCCGCGTACCGCAAAAAAAAAAAAAAAAAAAGAGAACAAATGGGTTAGTAACCAAAGAATAACTGGCATAGTCTCTTGACCTTTCCTTCCTTCTAGCCTCAAAGCTGGACCACTCAACTTAAGTCCTCAGTGGTATACCTCACCACACAAATAAATATCAAGTGAATTAGGATGGCCGCTACAAACAAACAGAAAATAGTAAGTGTTGGGGAGGATATGGAGAAAATGGGATCCTTGTGCACTGCTGGTGGATTGTAAAATATTGCAGCCACTGAGGAAAATAGCATAGAGGTTCCTCAAAAAAAAAATTAAATATCGATGTATGACAGGATCCAGCAATGCCCACTCTGGGTATATATCCAGAAGAATTGAAAGCAAGGTCTTGAAAATATATTTGGGCAGCCATGTTCATGGCAACATTATTCCCAATAGCCAAGAGGTGGAAGCAACCCAAGTGTCCATGGATGGATGATAGATAAACAGAATATGGAATACTATTCAGCCTTAAAAAGGAAGGAAATTGTGACACAGGCTGTATTGTGTGTGAACCTTGAGGACATGGTGCTGAGTGAAATAAGAAAGTTACAAAAAGACAAATACTGTGTGATTCCACTCATATGAGGTCCCTAGAGGAGTCAAGTCCATAGAGACAGAAAGTAGATGGTGGGTCCAGGGGCTGGGGGAGGGGGAAGGGGAGTGAGTGTTTCATGGGGACAGAGTCTCAGTTTGGGAAGATGAACAAGTCCTGGAGACGGACGGTGGGGATGGTTGCACACAGTGTGAATATGCTTCATGCCACTGAGCTGTGCACCTAAAAATGGTTAAAATGGTAACTTTTATGAGGTTTTTTTTTTACCACAATTAAAGTTTTTTAAATGTCAAATGCAAGTCAAAGAGTGTGGGGAGATTGTCACCCCTGGCCACACCTGTGCACGGCTTGGACCAGCCCACTTCATGCTGAACGGTCTCGCACTAAACCCACTTGTTTTTGTTCCCCCTCTTCCTTCAAGTTACTCATTTTGGGTCATCTGGAAATGCACATTTTCCTCTCTATGAGAAACTGGTACTTGGGCTCCCCTGTCTCAGGCATTCTTTTTCTGTAGTGCAATAAAATGCTTGAGAACTTTATCCCCAATATTTTTACAAGCTGCATTGGGATTTTATGAGAGACCCACATCCTTCCTGACACAACGCTCCCAGAAATGTCTTTCTGTTACAGAAATGCATCCTTGGCTTTGATTTTTTTTTATGTTAATTTATTTGATATTCAAAAGTGCTCCTACAACTCAGGGTTCTTTCCAGTTTAATCTGAATGTTTCCTCAAGGCGTCATGGGAGACACAGGGCTGTTCCAGGGGCACCAGGAATGCATGAAAGCCACAGCACCACGTGGGTAGCATGGGAAGGGAAATGGGTTGTCTGTTACCAAGCCCTTCAGATACACAAACCTCAGAGGAGCTGAGAAGTGGTGATGGGCATCTTGGTGAGAAAGCCCTTTGGGGAGCATGAAAGATTCTTTTGAGCCAAAGAATATCTGTGGACCTGTGTTCTGCTCCAGTGAGAAGGTAGAGCTTTTAGGAGGGGGCCATGAGAGGACCCATAGGGCTGGGAACTGTAGGTTGGGATGTATAAGTTTGTGACTCATAATTTAAGCTCCATAGGGCTAGGACCCATAGCGTAGGGATCTACACAGCTGGGATTCTAGGGCTGGAATCTTGAATCCATAGGAATGGAATTCCCAGGGCTTGGGCCCATAGGATTGAGATCCAATGAGAGTTGGAATCAATAGGGTTGGGATATATAGGGGTGGGACCCATCGTGTTGGGGTCCACAGGGTTGAGATGCACAGGGTTTGATTCATAAAGCTAGGATCCATAGGTTCAGGATCTATAAGGCTGGAATCATTAGGGTTGCAACCCGTACTGTTGGGGCCCATGGTACTGGGATCCATAAAGTTGGATCCAAAGAGTTGGATGATTCTGTCAACACAATTTGGAAGCGTTTTTCAAGAGCTTCCTCCTGAAGAAAGTGACTGACCTCTTTCCTGAGCTCCCCACACATGGCACATCCGGGTAGGACACGCTTCTTAATCACCAGTAACCTCATTGGTGACTATTGTGTAATACTGAAGGGAAGCAATTGTTGATTTCCTATCGCAATTATTTCATTAAATTAGGTAACTGTTGTGTAACAAGACCCTACAGGAATAGGACAAGGGACTGATAAGGTTTTTTGTTTGTTTTGTTTTTGTTTTGTTTTTGTTTTTTGCTTTTGTTTTGGTTCTGGCTACACCTCGTGGCTTGTGGAATCTGAGTTCCCTGACCAGGGGTTGAACCCGGGCCCTGGCAGTGAAAGCACTGACTCCTAACCACTGGACTGCAGGGGAATTTGTCTTTCTTTTTGTCTTCATATTGAAAGGATATCTCTAGTCACTCATCCAACAAATATTTATTCATTAGATGACCATCTGTGGATTTAATGCCTTGGATATGGATGGATGGATGGATGGACGGACGGATGGATGGATGGATGGATGGAAGGATGGATGGATGATAAATGGATGGATGGATGATGGATGAAAGGGTACTGTGTGGTGGATGGATGGATGGATAAGTGGGTAGATGGATGGGTAGATGCGTGGATGTGTGTGTAGGTAGATGGGTGAATAGATGAGTCTATTCCTTGCCTTCTCCACCTACGAGAAGCTGCCCACATTTCTTGGCCTGTGGCCCCTTCCTCCAGCTTCAAATCAAGCAGCATAACATCTTTCTCCAACTCCAACCTCTGCTTCTCTCATCACCTCTTTTCTGACTGATTCTCTTCCCTTCTCTTCTAAGGACTCTTGTGATTGCATCTAGGTTTCATCCAGATGATCCAGGGCCATCTCCCCATCTCAAGATCTTTAAATTCATCCCATCTACAAAGTCCCTTTTGCCACGTGAGGTAACACATGACAAGTTCTGAGGATTAGGATCTGTGGACACCTTTGGGGGCAGTTACTATACTTGCCACAGGGAAAGTTCTTTTAATACAAATTTCTAAATGTAACATCCAGGGGGGTGGGGTGATTAGAGAGAACAATGGAGAAATCCCGGCCATAGCCAACTGGGCTCTATCTCAGTGATATGGACTGGATGTTTGCGTTCCCCAAAATCCATATGTGGAAGCCCTAAATCCTCATGGTATTAGGAGATGGGCCTTTGGGAGGTGAGTAGGATTAGATGAGGTCATGAAGGTTGGGCCCCCATGATGGGATTAACGTCCTTATAAGAGGGGAGGAAGAGACACCAGACTCTTTCTCCACCATGTGAGGGCATAGCGAGAAGGTGACCATCTAAAAGCCAGGAAGAGAGCCTGGCCAGGAAGTAAATCTGCCCACGCCATGATCTCAGACTCCCAGTCTCCAGGATTGTGAGAAATGAATGTCTGTTGTTTAAGCTCCCCAGTTAATGGTATTTGGTTCATGGTATCCCCAATGGACTAAGAGACTCAGTTAGTGAAAGAAAATTAGGTGACAGGAATTCCCTGGCAATCCAGTGGTTAAGACTCCATGCTTCCAATGCAAGGGGCACAGGTTCGACCCCTGGTTGGGGAGCTAAGATCTCACATACCACACAGTGCAGCCAAGAAAATTATTTTTTAAAAGTTAGGTGACATTCCTCCCAGTTTGGTGCGGGGCATGAAGGTGGGATTGCACCAATTCCATCCCCAATATTATCAGTCTTGACCTTTTTCTGTGTCTGGAGGAGAATTGCCTAAATGCTTTCACATTATGGAAGGCAGACAGGAAGGGTGTGGGTCACAGGACAGCATCAGTTTCCTCAGAGCCTTCTGTTCATTGATTAGGGCATCCATTCATTCATTGACTTCAGGCTTTCCTTGATTAGGACGATTAACCTTCGCCACTGGGAACATCGACCATTGCTTCAATAACACTCCCTCTAAACCTTCCAGATGATTGCTTTGGGTGGCATCTCTTGGTTTTCTCGTCAATGAGTTTCCTCTTCGCTGTGGGTTTCCATGAAAGCAGAAGACTTAACGTGGCAATTACATGGACCAGCAGGCGATGAGGCCAAGAAGGCGTCCCTGGAGGAATTGGGGGGAGCGAGGGGGGCTCCCGTGTCTGTCAGGGGCTGATGAAGACAGCTTCTTCCCTGCCATTCTGGGTTAACGAGGCAGAAAGCATGGCGTGACAACGGCGTGCTCCCCGACAGGAGGCTAGAGATTTCCTGTCTCTGAAAAGTCAAGACAAAATAAATTGACCTCCGCATTGAAACGTTTCCAGTTGGTGCTCAGCCCACATTTTCAACCAGAAGCATTTTTTTTTTCCAAGATGCCGGAGCCACGGAAGATAAGGGCTTCCACAGAAATCCACACACCTGGCTCCTCTTTACCAAAGTCGTTGTCATGTCGTATGCAAAGCATCGAGGACACCACAGAAGGGGTCTCAGGCAGGCGGACACGGGGCCACCTCCCTGTCTGGGGTGGGGACTGACACCTCCGTCATCAGCATGGATGCTGGCTCTGCTGGGCTGGGGACGGGGCGGGGGTCTCCTCAGATTCCGATGCCTTTCCCCCAACATGCCCAGGGAGATGGTTGCAGGAGACCTCTCATGTGCAGGTGGAGTGTGTCCACGGTGGCGCCAGGCGAAGGAGGCTCCGAGGAGAGGTTTACTGACATCATTTTGTTACCCCCTCGGAGACTCAGGGTGCACGTGGCTTCCGAGCAGACCTGACGTGCGTAAATGCCAGCTTGTCAGCCTCATCAGGCGCCAGCAACCGGAGTCGAAGACGCTTTTTTGAATGCTACCCCAGAGTCAATTAAAATACAGGAGGCTGACATCTGCAGAATGCGGGATGATCAAAGGGGAAAATGCCCACACAGATTCTGACATAAAAACAGTGTGTTTGGCGGCAGACTGACACAGTGTAACAGGTCAGATAATTATGAGAAAATCTATGATATATCTGTTGCAATTGCTTCTCTTGTTTCCATTATCAGAGCCATCAAACACACCAGCGGGCTCACTTCTGCTGGATCCGAAAGCCGGTGACACCCTCGCGATGCTGATACAGATGGCATCTCCTGAGCGACTGAATTAATTTGACAGTAAATAGATGATCGCAGTTACCAGCTTGTTTAAATATATATATTTTTAATTGCAGCAGGACGGGGGTGTTTTGCACTTCTGGGAATAGCTAGGAAAGCATCGGGGGTGTTAGCAATGTGCGCCCTCGTCTCCCTCCGCGGCCCGCACCGTGCACGCACGCACGCCCGCCCGCGCATCATCGTTGCACGTGCACACTGACAGGCTACTGTTGTTCTATCATTTGCATGGTAATTACTCCGCAGGCGCGCATTTTTTTCCCCTCTCTTCCTCCAACCCCAAAACCCCAAGCTGAACACGTGCGTTAATTACGATGATTAAGGAATCCTCCCGACTTTGGCCTTGATGTGTTGATTAAATTAATGAAGGATGTGACAGATGAATCCTTCGTGCTTAAGGTACAGCTGGGAGAAAGCCATGGGTGTGTTTCAGATGGCTGGGCATTTTCTGCCAGGCTCACGTCGTAATTGGCTTAATGGATTTTCTGTTATGCACCCTGGCTCTTCCCCCTTCCCCAACCCCCAGCTCTCGAAAGCAAACTAATTACAGCTTTTTACATTAAATCCTAATAGATTTCAATTTATCTCCTCTAAATCATCACAATAATTACAGTAATAAATTAGGCACGCGGACGCCGTTCATCAAAACAGTTTGGGTTTGTCATCATAGCAGCACGTTACAACGCATGCTGACTAAATGTGTGATAATTACTGGGGGGATGTGTTTGGTGGGAATGCACCTGTGTGTGTTTGTGTAAGTTGTGTGTGTTTAAGTGAATCTGTGATGCGTTCTGAAAATCTGCCACTGCTTCCCACACAGAAGCGGGTTCACATCAAAGGTAGGAATATTTAGAAATAATGATTTTGTACAGTGCCAAGTCTCCTTTTTTTTTTTTTTTGTTCCTGCCTTTTCCCCAAATACATCTTGCCCACACAAATATGCATCACAAATGTCCTCTTTGCTGAGTGAAGGAAGCATCGCATTCCATTTATATTACCAGCACCTCTATTCCATTTTAATGGCCTCCCATTATTCTAGCAGAGGAGGAACGTGGTTGCCGTCAGCTCCCTTTAATCAAGACAGCTGTCCCCCCAACTCCCGGATCCTGAGGCCCCACGGATATCGAGGCCAGGACATACTTCAGTGGCCTGGACAGGCATCCCGGCTTTATTTGTCACTCTATGCGGAAGCAGAGTGTCATGTGTGGGCTGCCTATGAAGTTCATGGCCGATTCTGGTATAAATTGTAACAGGAGAGATGGTCCCAGAGTTTCAGAGATTTAGACAGGAGAGGTTTTTTTTTTTTTTTTGAAAGGTAACTAGACCAAACTCTCAGACGTGCTTTCCACACTCTGGAGGTGATGGCTCACAGGCAGTCACAGCATTTCAAAGCTTATCTGTGCAAAAAATAGCAGAAAATTGAAATACAATGCAACGCTCGGGTATGATTTAAATCCAGCTTCTTTCCAAGTGCACGAGTGTCCATCTTCCTTAGGTCCTTAGAATGGCAGCACGTCCTTTGAAATCATATTTTTTTTAATTTCTTTTTTCTTCTGCTTCTTGGGCTTATAAGAATTTCAAATCGATTACTTTTATGAAGCCGCACGCAGCTATGGACAGCAATGATCGTAACGGCCCTTGTTCTTTAAGAAAATTTTCCTTAAAATGCGAACAATCCACAGTTACTCTCAATATTCAGTGACAAGGTACACAAATTGTTTCTGTAAAAGGTAAGATGGTAAATATTTTAGGATTTCTGGACCCTACTACCAAACTCTGCCATTTTAGCACAAAAACCACCACAGAGAGTACATAAAGGAATGAACACACCTGTGTTTCAATAAAACTTTATTAACAAAAACAAGTAGGGGGCCGGATCTGGCCCTCGGACCCTAGTTTGCTGATTTTAATGACTCAAATGGCTTGAACACAGTAATTAATCTTCCTGCCGATTTGGGGGGACATTCGGTTGCTTCAAATTCCATCCCAAATTTATTTTTAGAGGTCCCCAGATCAGCTAAGATGGGATGCAGGGCTCCTGTTTGTTTATTCAGTGATGAGCAAGCACTGTAATCTAACCCAGGCATTCTTCCTCGGCATCCTTCTCAACCCAGCAGACCCAGGAAAGTTCTGTCCAAGGATCAGAATGAGATGCAAGACACAACTTCCCTGCTGTCTTGACTTGGACTGAACCTTGAAGATTTCACTCCCACATCTGCCAATATTTATTTTTCTTTCTGGAAGGATATTATGTGAACCACGAACCACTCTTTGAAATGCATGTTCCCTCTAAACGACGCAAACACAGAGACGCTTTCAACCAGCCCTACATCGGCGGCCCGTGGTTCCGCCCAACGTGTGTCTTCAGTCCTGGAACATGGTGTCATGACTTCACGCACATCACCTGGAAATCTTTACCAGAAACACCTCATTCTGAGACTATAAATGAGGACGATTAGCAGGTCTCTGATTTCAGATGCTGCTTTGTGGCCTTATCAATGAATAAGAAATTTGGGGGGTGGGTGTGTGTGATTTGGTGACATGGGGCTTGTAGAGGGGGAAAGCCCACCAAGAAAAAAATATGTTTTCTTGACCAGAGAGTTTGTAGCTGTGTGTAGATGAGGACAGAGACGTAGCAGAGAGAGAAACAGAGACCGAGAGAGAGACTGCACCCAGGATGGTGCCACTTAACCCCCAGGAGCTGAGTACAGGGTACAGAACACAGGAAATTCTGTGTGCAGAGCGCCTGGCAAACAGTAAGTGATAACTAGATGCATGTGTGAACATTAGGAACTGACAGATCTGCGACACCCTGTCAAGAACGCACAGAACCTTCCCGTAAGGAAACGTGAGGGCAGCGCACATCTGTCCCTTGTCTTTGGCAAAGGAAGGCATAAAACGGTTCAAACACACAGGACGTGCAACTAAAGTCCCCTTTGCTCAGAGATTCGATGCTCTATGTCCTAAAACACTCTGTGGACTCTGTCTCCGATGCCCAGAAATGCTGTAACTGTTGTCGTGCATGGTTGTCAGGCCCTGCACTTGTAAACACGTGTCCCCAGAATGGTAGGCCCCCTCCTCCCGGAAGCCCTCTTGGCTTTGGCAGGGGACAATCAACTTTGTTGCCAGGGCTGTACTGGTGCAGATTCCTCCTCTCCGTAGTGTGAGGACGGGAATGAGCCCTTCCTCCTCTGACCTTCTTTCCCCTCCCCCTCTCTCCTTCCTCCTTCCCCACTCCTTTCCCCTCCCCCACTCCTTCCCCCTCCTCCACACACACATCCATAAGACCACAGTCAAAAATAGGTGGTGGGGGCTTCCCTGGTGGCCCAGTGGTTGAGAGTCCGCCCGCAGATGCAGGGGACACGGGTTCATGCCCCGGTCCGGGAAGATCCCACATGCCGCTTAGCTGCTGGGCCCGTGAGCCATGGCCGCTGAGCCTGTGCATCCGGAGCCTGTGCTCCGCAACGGGAGAGGCCACAACAGTGAGAGGCCCGCGTACCGCAAAAAAAAAAAAAAAAAAAAAAATAGGTGGTGGGGCGCTGGAGAAATAAGAGACACGCTGATGTGCTGGTGACTCGCAGTCTGGGGCTGATGTATTCTGATTGGTTGATGGATGGATTGATTGATTCCATCTGTCATCCTCAGTCTCAGGAAGGCTGAACTGCAGGTCACTCCAACGTGAAAAGAGGAACTGAGTGGGTGTCTTCACGGTCTCTCCTTTTATGAAGGGAGGCCTGGAGGCATAAAAGAGTCCTCAACACCCCAAGTTGAGAGGGGAGCCTTTGGTGGACACCCCACCAGGCCCAGAGTCTAGACAGCCAACACACTTCTTTGCACGGAGACAATGCCGGCAGCCATCAGGATGCAAGGCTCAGGTGCCCCCAGGAGGAAAATTGGGGCTGGTCTGAGGTTAAGGGGTTCCCTCTTCTCTGTAACGAGGGCATCCAGACTCTCCGGACCTTGTGCAGCCCCCAATGTCTGGGGTGACGTGGACAAGTAGCCCACCACTGTCAGGTGAGAGGTACAGCGGCCTTTGGGAGTTCCCTGTGACCCCCATAACAGATTAGCACAAACCGGGCAGCTTTCAACAAAAGGCATCCATCTTCCCCCAGAGCTGGGGACCAGACGTCTCAGGTCAAGGTGTCCCAGGGCCATGCTCCCTCCAGAGGCTCCAGGGGAGGGTCCTTCTTGCCTCTTCCAGCTTCTGGGGGCTCCAGGCATCCCTGGGCTCATGGCTGCACCCCTCCCATCTCTGCCTGTGTCTTCAGGTGGCTTCTCCTGTGTGTCTGTGTCTCTCCTCTTCTGTGTCTTAGAAGGACCCTGTCATTGGATGTAGGGCCACCCTCATCCAGGAGGACCTCATCTCAGACCCTTCACTTCATCACATCTGCAAAGACCTCATTTCCATATAAATTCCCATTCACAAGTATTGGGACCTGAACATCACTTTTGGGGGCCCCATTGAAGGCATGCAGTAGAAAGAGGGAAGAACAAAAAGGTAAGCAAAGAGGACAGGTGTAGAAATATTAAGAGTCGTTATCTCTGATGAGTCAGAATAAAACGACTCCTTTGGTTTACTGTCCCCTTAAGTCAATTTTCTAAATATTCCCAAGGAGCAAAAGAGAGAGGCGGGGAGAGGTGTGTATCGCATTTTCTATGTATATATGCATACACACCCACACATATAGAGACATATATATACGCACACGAAATACCATACAGATGACATACATGTGTACACAAAATACTATATGTAGAGTATATATACTATATATATTAGTATATTGTGCATATATGTACATATATGTGTGTAACATATTTATCTGTGTCTACATAAATATATATATTTTAATAAGCATATATATATATACCATATATATTCTCTGTGTGTGTATGGAATGGGAGAGAGTGCGGCACACCTGCTATACGTGCATACATATTTGTCTGTGTGTGTCTAGACAGTGCTTCGGACGTCGTATGTATATGGATACGTGGAGAATACACATTTGTATGTGCATGTTTATAGACAAAGAAAGGGAGATATGCATACATGGGTTACATGTATATGTAGAGGGTGTTCTATATGGATACATGTCACGTGTATATGTTGCACGTATGTAACATATGTTTATGTGTGTACGAGTTATATACATCTACAGTATATGCATATCTGTGTAAAAGACCTTTTATGAATATGTTGTGTGTACATATATAACACACATATGTGTATTTGGATGTTGGTGCATACAGGAAACTTATCTATACAATATATATACTTTATATATTATGTATTATATACACACATATATAATATACACGCATATATCTATTGTGTATTTTATGTGTGTATATAATACGTGAACTTACATACACACATATCATATACACATGTGTGTCTGTAACTCTATTTGTATATAAACATATCCATAGCTGTATGTATATGTACATGTACGGATATGTACATAAATGCATACACTCTTGGGCATTCATATAGGTACATGCAGTGGAGTGTATTTGCTATAGATACATGATGCACATTTTAACGTATGGGCTGTGTAGAGAGGGACAGGGAGTGGGGGGAGAAGCTCTTCAGACGCGGGCGCCACCCCCCGCAAGCAACATGATTATTTCACAGCATTTGTTTCTGTCCAGATCCCAGCGCCAACATCTCCCCAGCTGGCATTTCCCCCAAGCAGCCCTCGGCCCAGGTGTGCAGCAGGTGATCTCAGGTCCTCGTGAGAGGACCACAGGGCTTTGCAGTCGCGAGGACAGCTCTCCCCTCCAGCTTCGCTCCCTATCACGCACGTGTGCATGACGTTTGGGGACAGAGGGCCCCTGGGATCCCCACGCCTCTGCCCGAGGGCTTTGCAGGGAGAAGGCAGCCGCCCGGTGGGGAGGCGTGGTGCTAGTACAAGATGCCGTGGGGTCAGCCACAGGGAACCCGCTCCCAGCTCTACGGGGCGTGGAACACAGAGTCCACTGTGCTGGGCTGTGCTCAGGTCTCCCGAAGATCAGCCTGACGGAAGATGCTTGACCACCAGACAGCAGGTCAGAGGTCACAGTGATGGCTGCACACTGCTGCACGTTGAGGGATGGGAGAAGCCGACTGTGCGTGGTCAGCTGAGTGTCCAGGAGCGGGGACCCCAGTAGCTCTTGTCTCCTGGGACCTGGGCTGTGTACCGCTCAACAAGGCAGAGGGAACGCTCTGGGCTTGCGCTCAGGTGGACCTGGGCTCCGATTCTGGCCCCAAAAAACACCCACACTTCCTTTCCCTCTCGGAGACCTTGTTTTTCTGTCTCAAAAGGATAAGTGTGTTGCCGGTAGGCGGGGGAAAGCACTGGACCCCTTCTCGCTGGCCTGGCAGGGAGAGAGGGGTCGTGGTCAGCCAGGAGAGGAGGCCCCGCGACCTCACAGAGGAGTGCACAGGGCAAGCAGCAGGGAGACCCCATGGACACCCAGGCCACTGCCCCTGTCGGCCCCTGAGTGGACAGAGGCTCACAGGCTCTTCCCTGCGATAAAGGCCACGTGCTCCCGTGAGCCCATAAACACCCCAGGGACGTGGCCCAAGAGGTACCAGATTTGGTGGACTGTATAAAATGCTTGTCGAACAGACCCAGGACAGGGCAGTTGAAATAAAGTTGAAGAGCTTAGGAAACCACCCGGATCAGTGCTTCTCTAACATACCCATGAACACGCGTGAATGCCCTGGGGGTCTTGCTTAAATGCAGGTTCTGGTGCCGTTGGTCTGAATGGGGTCAACGGTCAGCATTGCTTAAAGGCTCCCCCGCCCCAGGGATGTCAGGGCCGCTGCTGCAGGACCACGGCAGGAAGGAGCTGACCGCTAATGCAGAGTGACCGCCCAGTGGTAGCCAAGGAGCTTCTAGAACGCTCCTGGCTTCCTTGGTTCTCTGCAAACCTGCCCTGGAACATCTTCACATTGTCTTGTTGCTTTTGTCCGCCAATTATGTTCGGCCAGCACGCTGGCTTTACCCTTGATGACATCCCACTCATTCCCCTCCGTCGTCAAGGTCTTTGTACCAATCAGGTTACTTCCAAGGGGGCTACGAGGTGCCAGGGCGCCCTGCAAGGGACAGAGGACTGGGATTGCCACCTATGTCTTTCGGACCCCAAACTCCCCAAGACCACAGCCCTTCCATCTGCCCCCTGCGCTGTCCTGTGCTGACCTTCCAGAAAAGAGACCAGACCATGGAGTGGATGCCCAGGGAGGCTTCGTCTTCTGAGCTGCACCCAGCTTTGTAAATGGCTGGTGGTCAGCACCCAGCCAACACGAGGTGATGAGAAACACGATTCAAAAGGAAGGAGGGAGCGGTGTCTTCATCCTTATGGAAAATTTTTAAACGGTCACTGTTGGACATTCATCACATACACACAGATGGTGCTTTCTGGAGAAAAACCCATTGAAAATTTAACAACTAGTTTTCTGTGCAGTATGGTTTTTTTTTTCTTTTATCCTATTCCAATTTTAGTACTGTATAGTCACGGCAGCATCATATAAAGGTCCAATCAATGTCTGCCTTTGACATTAGAATCCTGTGGTCAGAAATTCCAAGTTTGACACAGAACAGTTGAACCTCAAAAAGGCAGGGACTGTACCAGTTTACTGGTCTGTAATTGACATGTAAATTGACCACACATTTGAATGACAGGGATTATAAAAAGGACTGACAGGACTGATTTGAATACAAAAGTTCCAAGCATACTGAAAAACAAACAAACCAAAAAAAAAAATAAATCAGTTATGAGTGAAAGCAAGGTAGATAATTTACTCTGACCATGATATTGTCAACTGTGAACTGCAGTAACTGGACCAAAGTTACACGTCAGTGATGCGTGATGCATACCTGGCCCAGATGTGGACAGAGCAGGGCCTGGGATCATACTGCTCACCTGGGCCAGGTAAGTTCAACATTGACCATTGACTCATGGACACGCACTAGGAGAACACAGCATTTAAATCGAGCCCAGAGAATCATTTCATACCCTCCCTGCAGGAAAACAGCCTCAGATCAGAAATGAGAACCAAATAAAATTAAATGTGCGCCTCCAACTAACTGCTTTAACCCGCTAATTGCATGAACCCAAATTAGTTGGCTATAAAAAATAACAGTAGCCCATTTCACCTTATAGGAGCTAAATTACTTGTTTCTCCCCACAAACCATTTCCATGGATTATACCCATTAACTTGTTTTCTATTTTTATATACTGGAAGGTCCTAGAAATGAGGGTTAAAAAACAAACCTCCAGGGTTTAGGTGTGGCTTAAAATTAAGCGAATTCTGTTCATTATCAGCAGTTTTTCCTAAATTACAAAGGTGTAATTGCATCTCAGCATTTAGCACTAACGTCTACCTTCTGTGTGGGTTCATCTGTGTCTGCTGTGGACAAGTGAACTGGGCAGAAAGGCGGGAGGAGGATATGGTGACTCATCTGAGTGAGGCAGCCAGTGGGCGGGGCAGCCTGGGCATAGGGACACATAGATGAGACGTAGATGTAGATATAGATGTTCATAGATGACAGGGGTGTGGGTATCAGTACAGGTGTACGTAGATAACATAGCGATAAGAATATATAGATATAGACATGATAGAGAGAGAGAGATACAGCTGTAGATATAGAGATGATTAGAGACAGTGATAAAGGTATAGATTATGTAGAGCTATATCATGTGGATGTAGATGTATAGATACATGATACAGGTATAGATTACACGATACTGTCTGTATCCATGGATACAGAGGGCCGGCTGCACCACACCATTTTATATAAGGAAGTTGAGCACCTGTGGATTTTGTGGGAGTCCTGAAACCAATCCCCTGTGGAAACAGAGGGACAACTCTATATACATATCGATACAGATGCCGATATAGAGGTACATATAGACGTAGATGTAGATATAAATACACGTATAGCTATCTAGTTGATATAGACATAAATATATACAAGTAGATATAGATGTAAGCATAGATATGATATAGATCTACACATATAAATATATAGAAGCTATAAATATAGGTACAAATATATAGATACAGATGGTGTAGATAGGATATAGATACATAGAGGATATAGATGCTACGATACAGATATATAGATATAAATATATAGATGATATCGGTACAGATATACAGACACAGATGATGTGCACAGTGCAGTACAGACAACGGGGCTTGTATGTGGATTAGACAAGGGATTCCCACACAGCCATAAGAAAAGGCAGACGCCCCAGAGAACAAGGTGAAAGCGCGAACAGCCCCTCCCCACAGGAGGATGTGGGAGCGGCCAACGAGCTCGTGGAAACGTATTCAACACCGTTTGCTCTCAGGGCCACGGGGACGGACACCCCAGTGACATTGCAGAGCCTGCCTGTGCTAAGTGAGGACCACACCCTGCCCTTGTTGTGTTTATCTTTCAGTCCACTTAGACAAGCACATGGGCACTACCTCCTAGCAGGCCACTGCTGTGGAAACCACAGGCCACCAGACGATGCCGTGAGCGTGCTGCGCGCCGGGAGGGGTCCGCCCACCAGCACACCATGATAGGGAGGCCCAAGGGCCCTCCAGACACACCATCACAATTAGCCTTGAAACCGCATTTGTTTGCTGGGGATGCCATAACTAATTACCAAAGCAGGCGGCATAAAACCACAGACCTCCATCCTCCCCCCTCCCCAGTCCTGGGGACCAGTCGTCTGAGGTCAAGGCGTCCCAGGGCTGTGCTCCCTCCAGAGGCTCCAGGGAGGGTCCTTCCTGCCTCTTCCAGCTTCTGGGGGCTGCATCTGCTCCCACGGTGTTCTCCCTGTGTGTGTGTCTGAGTCCACATTTCACTATTTTACGGGGCAGGCAGGACACCAGTCATATTGCATTAGGGTCCACCCTCCTCCAGGATGACCTCATCTTAACTAATTACATCTGCACCGACCCTATCCCCAAATACAGATACACTCTGAGGTCCTTCAACCCATGAATGTGGGGAGGGATGGACGCCATTCAGTCCATCCCAGATCCTTTGCCTGGAGCCCCAGGATGCAGCGTAGATAAACATAAAGCAGGTGGTCTCTCACCGGAGAGCAAGGAGCCTCGCTGCCCCATCCAGGGGCCACTGAGGAAGGGGGCTCCTGGGACCCCAGCAGTGCTAAGACTCCCAGGACTCTCCCCTGGCCTGCAGTGCTGTGATTCCACGAGACAGACAATTGTGTACAGTTGGGTGCCCTTTGAGAAGCTGTTTCCGTCCTGCTGTTGCTTAGGGCTTGTTTCCAGAGAAAGGAGCTGAAGGCCACCGTGGTCATCTACTTGTGTGGACCCTGGGGAGGCGCGGCCATTCGAGCCACACAGCTCTAAGTGCACGGATCGGTTTTAGAGAGATCCCCGGGTTGAACGCCTTCATATCCCACTCCCCTTGCCTGTTCCGCAAACACAGGGAGAGCCGCAGCACAAATGAAGGCGTCAGTAAATTTTGCGTCTACGATTTGTTGAATAAACAGGGTTGAAGCTTGCATAAATGAATCAACATGAGTTCTCGAAAGCACGTCTGAAGCCGCTCTGTTAGTGTCGATTTGCATAAGTGGGTAAGCCGTGGAAGACCCAGCCAGAGTCTGAGGACGCTGGAACGGAGGCAAAAGCGGTGAGCGCATCACACCGCTGTGTGCTCTTCCTGTTTGGGAGGAGGCTTTGGCTCTTAAAGGCGCTGTCACCCGTGGGTTGGGCCACTCGGATGCATCTTGAGCTGGGGTGGCCCAGCATGACTTCAGGGAGGGAGAGTTGAGCAAGTGGATGACAGAGAGCTCCTCCTCGGTTTAGAACTTTCAACCATGACCCGCGGCCTCCTTGTTCCGGGGCCGCTGGCTAAGCGCCAGCGGTGCTCCTGGTGGCGCTAAGAGCAGCGCAAGCATCTCCCCATTTGATCTTCATTCTGACCTCACGAGGTAGGTGGTGCTACCTCCTTTTTACAAATCAGGACACCCAGGGCCGTGGGTGCTGCGTCCAAGCTTGTCAGGATTGGGAGGCTGGCGGCTGGCAGGGCTGGAACCAGGTGTGGCTGATTCCGGGGATATCTGGTAGCTGCTGGCTTCGAGAGAGTCGCTGGGGAGGTCGCAGGACGTACCCGGGTTATGCACACAGTACAGGGAAATAGAGGGCCACCAACCTGCCCGGAGGGAGGGGGGCAGTGCAAGGGACACCACCCTGTGGACAGAGACACTGTTGTCCTTAGAGGCGGTTTCCTTTTCAAACGGAAGCATGAAAGTAACAGGCACCCAGCCCCGAACGCAGGACCCTGTAGATGATGTGTGCCTTCTGAGGGCTCTATTTAGACAACAAAAATCTCAATTTCCTTTTGTGGGAACTAAACCTGATCTGGGTACACACGGAGGAGATGCCTGTTTCAATGTTTCCGAAGGGCTGTCTGCGCCAGCCCCAGCTGGAAGGCTGCCAGGGTGTCCCATAGGGCAGCAGGGCGGGCAACGACAGCGGGCAGCCCCAAGTGCGCTCTGGCAGGTTGACCTGCCCCGGGAGGGGGCTGCTGACAAAGGAGGACCCTGGGAGAGTTGAGACACTTCTGAGGGTCCAGGGAAAGGGGCATGTGTGGCTGCGTGTATGCGCGCGCGCATGTGTGTGTGTGCGTGCGTGCATGTGCTATTTTCTCCTCCATTATGGAGAGAAGGGGGAGAGGTTAGATTAGAAAACTTCAATTAAGCCTTTAAAAAGACCATCTGCTGAACGATGACTGGGGTTTCATGTAAACAAAATGCCTGTGCTGGTTACAAACAAATGATCTTATCTATTGTATTGTGTTACAAATTAAAATTAAATTAAGCCACCTACATGGTACCTTGGCTGCATCTTCAATTTCTGGCGGATCTGAGCTGTGCTCCACACATATTCAAACCGGCCTGATGAGCCCTCATTATCTCTGTAGGAGCATTACTTACTGGGCACAGCATAATCAAAGCCTGGGGGTACGTATTAATTATCCTTTTGAATAGTGATGAAATTTTAAAAAGATCTCCTTTAGGCTCACATCATAAGCAGATGAAACAAAGGCGGACACAGCTTGTGTGCAGAGACTCACATGTGTTTTTACATCTGTTCGGGATATTTCAATTTGAGGCTGAACAAGCAGAGACTGGGATTAAAGAAGAAGATGGGGGAGAGAGAAAGAATAAAGTATAAAATCCTGCAATAACAAATAGACTCCTTGTTAGCTCATCAACCAGGGAGGAAAATGAGTTTCCTCCCCGGAAAATGCACCGGTGCTTTATGAAGTGGCCATCATGACTGTGATACAAAAGCAAGAGTCGTGCATGCACGTGGAGGCAAAGGGGGCAAGGAGTCCACCTGTTACCTCCAGACACCCGCTTAGCTCTTGAGCCTGCAAATCAGGGCAGCTCCCGATGCTTTCCGAAGGTGAGGTACCAAATTGGCAGGCTCCGTCAGCGGACTTTGTAATCTAAGCTGAAGTAGCCTGCAACTAGTGTACAGCAGCAGAAACGAACACAACATTGTAAAGCAATTATACTCCAGTAAAAAAAAAAAAAAAAAAAAAGAATGCAACTATGAGGGTGCAGAAAGAGAAGGATCCCCCCTGTGTGAGACAGTTTGGGTGATGAGGGAGAGGTCTTTGCAAGTTGACAGGATATTTCACTGAGTTCTCTCCATTGGGGTAGAGGTTGGTGGACGTGCAACCAGATGCCCTGCAGACCGAACCTGTCAGCGTTGGGTTGAAGCGTAGATCCTTGCATGAAACTCTTGATGCTTACCAATACCGATTTGCTTTCCATATCCTGTTTAAAGTCGTACAGAGGGTATCGTGAAACGCCCACCCCAGGAGGGTTTTCTGGAAAGATCTTCCAGAAACTGAAATGTAATCAAAAACCATTTGAGCTGTGCAACGGCTATATGACTGAAAACATCTCTGAAAAGGCATTTGACACACAATGCTCCCTTACATCCCTAGGCATGATGACAGCTTAACCCCAAAATATAGTTTAAAAAAAAAATCAGTGTCATTTTTTAAAAATCTCTGTACTTGTTTTTCTGGACAATTGGAGGTGAAGTAGTTCCCCCATTGATAGGGTAACCATGAATTAAACTAGAATCAAAATAGTGTGAAAAGAATTTAATGAAAATAATATTGTTTGGATGCGGGATGTAAATCCTACTGATTTGGCAAAATTACATGCTCCTATGAGCAGAATGGCTGAGTTCAGAACAGTGAGGTAAGCCCTGTTACACACCTCCACTGTCAAGTGGCATTGTTGCCCACTCTGGGGAAATCCAACTGGGATGTCTTCACGGAGGAATCTGGGGAGGCATGGCCCATGTCCATGGCTAAGTGAGGGAGAGACGGGAGGGGTGCAGCCACAAGCCCAGGGACACCTGGAGCCCCTAGAAGCTGGAAGAGGCAGGAAGGACCCTCCCCTGGAGCCTCTGGAGGGAGCGTGGCCCTGGGACACCTTGACCTCAGAACAGGACCTTATTTGGACAAAAGGTCTTTGTAGATGTGATGAAGGGAAGGGTCTGAGATGAGGTCCCCCTGGATGAGGGTGACCCTATATCCAATGACAGGGTCCTTACAAGACACAGAAGAGGAGAGACCCAGACACAGAGGAGAAGCCGCATGAAAACGGAGGCAGAGGCGGGAGGGAGGCGGCCACAAGCCCAGGGACGCCTGGAGCCCCCAGAAGCTAGAAGAGGCGGGAAGGACCCTCCCCTGGAGCCTCTGGAGGTAGCACAGCCCCACCAACAAATTGACTCCCAAGTTTGGGTCTCCAGAAATGGGAAAGAACAAACTCCTGTTGTCCTAAGACCTCTAGTTGTGGTCACCCCAGGAAACTCATGGTCTCCAAACAGACTTTGGGAGGAGGGGCGGGGGGTAGATCAACTCGAGGTGGTTTGACCCCTGAAAACTTTCAGCACAGGGAATGCTTTACCCACCCAAGTGCACGTGTCTCCTGGCCACCCACCCCATGTGACAAATAACCAACTAATGCTACAGGACCTTCTTAGGACCCAAGGCTACCCCATGGGACTGTGACCTGCCATCCACCCAGAATCAGAAGAGCAGAGATTAGGACCTGGGAGATCTGCAGAATCTTCTCTGAACCCCAGTCTGAACTTGTGGTTGGAGAACCATGGGTCAGAGTTCTTGTGCCCTCAAATCTGGGACGTTCATTTGCTTTACATAGAGAAATACTGGCTTGAACCCATCACTTTGTAGATGAGGAAAACAGGGAGGGAAGCATGGGGACTCAGTAGAGGGAGAAATGGATTCATGGTTATCTTAGGCGTTCTCAAATCTGACCCAGGTTATAAGGCTTACGTTGTAAGTCCCCTGTGCTCTAAGCAGCTTATTTTACTCGGTGTGACCCAGCAGATGGCACCAAAATATAGAATAACGTGACTCAGTGTTGGATTCCTCTGTTGAAAACACTCACATTTGTTTATCTTTGCACATGTCCTTGATTTAGTATTTTTCTGTTTGCTCGTTCACATACTAATAAGTATAGCTTTACTGTCTTTTCAAGCACCAGTATATACGATCTCTTTCTTTTCTTTTTCCTCCCCACTGGATGGTATGAATATTCTATATCATCTTCTGTTTACTTATCATTGTTGCCACCTTCCCCACTCCGTGGTAGCCTCCACCAGAGCTGGGACCACGACTGAGTTTGCTTACAGATGCATCCCCGAATCGAGCAGTCAGCTGGTGAATCCACAGACGATCCCGTCATCGTTGCATTGGGAAGACTGAGGACACAGAGACAAATCTATCTTCTGCAGCGCCGTTCATCTGAGGTGCTCCAAGACAGCCTGAAGAGTCAAGACTGACTATGGTGGGGCAGCAGGGGAGGATGGGGCTGGGAGGAAACAAGCAGACCTTGGCGGAGGACGAAGCATCAGTCTGCCAGTGCTGGTCAATCCCTGTACCTTAGGTTCAAAATAGCCCTGGACGAAACAGTCCTGGAGTAGATGTGGATTCATCTCGGGCCTAGATCCTAAGCTAAGAATGTCAAATGCATGGGGCATCAAGGTAAGGGGGCCCTACTTTACCTCATCAAGTGAACAGAGGTCTCACAGTGTTCCAGGGTGACCCCAGAACTCACCCCAGTCAGGAGCACAGAGAAGACACCACCTCACAGCTGACCCTACTGAAGTAGACCCAATGGGCACATCTCCTTGGGGTGGTCCCACAGCTGACCCCAACTACGTGGACTCACTGAGCACATCTCACCAGGGTGGTCCCACAACTGACCCCACTCCCGACGTGTCATTAGCTGGAAAGCTTCATGGGTAGGGAATCTTGTCAAAGGAATGCCCTAAACTTGGGGTCTTCACCTGGGTCCAGAGATGCCCAGAAGCATCAGGGATATCCTGATGTTATAGGGGAATTTTTATGTGTGTTTTTCTAAGAGGAGATCCGTACTTTCCTATGATTCTCACAAGGTCTTTATCTAAAGAAGGTTTAGATTTCCTGCCATTGGAAGTTAAGAGAATTTAGAAATGGGGCCTCCCCCGATGAAGAATGGAGGGGACGCTGCTTCTAAACCCAAACTTTGGGCGATCCAGCAAGGCAGTGGTCTGGCCATACTGGTGCCCCAATGGCCATGTCCACGGGCCTCCGGTCACATGGTGCTCTTACCAAATGACCCAGGAGACAGAATTCCAGACAATGGCACCCTGTTCAGTTGTACAAAATGGCAGACCCATGGGAAAACCCACCCAGACCCCAGACTGGCTCATCCCCTACTCCTGGTTGAAACGTCGTCGAAATTCACTCTGATGATCTCTTGAAATGACCGGATTTATTTTTTTTATACTGTCTTGATTTTTTTTTAATTGTTTCTTTTGCTTCCAGGCTGAAATTTTATGCCTTATTTCAGCCTACAGCGGATTTTAACAGCTGAGTTATAAGCCCCTAAAAATAGGGCTCTTCAGCCAAAGTGCTGACGCCGCTTTATCTCCTAAGGAATGAAGGTGGCACAGCTATAATTAAAAGGACCCAGAGTACTCTGTCTTTGACTAACCTAAATAGCTATCAGGTTAACTTAAAATAAAGTTTCTCTGCATTACGGAAGGCTGCAGGACATAGAAACCGTGTTCTTCCCTGCAACCAAAACGGATTACCCAATTCCGATGATAGGTGAAGAGAAGCGAGGTTGTCTGTGGGTTTCAAAATGACACTAATAAAATATTCTTTGAAAATGCACGGAGACTGGACAGCAGGTGGGGAAACGGGCTCTGCAGAACCCGTGCAGAAACGGCTAAGATGATTCTCTCCGCATCGTCCAAAGGCACTTGTCTTGAAGGAGGTTTCAGCCAGGCCGTTTGATGGCAAGTGTAGCTGTTAATGCTTAAATCGGATATTAGGTAATAAAAATAAACATTTCCCCTCCTGTATCTCTTTTTTTTTTTTTTTTTTCAAGCACCGTGGCTATTTTTTTCTCTCTCTCTTCTGGATCTGATCTTGCGTTGATTTCTTCAGCCTGTGAGAATGAGAGCATCTGGGATGATTTTTCATGTTCATTTTTGCTTAATAATATTTTCTTCTTAAATTTCGTTGGATGCCTTGATAAAAGCCCTCCTGCATTATAACTTAGGTTTTATGACTTCCCTTCACCATTGTTCCCATGTTCACTCTGAGTTTTTCTTTCTTTTTTCTCTTTCTTTTCTTTTCTTTTTCTCTCCTCTTTCTTTCCTCCTTTCTTTCTTTTTTCTTTCTCTCTTTCTTCCTTCCTTCCTTCCCTCTTTCCTCTCTCTCTCTCTCTCCCTCCCTCCCTCCCTCCCTCCCTCTCTCCCTCCCTCTCTCTCTCTCTCTCTGTCTCTCTCTCTCTGTCTCTCTCTCTCTCTCTCTCTCTCTGTCTCTCTCTTTCCTGATTTGGGCTTGCTTCTCTCTTAGCTCCTGATTTCCAATACACTGTTAGGAAAGGAGGTTTTCCAAAGCTGGTAAAATAAGACACGTCTTGTTTTTTATTTCATGTGGATAAATTGATCTCTGGGATGTTCTCTGTGGATTCTTTTCTTCTGAATATGAAGGATGGGTGAGCCCTAAGATGGGATGTTGAAAAAAGAAGAAAGGGAGAAAGATGGAAATTTCATCCTTAGCCCAGAGGAAGCAGAAGAAGTAGGAGAAACAATAAAATCAATGCGACTGTTCTTGGAGATGTAAAGGTTTCCACCCCACCAACATCGTCATCATCAACATCATAATCATCACCATCATCACCATCGTCATCATCACCTTCATCACCATCATCACCACCATCACTACCATCACCATCACCAACATCATCACCACCATCATCACCATTATCATCTTCACCATCATCACCACTGTCACCATCATCATCACCACCATCATCACCACCAACATCACTACCATCACCATCACCACCATCATCACCACCATCATCACCATTATCATCTTCACCATCATCACCACCGTCACCATCATCATCACCACTACAACAACAACATAATGACCATCTACATGAATTTGGAGCAGATTCTTCAGTTCCCATGTGGCTTTCCAGGTTTCAAAGCTGAGTGTTCTGAGACCCCCCTTCTGAGAAACCCTGTAGTTCTGGATACCTCTCATCCCAATTTCTAGTGTTAGTCATCGTTCAGAACTGCCCCTGCGTGCTGCCTTCTGAGCCTGGGGCGGGGGGTGGTCCTGGTTCAGTCTTTCATACAGGATGATGGAAATTTAACAGGCTTTGGTGGGTTTTGACTTTTGACTGCTTTTGCACACAGCGTCTCAGAATTTTGGGAAGTTGATGACCTGGCAGGTTGTGAACCTTGGGGACGGAGAAATGCCTTCATGCTTTTTATTCCAATAGAGGGTGTGGTTTTGTCCTTGAGCTCAGAGCCAGGCTCCCAGACCATGGAGGTGGTTGCATGTTCAGGCAGAGTCGGCCTCTGCAGGACGGCCAGGAAACCGGGATGTGTGTTCGTCGGATGCCCTCTGCTGGGGGAATCTGAAGCTTCTCTCTTGCTTTCACATCCCTACATCCTGGGGCCTGTGGAAGGGATGGTTGCAAAGATCCAGTTGTATTCCTTAAGAGAGTCTGGAGGAGGGGAAAAACCCAGGTATGGTGACCCTGAAATTCTACCTGCGGTCAGGACCCACTGAGAATGCAAAGGTAAAGTACAGGGGCTGCTGGTGGTGGTATTGGGAAGTTACTTACCCTAAAGGGCACCAAGAGAGAAGGGGTCCGTGCAGGGAGAGATGGTGGTGTTCACACCTAACTCCACATACCAGCAGACCCCCGAGTCCCAGTCATCCCAGCCCCCAGGAATAAGTGGATGGGCATTACGTTGCTTTCCTAGGGTTGGTGCAAGAACTATTCCAGACGCAGTAGCTTAAACACCACACATTTATCACCTTGCAGTTGTAGGGGTGAGAAGTCTCAAAGGGCTGAAGACAAGGTGTAGGCAGGGCTGGTTCCTTCTGGAGGCTCCAGGAGAGAACCCGTTTCCTCCCCTTTCCAGCATTCCCTGGCTCGTGGCCCATCCCTCCATCTTCAAAGGGCATCACCGCACCCTTCTTCCTATCTTCCCATCTCCTCTGACTCTGACCCTCCTGCCTCCCTCATATGAGGACGCTGGGGATGACACTTGGTGGATCCAGGACCATCTCCCACGTCAGGGTCCTTAATGACACCTGTAAAGTCGCTTTGCCCCATAAGGTAACCCTCAGAAATTCTAGGGGGTCGGGGTGTGGATGTCTCTGGGGACATTACTCTATCCTCCACATACATCTCTGAACTGAATGCATCATCCTCATTGCCAGGTTGACCCAAGGGGACTTTTCTGTCACCCATGACTCACCATCAGGGGGCTTCGGGAAATCAGACAGTGGACATCAACCCACCCAAGAAGGGGCTGAACCAAAGCAGTCAGTGTAGGAAGAGCTGGAGGGCAAGTTGAGGTGGGAACAGGGCTGAGCTGGCATGGACACCAATCTGCTCCTGGATCGCTGCTCCCAGCAGAACCAGAGCCAGTGTCCAAAAGGTTCCAAGCTTTCACTTCCTTCCCTCAGCGGTTTCCCTACCTCTCCCCAGCTCCTCGAAGACCACAGCATTAACCTCCTCAGACATCACGGACGCGGGCCATCCAGCACACGTGCACCCACATGCAAATGGATGTTGAAACCAACGTGGGAGCAGACCCTTACAGGAAAATCTCCGTGCTAGGCAGAGTGGCAGGTGCAACCCAAGGAGACCCAAGTCCCTCCTGAACGAAGCACATTCGTCTCTGGGGACCCACAAAACACCTCTGCATTTCGAAAAGCCCTAACAAGCAAGCGAGGGTGCTTCTGGGGGTGGGGGGTGGCCAGGGCCACAATGCTGGCGGCTAGAAGCCTCCCCTTCAAGCTGCAGGTCACCCGAATTCTACTGGAACAGAGGGACAGCTAAACGGCAGGAACACACACCAGAATGCCACCCCGAACAACCAGCAGAGGTAATTCCACTGTGAGTGGAAAACCCTTCTCCTGGCGTATAGGTTTAGCCCTGGAAGACTTGAGACCCTGGGAAGCAACATCCTTGTTTCTGATTTGCATCATTTTTATGAGTTTCAGTCGACTTAATGTTCTGGGCTGTAGGGTTGGGGTTAGGGTTTAATTTCCTTTACTTTTGTGCATTTGTAATTAAAAATCTGGAGTTAGGAAAAGGACAAAGGAAAGAAACTTCATACGGCCCCTGTTCACGAGGACTCTTGATGAAGGGCATTTTTCCTCTTCTGCGACGGATCAAGTTTAAGTGATATCCACACTTAACCAATACACAAGGGGATCCCATCCTCCCTGCAAACGCAGGGCTCTGCCCAGCCTCAGACACACATGGCAAGCACACGCCGGAGACCATCTGAAACGGAGCGCCTGGCTTCTGGGGCCCCGTTTCCCTCTGTGGTACCACATCCGTCTGCTTAGAGTGTTTGACCACTGGCAAGAGAGAAAAAAAAAAAAACACTGTTCTGATCTCATATTATATATCACATACAGGTCTCATGTTTTAAAAGGTAACAAAAGGGCTTCCCTGGTGGCGCAGTGGTTGAGAGTCCGCCTGCCGATGCAGGGGACACTCGTTCGTGCCCCGGTCCGGGAAGATCGCACATGCCACGGAGCGGCTGGGCACGTGAGCCATGGCCACTAAGCCTGCGCGTCCGGAGTCTGTGCTCCGCAATGGGTGAGGCCACAACAGTGAGAGGCCCGCATACCGCAAAAAAAAAAAAGGTAACAAAAATATCAGTAATGTCATACAGGACAAGCGCTTCAGCGATCTCCACCCCTCGAAACTGACAATGATGCTGTTCTACCGTAATGGCAGAAAACCACAGCGGTGTGGAAAATACCCATTCTCAGATGGCAGAAGACGCAGGGTCCTTTGTGGACGGGGGCATCCAGGGAGGATTTGGCCGAGCTGTTGGGTGATCTGTACACCGGTCATGGTGGACGCATACAGCTAACACTGGCCAGAGAGACTTGGATGGTGGTTCTGTCATTTGGGATTTATTTAAACCTTTGGGAGTGGATGTACTGATAGATAGAAAAAGATTGGATGGATGGATGGATGGACAAGAGAGATGATAGATTATTGATAGATAATTGATGATAGACAAACAGATATACATATATCTACATATGCATGCATATGATAGATATGTGCATATTGTATACATTATATATCATGTACATTTTAAAGTTTAGTACATACATATGTATAGATACATATGCATATATACACATATATACTAAACTTTATAATGTTCAAGTTGAATATATGTGTGTGTGTGTATATATATATATACAAATAGATAGAAGGATAGATAGATAGAGAGGTAGGTAGATAGATGATAGGTAGATTGATAGATGTCAGATCGATAGATACATAGAGATAGAGATATATAGTATTAGTCAGGGTTCTCCAGAGAAACAGAACCAATAGGCTATATCATATATGTATAGAAAGTGATTTATTATAAGAAGTTGACTCACATGATTAGAGGCTGGGAAGTCCCACCATCCACCATTGGGAAGCTGGAGACCCAGGAAAGTGGATGGTGTACGTCCCAGTCAAAGGACAGGAGAAAAACCAATGTTCCAACTCACACAGTCCGGCAGAGAAAACAAATTCTCCCTTCCTTTACCTTTTTGTTCTATACAGGCCTTTGACGGATTAGACAGGGCCCACCTACCCTTGGGAGAGCAATCTGCTTTCCTCAGTCCATTGATTTAAAGACTTATCTCACCCAGAGACACTATAACAAACACACCCAGAGATCACGTTTAACAAGATACCTGGGCACCCTGTGGCCCAGTCATGCTGACACACAAAATTAACCATCACCCTCCCACCCATGTCCTCCAGTCCATTTTCTATGTCTACCTCTTTATTCCTGCCCTGCAACTGGGTTCATCAGTGCCATTGTGTTTTTTTTTTTTTAGATTCCATATATATGCGTTAGCATATGGTATTTGTTTTTCTCTTTCTGACTTCCTTCACTCTGTATGACAGAGTCTAGGTCCTTCCACCTCACTACAAATAACTCCATTTCCTTTCTTTCTATGATTGAGTAATATTCCATCGTATATATGTGCCACATCTTCTTTGTCTATTCATCTGTCGACGGACGCTTAAGTTGCTTCCATGTCCTGGTGATGACCTAGAGGGGCGGGATAGGAGGGTGGGAGGGAGGCTCCAGAGGGAGGGGATCTGGGGACATGTGTGTGCATATGGCTGGTTCACTTTGTTGTGCAGCAGAAACTAATACAGTCTTGTGAAGCAATTATACTCCAATAAAGATCTATTTAAAAATAAATAAATAATTAAAATTAACCATCACATGTATGTATACATATATCTACTAAAGTTTATAATGTGTGTATAAACTAAACCTATACACTAAACTTAGGTGTGTGTATATATGTTAAACTTTATAATGTATATGTATACATACAATGTGTATGTGCATAATACGTACATATATAATACATACGACTAAACTCTATTAAACTTTATTTTTCAAGTTTTAGCTTTTAACAGTTTTAGATTTACAGAAAAGTTAGGAATATTGTTCAGATTCCCCATGTACCTAAAGGCAGGTTCCCCTGCGATTAGTATTGTGTGTTGATAGAGTCCATTTGTTATAATCCATGACCCAACCCTGATACATTATTTTTGTGCTGTTGTCACAGACAGGGCGAGTTCAGGCTAAGATTTAGAGAAGTTCACTGAGACAGAAGTGAACGGCGGGGCTGGAGAGGGACTCATCACTAACTCGTTGAATCCTTGCGAAGGCGGCTTCTTGGGGGTCTTAGCTCCCAGGACCAAGAGTCTTCCGTGCTTTCAAATGCGGGAATGGGTGGAAATCACACACGTGGATCACACACATCCGCACAATACGTGCGTGCACACAGCAGAAAACAGTCCCAGCACTCTTTTCAGGAGACCCATGAGTAGCTCATGGAGGAGTGGGCTGGCCAGCAATTGTCCTGGACCTGACCAGAGGCAGGTGGTCCTGCTGGAGAGACAGCTCTCCTGCCCTCTCTGTCACCTCCCCAGTGTTCAGACCTCAGGCAGGAGCATCCCATCGGCTGAGGTCGGGGCTTGTGGGAATCGGGGCCGGCTCTGGGGGGCATGGACCACTTTTAGCACAAACCCTTCCATAGGTCATGCCCCCAGGGAAACGGGTGGCTGTCCCCCTGCTCAGTGGAAGGGAAGGTGGGCAGGAAGATCAAATGTCTAGCGTGTGCTCAGCGCTGTGGTTTTGGGTTTGTCTGCCTGCTGCATCAGACTGTGGCATATTGTGTTAAGATTGGCTCAAAGCAGTGGGAGAGAAGATGGCCCATGGGTGCTCAGCATCTGGTACACAGACAGCACTTAATACACACTGGCTGAATGCACACCGTCCCGGGCCATCAGCTCCAGCATGTCCAGGAGGTAAGGTCTTCCCAGGACCAGGGGCAAGGTCCCTACCTCGTGGAATTCTCCCATTTCTCCCACCTGGCGCACATCTTTGGGGACCCCTGACAAGCAATAGGGGGGCCCCCATCATGCTACCAAAAGCAGGATTCAAGCCAACCATCTTCATACTCCCAGCTCCTGGCTTAATACCTGCAGGAGATCACACCCTCCACAAATGTCTGTTTTTACCCACAGATGGAATTTCTTAGCTAACTTTAAATGCTAATGTGTAAAATGTGTATCAGACATGTCAAGGAATGAGCTTTCCTTCTAACATGGAGGATGCTGGGAAGTTATACAATTTTTTAAAAATTATAACAAAATCAGCACGTTAGATTACGTGAAGACAATATGGGACAGAATGACAGAGAGATGAGTGTGTGGGCATGGTCAGACCACCCAGTTTTGACCAGTTGTCCTCCATAATTCACAAACTGTTGTCTTGGGCAAGTTCCTAATCATTCCAGCTCCCATGTCCACATCTAGGAATATGGAATAAGGAGAGAGAGTGCCTTCCTGAGAGAGATGTAATGAGATTTAAATGAAGTGATGTATGGAAGAGTCCCCAGTGATAGCAAAGGTCTTGGGAGACCTAACCCTGAGATGCTGCGGTGATGTTGTACCCAGGATTGCATATCTGGGGTCCCCAGAGAGTGGTCCATAGAGAGTTGGACTTCAAAGACCTGCTCCTGAGAGGTGGGGTGATGCTGTCCCCAGATCCTGTACCTGGGGTCCTCCAGGAGTGTTCTCTGATGGGGGTGGACGTCATGGACATGCATCTGAGATGTGAGGGCTATGCTTTACCAAGTTCTCTGTTTAGGATTTCCCAGTAGTTTGTGTCCAGTGATATCCATCAGGGCACAGTTCTGATCTCGCTTTGTGTGTTGATTTAATAAATCGTGTGACCCTTCCTGTTTCATACAATAAGGAAAGCTTTTATTCCCTCTCACTCTCCATAGAGTTGGGACAACTAAATGAGACTCAATGAAAGTAAGTGAATTACATGGGTGTCCATTGTTTTAGTCTATTGTAATTTATTTTACACAATTCCACACGTTTCGTCTGTGGAAACACACACAAACACACACACACACAGAGCCTCACAGCTCTTATCAAGACCCCTGATAATGCCTTGGGACTGTGGAGAAGGATGTCGCCTGCCATATTAGTAAACAAAGGATGTTGCAGCCACCAAGCCCTCAGCCACTGCAGCCGCCCCCAGCTGTGCCCCCTGAGGGGACTCAGGATGGAGAAAAACAGGAAACTGGCCCCAGGTAGCTGAGGTGCAGATCAAAGGAGTGATTTCAGTGAACCCAGACGCTTGCATCTTCCCGTACCTAGAAAGCACTAAAATCATTTACTTGAGATGCCTGGTTTTCTTTAATTAACAGTCATGTTTTGATGTTCAGACTACCTGGTGTTTGTTGCAAAAACCCCTAGATATTTTGGCCCCTCCCTTACCTCTTTGGAGCTGTCCTTCAGAGCCTTCTGAGTGGCTGTCTCCAGGATTTGAGTCCTCAGAAGTTCTGCCCAATAAAACAAAATTCTTCCGCGGAGCAACTAAGCCCACGCGCCACAACTACTGAACCTGTGCTCTAGATCCCGCGAGCCACAACTGCTGAGCCCACGTGCCACAGCTACTGAAGCCCACGCGCCTAGAGCCCGTGCTCCACAACAAGAGAAGCCACTGCAATGAGAAACCCGTGCACCGCAACAAAGAGCAGCCCCCGCTGGCCACAACTAGAGAAAAAGCCCGCACGTAGCAACGAAAACCCAACGCGGCCGAAAATAAATAAATAAAATAAGTAAGTTTAAATAAAAGTAAAATTTAAAAAAAAAATTCTTAACTTTTAGGTTGTGCTTTTTTTCAGTCACCAGGACAATTCCTTCCTGGACCCAGCAGCAAAGTGGACCCTTGGCTTCCAGAAACCTCCCACCCAACTCTGTTTACATCTTCCTCCTATCCCTCTGCCTGCACCTGCTCTCTCTTCTGGAATATTCTTACCCAGGAATCCGGCCACTTTCCAACTCACCCCTTTTCCCAGAGGCCCCCTATTTCACGAGCAAACAGCTTACACACACACCCCGTCCTTCGAACCGTATTTCCATAGCCCTTACACCGGTTTTAACACACCGTATAATCTCCTTATTTGTTATGGAGAGTGCCTATCGCCCCTACAACGGTATCAGTTTCACGAGAAGGAGGGTCTTTGTTCTGTTGACTGCAAGCCGCCGGGCCCACGATGAGGACCCAACGCCCGTGGACGGAACCGAGTGAGTGGGGAAGTGAGTGGATCCTTCCACGCTGCGGGGCACCCTCCTTTGAGCTCTTCGGAGCTGACGACCTCACCCATCTTTGGTGGGGCATGGCCAGCCTCCCGCTATAAACCTGCTTTCCCAGACCGCTTTTGTTTTCGACGAAGGTGATATATTAGCCCAGTCCTACGCTTTGCCTCTTTCAACCTATTCAACTGCATTTGTTCCTAATGGGAGACAGAGAGGTCCCCAGACGACCGGGCCCGCTGCGCGCTTGTTAGCATCTGTTGGCAGATCGAGGCCTGATGAGGTGCTAATCGGATACAGTGCAGGCAAAAGAGGCCTCCGACATTTCTGGGTCACATCTGTGTAATGTACGGCCCTGATCTGTGGGACTTTCATGTGGCGCTCTGCAGGAATGCGTGTCACCCCGCCGGCCCCTGCCCCAACCCTGGACGGACCCTTGGAACGTCTGAGGCTGATTGCCTCAATACGAAACACCTTGGGGCTCTGCCCACACTCCCTGCCCGGGAGGGGAAAGCCGCTGGGCTGTGTGTGTGTTTGAAGTGCTTCGTCATCTGCGTTCCTGATTGCCTAGCCCTTTCTCCCACGTTTGCATGGAAAGAGAAGCTACAGAAAGTTTCTGGGAAGCTCGGGTGCCCGTGTGTGCCCACGTCCGGGCCAGGCACCCCACCCATCCCTCGTGGGGAGGGGACCAGAAAACAGTGCTCTTTGCAGGATGGTGGGACCACCTGCTTCTTCCAGATTATCCCGGAAGTGGGAAGGGAAGAAGGGTTGGGCTCAAGAGCGGAAGGCCGGGCGCCATGTCTGCGTCCCGTTTGTTCATGCGTGAGCTCCTGTGGGGTTTCCTCTGTGCCCCTGGAAGTTAACGGTCGTGGAAGCCGACGGGCAGGACAGACTGGAACGGCCCCCTTGGAAACCGATTTTACTCCCCCAAGGCTGTCAAACCCTCTGTGCATGAATTATCAGGCTGCTCAAGGGTGAAATGGGTGCAGGAGTATCCAACCTGCTCCTGCAGTAGGTGCGCTCCGGGATGTTCAATGTTAATAAAATCGGGTTTTTTTCAAGTGCACTTCTTTTTGTAAAATGGTGGGGAAATAGCTATAGCATCGATTTTACCATCTTTGCTGTGTTTAAGTGCACAGCTCCGTGGTGTGAAGTACAGCCTGTTGTACAACCGTCCGAGTCATCCAGCCCTATAACTTCCATCTGCCCAAACTGAGACGCTGTCCCCATTAAACACGCACTTCCCATCCACCTCCCCAGCCCCTGGCCCCCACCCTCTACTTTCTGTCTTTATGAATCTGACTATTCCAGGGACCTCCTACGAGTGGAATTATACAGTGTTTCTCCTTCTGTGTCCGCCTCTCTCACTGAGCATCGTGTGTTCAAGGTCCGTCCACATTGTAACCTCTGTCAGAGCTTCACTCCTTTTCACGGCTGAGTCATGTTCCCCTATATGGGTGGACCCCGTGCTGTTTATCCACCCATCCGTCCATCCATCCATCCACCCATGGACACTTGGGTTGCTTCCACATTCTAGCTATTGTGAATAACACTGCTATAAACACAGGTGTACGGATATCTGCTTCAAAGTGTCTCTTTCGGATTCTTTCGAATATAAAAAAAGAGGAAGTGGGGAAGCATAGGGTCATTCTGTTTAATTCTTTTGCAGGAATTACCATACTCTTTTCCACAGCACTTTCTGGCCTGACTGTGTTTTATTAGATTTCTTCCTTGGCACCCCTAATATCAAACACTTGGATGAAACAAAGAGGAGACACGAGGGGGTCGGGGCACGACAAACGTTACAGGACATTCTCACATTTACAAAACAGAAAACCAGAGGCAGGGACTCTGCCAAATCGGCAAAGAGGATTATGGTCATTGGTTTAAAGATCAAATGGGGAAGAAAGACAAGTAGAAGAAATCAGTCTGAGGAGAAGAATTCAGGCGGTCCAGTGGTTAAGACTCGGTGTTTTCACTGCTGAGGGACAGGGTTTGATCCCTGGTCAGGGAACTAAGATCCCACAAGCCACGAGGTGTGGCCGGAAAACACACACACACACACACACACACACAAGAATTCAGTCTGAGAATAAAATTGCATATCCATCCCTTCGTGGTTATCTTTTGAGGAGAAAGGGTTTCAGATGTGGCATTTTTACATAACTCCATCATTCAGGGATAGACGGAGCTCTGGGGAAGGCAGGGCTATGGGGCTTAGTACCTGAGTGAGACTCTTTTCTCTGAGGCAACAAGGAGTCAGGGAATTGACCACCCAACTCAAGCCATTCTCCCGCTGTCATGCCAAGAACACTCAGAGCGTGTGCTGGTCTTCACGCACGGGGGGCCTGCCCATGAGAGTGAGATGGACCCCAAGGGGAAAGCAACATTCTCTAATAAACGTTTACCATCTCTGGACACCAAGGAGAATCAGTGTTTGCAGAAAAGTTCGGAGAATTTAGCCAGGAACACAGGCGGCAGTGATGTTTGTCAGCTGGTTAGTGGCCTATACTGTTTTCAAGGGGGTCCTTGGCCAAATTCCATGCTGTGTCTGAACTGGTAGAATCAGTCTCTGAGGAACGGCCTGTGGCTGCAGCTTCCTGGGGCGGCCACGGCAAACGGCCACAAACTGGGGCTTAAATCCAAAGACATCCACCCTCCCCCATCCTGGAGACAAGACGTCTGAGGTGAAGGTGTCCCAGGGCTGAGCTCCCTTTGGAGGCCCCAGGGGAGGGTCCTTCCCGCCCCTTCCAGCTCCTGGGGGCTCCAGGCATCCCTGGGCTTGTGGCCGTGTCCCTCCCGTCTCTGCCTCTGTCTTCCCAGGGCTTCTCCTCTGTGTCTGTGTCTCTCCTCTTCTGTCTCTTAGAAGGACCCTGTCATTTAGGATTGTTAGAGATAAATACATAAATAATACACAGATGATAGAAGAGATAGATAGACAAATGGATCGATGGATGGATGGCTAGATGAATAGATAGATAAATAGACAGATGATTGTTACAGATATATGCATAAATAGATGATAGATAGATAGACAAGGTAGATAGATAGATAGAAATAGTAAGGAAGAGACTCTCTTGTGAATTGGCCAGAGGTTCTCAGCCTCACCCCACTGACATCTGGGGCTGGGTGACCCTCTGATGTGGGGCGTCCTGGGCCCTGTGGGGGGCGGAGCAGCTTCCCTGGTCTCCACCCACCACGTGCCAGGAGCACCCCCTCCACCAGTCATGACAACTGAAAATGTCTTCAGATTTTGCTAGGTTTCCCCAGGAGGTGAGTATTTCCCCATTCGAGAATTGTAGAGAGTTGTCTGTTGTGGGTGTGTGGAAGGCACCCCACCCCTGGTGCCTCCTTGTGCCGCAAAATGCTTGACCAGTGGGTCACAACTGCAGCCCCGAATACCTGTAGCATTTAGAGCCCAAGAAAGGGAAGGGCTCGGCTCTTTCTCCCTGCTTCTGGGTCCAAAATTAAATTTTTGCACCGAGAAAACACGACAGGGTGGTTGGCCTCTTAACCACAGTGAGACTCGGTCCATCTTTGCCTCCCGATGTCCATCTGGGAAATAATTCTTCTCTCCCCAACACGATCCACATGCCCAGGGCGAATTTCCCACTTAACAGATCACCGTCTATCAGGATTGGTAGAAAAGTCAAGTCTGACCAAAGCTTCGTGAAAGAAAGCTTCCCTTTCATTAATAGTCTCCAACTTTGGCTTTTTTTAAGAGGGAGGAAAAAGCCAACCATAGAACGCTTCTTTTATTTATTTTCTCCCCCAAACAATAAACTATTTAGCCAATGCCATCCCGGGCTTCTCCCCTTGGTGGTCAACTCATGAATTATGAAGCCTGGCTGGCTGCTAAGAGTCTCTGCTGGCCATTCCTTCTCCGGATGCGGCGCGCGGTAACAGTGGCGGTTTGTCTGCCCTGGGGGAGGGCAGGGGGCCCTAAAAGGGCTACTGTGTCTGCAAGGACAGGGACGGAGGACAGGCAGCCGGCCGTGCACGACTGTGCTCTCTTTCTGCGCCACTGCAGCAGGGAGCTGGTGGGGCTCAAGGAAGGCATGGATTTTCTGCAGACTCATGCTGAACGGAATCAGTGCCCCACCAGGACTTTTCACCGGTACAGGACTTGGAGCTCCATGGGCTGCAGCAGGAGGGTCCTGCCTTCCGGAGTGACGCCTGCCCCTAGTTCCCCACCAGAGCCGGCCAATAACTACACAACGGAAATCAGGGAATAGGAATTACAGCCCCACAGGCACCTTGGCCTCCCTCCCATCCAGCCGCACGTTTTGAATCTCTCTGGGTGATTCTCACCTACAGCCTGGATTCAGAGCCTCCTCCAGCTGAGGTGTCAAGGTTTCTCCTTTCTCCCCCATCTCTGTTCCCTTCCCCCTGCTCCCCGCCCCCCCCCCAAGGACCTTCCATCCTGCAAAATAGAGCTGAGCCCTGGTCACACTCCACCCCTAGGAGATGGCCATGGAGAAGCACACTACATGCCTCTTCTGGCCCACAACATGGGATGCCCGCAGCTCCCTGGAGAAAGAGGGGGCACTGCCTTTCTTGGGGGGATCAGCTCACACTCAATGGCTCATCGATGCCTTTGGTCCTAAGGAACAAGGGACACAGGTTCCAAGAGGCACATGAAATAGCATCACCGTCATCCTGGGTGAGCCCCAGCAGACATGCCAGGTACGTGACAAAACATGGCGGGAGGCCGTTCTTCAGGGTGAAGTTAAGATTCTGAGTGTCCATCACTGGCCAGTTTGTAGGCTGTGAACTTTTTTCTTCTCTGCCCCCTCCCACAGTTAAGTGTCCACCTTGACTTCCAAGACTTACAAGTCACATATCACCTTCAGCCACTCCCACACCTGCCCAAGCATTTGCTGTTTTCATCTTGACATCATGCATGACTGACTCTCTACCCATGAGAATCTAAAAGCCCCTTTAGCTGCTTTATAGAGATGATTTACAGTATCCAAGGGAACAGAATGTGAGCGTTTTTATTAGAAAGCTAAATAGAAAGCGAATTCTATTGACCTGAGTTTATTCTTCGTAGTGAGGTATTTAGTTCACTGAAAGCTCTAATCTCACCCTGAATGCTTCTTACCCATGAAGGCTGCATTCCTCCAAGAATCTTTCATGACTATATGTTGGACATATTTTAAACTCCACCAGCCACTAAGATCTCATGGAAATTTTTCCTTCCTGGATACGGTTCTTCATGATTAAAAAAAAAAAAAGTGTTAATGGGGACAGAGTTTCAGTTTGGGTGATGAAAATGTTCTGAGATGATTGTGGTGATGGTTGCATAGCAGAGTAAAGGTCCGTAATGCCACAGAACCGTGCACTTAACAGTGATTAAGATGGTAAATTTTACGCTACATATATTTTACCACAACAAAAGAAGACTGTTACATTCAAAAATTCATTTGGGGCTTCCCTGGTGGCGCAGTGATTGAGAGTCTGCCTGCCGATGCAGGGGACACAGGTTCGAGCCCTGGTCCGGGAAGATCCCACATGCACCGGAGCAACTAAGCCCGTGCGCCGCAACTACTGAAGCCCACGCGCCTAGAGCCCATGCTCCGCAACAAGAGAAGCCACGGCAATGAGAAGCCCGCGCACCGCAACCAAGAGTAGCCCCGCTTGCCGCAGTTAGAGAAAGCCCGCGTGCAGCAACGAAGACCCAACGCAGCCAAAAATAAATAAATAATTTTTTAAAAAAATCATTTGGGGCTTCCCTGGTGGCGCAGTGGTTGAGAGTCCGCCTGCCGATGCAGGGGACACGGGTTCGTGCCCCGGTCCGGGAAGATCCCACAGGCCACGGAGCGGCTGGGCCCGTGAGCCATGATGGCTGCTGAGCCTGCGCGTCCGGAGCCTGTTGCTCCGCAACGGGAGAGGCCACAACAGTGAGAGGCCCGCGTACCGCAAAAAAAAAAAAAAAAAAATTCATTTGATTCTTTTATTTTTCATTGACTTTCATTGTATATCCTTGGCTATAAAATGAACAAACACTTAAATACGTGTTGCCCTCAGGATGTAATAAAATTCCACTTAAGAATAATATAAACCATCTTTTTTCCTGTGAGAATTTGGCCTTGAGAAGAATTTAGGCTGGAGTCGTCAACTCAAGCATTGTTTTGATTGAAAACCTTGACGTCTGCAGCTAACCTTTAGGAATTCAGCTTGTTCTGGTTTGAATTTTCACAAAGCCCTGTTATCTAGAGAAAAAAAAAGTCCTGACCTCAGCCCTGGCATCACCGCGACCCAAGCACCCAGCTAGATCCTGCCGCGGCATCACACCTGCTCCGCACATCCCCTCTGTATGTCCTGGCAACGTCTGGGCTGGCTCAGACGCTGCTTCTTCCTATGCCAAGAAAACAGGACATGTTCAGAAATAAGTAGGCTAAAATGGAAACTAGGAGATATTAGAAATGTAATCACATCATTTTCACCAGACCCATCAACTCAAAAATACCAGGAGAAAATCTGCAACATTTTAACTGGAAATAGTTTGGACGTTAAGAAATTATATAATCATAAATCCCACCTGCAGAGTCAGCATAGGGACAGCCCCTGCTTGAGCGTCTCGCATGTGGCCTCCTATGGGCTCCGGATCCAGGTAAGGACAGCTGTCAATTTTGGGTTTTGCTTCAGCCTGGAAGAAAAACATCGGGGATGGCCCCTGAGGGTCAGGGATCTGGACAAACACCCTGGTGAAGGTTCTGGACCCTTGGTGGTTTTTTTCGCCCCTGAGCTGACCGTGGTCCCAAACAAAGGTGCCCAGTTTGAATCATGCTAACAAAACCGTTTACACCCTAATGCATGCCTAGAGCCAGCTGGACACACTGACCAGTAAAATCAAACCTCTCCTAATTGCAGTGCCCACCTGCCCATCAGAGGTGGCGATGCCTTTGCCCCAGAAGCTCTCCCGGCCAAGGGCACTTGGAGGGGAAGGGGGAGAGGTCACCAGGGCACAGGTCAGAATTAGAAAGTGTCCATCTGCCCAGGTGCACGTGGCTGCCCTCCATGCTCTGGAGCTGTCTGCAGTATTGGGGACCCTACATGTCCTGGGGCTGTCTGCTGGATAGGGGCCCCTCCATGCCCTGGGTCTGTCTGTAAAATTGGGGGACCCTCCATGCCCTGTATCTATCTGCAGGATTGGGGACCCTCCATGCCCTGGATCTGTCTGCAGTATTGGGGATCCTACGTGTCCTGGGGCTGTCGGCAGGATGGGGGGACCCTCCAGGCCCCGGGTCTGTCTGCAGGATTGGGGGATCCTCCATGCTCTGGGGCTGTCTGGGGCTTGGGGAACAAAATAAAATGCCTCCACCTCTTATAACTTCATCTTCCTGAAAACAAGTGACTCCAATGCTGTACCCGTTGAGACCTGGATAAGCCATCACCCGAGGAAACCGGGGTGGGGGAACAGCAAACGCTCTCCCAACTGTGAAGGGTCCCCAACCCCCGTCCCTTTTTCTTCTCCAGATGCAGGCCCTCCTTACCCCACCATGATTTCTAAACTACTTATTTAGACAGAGACAGGAAGGTCCCTGGCTCTCTGCTTCTCTTCAATCCCACATTTAACCTGACGCTGCAGTGTTCCAAGTGTTCCAGGACATCTTTGGAGCCGATCGCCAAATGCCAGCTACCTGAGAGCCACGGACAAACCACCGGTTTCCCTTCGATGACATTGAGCTGAACCAGGAACGCCCAGTTTAGACATCTTTGCCCCGGTCCGGTGTCCCTGGGCTGTCGACTGCTACAACGGTCCCATCCTAACGGGGTCGATTTTGAGGAAGAGATTGGGTTCGTTTGGGATGACTTGGTTACCCATGGGGTGGGGGGAGGGTCCATCTTTCACACCCGCCGTGGAGTTTGGGGGCGTGAGATGTGTACAGTGGGCTCTCAGCGGAGCTTGCATTTTTCTTAGATTTTTTTACCCGCATAAGGCTGTTTTGAGAAGCCGCGGACATCTGCTGCCCCCCAGTGGCGGTTTGGGAGTGTGGTCCAAGGATTGGGTCTGAGAAGAAACACCTCCCACCTCCATCTTGCCTGTGGAGTCGACCCTGAAACTCAAGGAAAAACGGGAGGTATTTCCAGAGGGGTCCAGGTGGGTATTCCAGACAAATACAAGGAAACTCCGAGAGTTTCTGCAGTTTTGCATATTCTCCCCCTGTCTTGGTCTCCGGCAGAGGGCTGAGCATCTTTTGTAGACCCTTAGTTTGGAGCTTTCTCTGTCAGAGATGAAAAGGAAGTGATTCATTCATCTCCCCAGCCCAGCTTTCGGGGATAAAGACGCTTGGCAATAGGAGGTTGAATTTCCCCGACATCCGGAGGAAGAGGTGCTCGTCCGCAGGGACAGAACTGTGTTGACGGCCACCCATGAGTGTCCCTCTTCGTGAGAAGGCAAAGGGGACCTCGTGCCCCTCAGAGGGAATGCTTACAAATACTGGTCCCCAGTGACCCGTCCCCCGTGGGCTCATCACCGTATTCGGAGATGCAGCCACCTCAGCCCTCATCCTTCATAACGTGGATCAAATCTGTGAGCAGCCCTCGCCTGCCCAGACCGTAGGGTGCTAAAGGCACCAGGGTGCATCCCCGTCTGGGATACGGCCATGTGGGAAACTGAGGCCACAAGCTGGATTTCTCTTTTTTCTTTCTTTCTTTCTTTTTTTTAACATATACATGTATCTAAGTGTTTTCCATGTATTAACTTACTTTTTTTAATTTTTATTTTATATTGGAGTAGAGTTGATCTACAATGTTGTGTTACTTTCAGGTGTACAGCAAAGTGATTCAGTTCTACATATACATGTATCTGTTCTTTTTTCACATTCTTTTCCCATTTAGGTTGTTACAGAATATTGAGCAGAGTTCCCTGTGCTCGACAGTAGGTCCTTGCTGGTTATCCATTTTAAATATAACAGTGTGTACCTTTCAATCCCAAACTCCTAATTTATCCCTCCCCCACCCACCTCCCCCCCCACCCCATAACCATTAGTTCAAGTTCTCGAAAGTCCATGAGTCTGTTTCTGTTTTGTTAATAAGTTCATTTGTATCCGTTTTTTTTTAGATTCCACATAGAAGTGATATCATATGATGTTTGTCTATCTCTGTCTGACTTACTTCACTTAGCAGGATAATTTCTAGGTCCATCCATGTTGCTGCAAATGACATTAGTTCATTCTTTTTCCTGGCTGAGTAATATTCCATTGTATATATGTACCACACCTCCTTTATCTATTCATCTGTCCTTGGACACTTAGGTTGCTTCCATGTCTTGGCTATTGTGAATACTGCTGCCATGAACATAGGGGTATATGTATCCGTCTCACTCTTTAGATTCCACATGTAAGTGATATCATATGATGTTTGTCTTTCTCTTTCTGACTTACTTCACTTAGTATAATCATTTCCAGGTCCTGGAAAAACTGGACTCTCTCTTAGCATCCCTCCCTTTCCAGGAAGGAGGTGGGGAAATGCATTATCCTGTAAAGGTAGCCGGCACCTAGCTCTGCCTCCGCCACAAGAAGCAGGCACTGCCTCCACGACTTCTGGTGAGAGTGGAAAAGGATGGGTACCGAGCCCGTGGAAGCCACTCAGAAGCGGTTTCCATTTTTCACCGGATTTTAAGTTTGACGCCACCACCTGAGCATCCTGCATTTTACGCATCGTTGGATCACCACACCCCAGTTTAAAGTATCCTTCAAACTAAGTCTCTGAAGTTGTATCCATGGTTCCACGGACGTGACCCATGGTTAAAACCTCATACAAATCATTGTTCTGAGTTTATGAATCTTGGCAGGGGTGTTTTGTAAGACCTGCAATGGCCGGGCAGAGGCATGAGAAGACACACAGTTCTTTTCATTTTTGTGTGTGTGCAATTCTTCTTAGGACGCTTGCTTAATCCCACACCATCATACGTATGTGTGCTGCCCTGTGGTGAGTGGTCCCAGGGAACCAGAAAACAGTCCCCTCTAGTAGAAGACTTGCCTTTGTTCTGCAACCAGACCCAGGGTGATTTAGGGCCAGATGCGGCCATTGGCCCCCTGTCGCTTCCCAAAGAGCAGGCAGCTGGCTGCAGGAATGTCTCACGCGTCCCCAGACTTAAAAGACCCTCACAAACGCCACTGTAGTCCTTCACGGTTGCCCTGGAATAGGCATCATTTCTCCAAGCCTGGGGGGGATGCCAAGTCCCAGTGCATTCAACCTGTTTACTCTTTAGATGAATTTAATTACCAGTCAGAACCCTGTGCGCGCAGGTCTGGAAACACCACCTGATGAAGCCAAATCTTGAGTCCTTGTGAGAGCTCTTCCAGGCCTCCTTCCAGGAAGAGCTGTTTTTCGTTAAAAGCGAGAACACTATGTTACCTGTCACAGGGATGTCTCACGCACCCTGTATGTCTTCTTTCATAAGCGAAACAGGGGTGATTTCCTTTGTCCCTGTTTCTCCAGAAACGAGGGAATCCTGCCATCTGGCTCTGCTCTTGGAGCTGGACGTTCCCTAAGGCCGGTGAGAGTTCAGCTTGCTTACGAAGGGCTGGGCACAGAATTATGGGTAACGCTGCCGTGATCAGTGGAACTTCCCACACCTCCCGTTTCCCAGAAGCAGAAAAGTGCTTTTCTTTTTTAAGAAAAATTTATTTTAAAGACAGAGGGGACAGCTGGAACCATATCCATAAAACACCAGCAAAAAAATATATTACTCAGCCATAAAAAAAGAATGCAATCATGCCATTTGCAGCAACATGGATGGACCTAGAGATGATCATACTAAGTGAAGTAAGTCAGACAAAGACAAATACCGCGTGATATCACTTCTATGTGGAATCTAAAATTATGACACACACGAACTTATTTACAAAATAAAAACAGACTCACAGACATAGAGAATGAGCTTATGGTTACCAAAGGGGAAAAGTTGGTGGGGGGGATACACTGGGAGTTTGGGATTAGCAGATACACACTGCTATATATATAATAGATAAGGACCTACTGTAGAGCACAGGGAACTCTACTCAATATTCTGTGATAACCTATATGGGAAAGGAATCTGTAAAAGAATATATATATACGTGTATATATAACTGAATCACTTTGCTGTACACCTGAAACTAGCACAACATTGTAAATCAACTGTACTTCAATTAAAAAAAGAATCAGTGCATGTCTGTTCTAGGAGGGGCCATAATACTTGTGAATGGGTTTGTTTTGATTTTGCACGGGGTGAAGCCGCAGATACGGTCTTATTGTTGGTAGCGAAGACTGTGTCATCGGAAGGTAATGGTTTTCTATTTGGGGGCCAGTTTACCTGCTGGGGGCCGCTTTAGGAGAGCACAGGCATTTGTTCGGAAGGCAGGTCTCATTAGACATAGAATTAAGTGCGTGGGTGAACTCAGGACCCAGTGTAGGATCGCAGAGGGGGGTTCTGCAGAGAAAGGGCTCACACTCTCCCAAGTGTGGGTCTGCAGACAGAGGGGAAGGCAAGGACCAGTGCCCTTTTTACTATGTGATCAGAGCTCAGCCACCCAAACTGAGCTTGTGAGCATCTGAGGTCGTGCCTCAGGCATCGCTCTGCCACCTCAAGGCCCACGACATCGGCAAGACACATTGGTACCAACAAGGCCTACTTCCGGGGGCTGTGCTAGCCGGGCAGAAGTGACCTGATGACAATTTTGCACCAGACGCTTCACAGCAGCCTTTTGCAGGATTACGGACATAAGTGTAGAAATAGAAAGTACAACAGGCTGTATGGAACCTTATGCATTTAGGCAGAAAGAAATAGCAGAATAAACAATATCAAATTTTAGGCATTTAGGCAGAAATAGATGATAGAATAAACTATATCTAATCTTATGCATTTGGGCAGAAATAAATAGAATAAACTGTATGGAAACGTATACATTTAGGCAGAAATAAATAGCAGAATAAATAATATCTAATTTTATGCATTTAGGCAGAAATGGATAGTAGAATAAACTATCTAACCTTATGCATTTAGGTAGAAATAAATAGTAGAATAAACTCTATGTAACCTTATGCATCTAGACAGAAATGGTGTAATAAACTATATATAATCTTGTGTATTTAGGCAAAAATGAATTGTAGAATTAAAACTATCCAGTTCTATGCATTCAGGTAGAAATGAAGAATGGACAAAATATATCTAATCTTATGGGTTTTGGGGGGTTTTTTTGGTTTTTTTGCCTAAATAAATACCGGGTGAATGGCCCCGCTTCGAAGAGGAGGCTTTTTGTGTAAACGAATGATAATCAGAAAAGCGAAGCCTTTACATCACGTCTGACACCGTCCTTCTCACCCCCAGAAGCAGGCTCCCTAACAAACGAGGCTATTGGCTCTCTATAAACAGGCGTCTCAAACCTCGGCTGCCGTCTTTGGATGTCCTGTCCACACTTCCCACCTCGGGAATGCTGGGAAATTCAGCATTTGAGATGCTGTGCAGGGCACCAGGGTCTGCGGGGGGAGGGGAGCGTGTGTGTTCAGATCACAAAACATCGGTTTGCAAATTCCCCTTCATCATTTCTGAAAACGGACAGAAAAATAAAAGGGGGGCGGGGTGGCGCCCTCAACAGCATATTTTCCATCATGAAGGCACGTGATTCTCATCAAGCAGCTCAGAGGAAGCAACACGTCAGGATGGAACTTGGGGAGATGCTGACCTTCTGGGGAGATAAGCAGGCAGTAAAGGCAGGTACATGCCAGGAAGTGAAGAGCCAGGTGCATTCCTTTCAGAAAAGGGATTTATTCACACTATTTACGACGCCCAGGGAACACAAGGCAGGACAGCAGTCAGGGATATTCGCCCCTGGCCCTGGAAGGAACTTTGAAAGCAAAGCAGTGCCCAGATGCTGCAAAGAGGGGCTGGATTTGCAGCTACAACCAAAAGCCAGCTTCCGGCGAGGAATCCGGCAGAATGGAGAAAATGAACATTGGCGACGGTTGGGGACAGCAAAAAAAAGATGCTTTGCACATGTGGCGACCCGCCCCTGGGGACAGAGGGCAAAGGAAACAAGGGCTGTGCTCCCAGGCGCCCACAGGATCAGGGCTCACCGTGGAAGGCTGGTACCCAGAGCCACAACTGGAACCAGGATGGAGAAACGGTCTCTCCCCTCCAAGGGGAGAGGGCTGCAGGTGGAGAGTGGGATGGGCTCCGGGTCCGGAAGCAAGGAAACGTGCCCCCCAGGAGAATGAATTAGAAAAGGTTAGGATGCACTGGGCATGGCTTCACCCAATGGACCATCACCTGTCCCGCTGGGTCACCAGACCTTGGAATCTAACACAGGTGTGATCTCATGTGCAAATTCTGCACAGATTCGGTGAGCATTTGTGGTAATGCCAAACGTTCCCTTTTCCCCTTCATCCTCAGGGAAAGAGGACGTCCCTCTAGTGTGGAGCTGGTTGGTGACCGTACACCACGCTAGTGCAGTGCTGTGCAGACACATCCCTTCCTGGGGAGGGCAACCGTGTAGATGAGGGTGAGAATGTCCAAGGTGAGCTGTTAGAACCTTCTTTTGAAAGCTGTGGGCTGCAGGTAGAATCGAACAATTGATGTGAATATTCATGTGATGAAAATGTATTGATTAATACATAGTGGGGGTTACTGTGCTGATAGGGAAGGGGTCCAGAATTAGCCACTGTGGCATAAAATTATTTTGAGCCGAAGGCATTTGAGCTCCTGAAATTCTTTATCTGTCTGAACGCAGAGCCTCTGCCAACAGCCAGTTGTCATAAACCCACTCTGTGGAAGCAACTGTAATCTTGTTTCCTCGGCGATGAGGTTGGTACCACACCCACACAGACATTGTTACACAAATATTGTATCTCCCATCTGTTCTCCTAAGGGCACATTTATCTTCCCGAAGAGTCATCTGTTTTTCCATAAGTGCCCCTTCTCTCCCCATTTCCAAGAAGCCATTTGTTCTCCCAGAAACACTCTCTTTTTCTCCTCATTCCCTATGAATAGGGTATAGAAAGTCTGAAATTCTAACCCCCTCCATGAGTCAGATTTCTCTGTGAAGTCCTGTGCATATATGCATCATGTAATGTTTTATTCTCTTGCTAATCTGTCTTTTGCCGGTTTAATTTGCACGCGCCAGGGACCGAAGTAAGAGGGTAGAGGAAAAGGTTTTCCTCCCTGACAGTATTAATAGAGGGAAAGATGATACAGAGAGGCTGGATCCAACATTCCCTCACTTTCTCTCCTCTCCCATATTCATCTTGGCTCTTTTTTCCTTCCTTGTTCCCCTCTTCAAATTTCTGCCTCCACAAATACAAAGGAAAGCTAAGCTTTGAGCTTCCTTGAAATCGCTACTCTTGTGAGTCTGAAGTTGGCCCGCAGTGAAGGGCTCCCCTTTGCGTGTATCTAGGAAAGGAGCCCTGGGATGCTGGTGGCAGGCAGCACTGCAGGAAGGGACTCCAGCGGTGAGAATCCAGGTGGCCCTAACAGGTAAGTTGAGAAGCCATATACAGACCCCTGAACAAGGACCTCTCAGATCCTTAAATCTTAGTGCCAAACTTCTCAGATGACTTTGGTTATCATTTGGGCTTCTCTGTTGCCCAGCGTCTGGAGGGTGAAGACTCTTCCATGCCAGAGGCTGAGCTACTGTCTCTGTAAACCAGTAGATGACCACAAGGGCGTCTGCTTCAAGTCTATGTGAGTTGAGCTAATGTGAGTCGGGCCTTAAGAGAACAGGCTGGCTTTGGGAATTCTGGTGCAATCATATTTCTGAGTCTGTAAGGTGTGAGGGGGCAGTTCCACTACTGGGGTAAATCCAGCTAAGGAAACCCACCCTTTAGGTCCTGGGCTGCCATCCAGAGGACGTTTTTTGTTTTTTGTTTTTTGTTTTTGTCTGCACCACATGGCATACAGTATCTTAGTTCCCTGACCAGGGATGGGAACTGTGCCCCCTGCAGTGGAAGCACAGAGTCTTAACCACTGGACCACCAGGGAAGTCCCCTAGAGGACTTTAGTTATAAAGACCTGGCCACCCTGCACAAGGACCTTCTACCCTTCCTGGTTTCCAGGGCAGCCACACCCAGCAGTTGAGAAGCACCCGCACTGCAGTCAATCAGAACCACCTTTGTCATCTTGAGATCAACGAGAAACCCTGGGGTCCTGTCCTGACCTGCCGATGAAGCAGGTTTTCCCAGGTCTGCAGCCCTGCGATTGGTTTGCAGACCAGGAAATGAGGCTGTTACCTTCATCTCTATTAAGTTCTCGCTTGTCCTCTGCCAGTGGCTTCAGGCTGGCCAGGGGCTGTCCCTGAAGCCTTTAGCTGACCCTCCCTGACCTGGCCACCTACATTCATGACCCACCACGGCATCCGGGTCAAGACCTCCTGGGGCTGAAAACCGGGGGCCTTTTGTGTTGGCCGTTGTCTTACGAACTCCCAGCACCTTTAGAATGTCCATTCTCTTCCAGGACACGGAAGAATGTCTGACGACTGACCATGAAGGAGGTTAGGACACATGGCCCCAAAATGTGTCGCTTTGGTTCATTGATTATTTTGAGTGGACGTCACTAGAAAACCGGCAGATGCCGGGAGGGTCTTTCTCTGAACGTAGATACTTAATGTTCTTCCAAAAGGAACCCGGTTGTCATCAATCCCCTCCAGGGAGTGTCATCAATCAGGAATATTGACTCTTGTCCCGGGAAAGGAGGTTCCGCATCAGCTCCACATCCAGAGGGACATTGTCACAAATGGTCATACCTGCCATGTGTTCTTTTTTTTAATTAATTTTTATTAGAGTATAGTTGATTTACAACGTTGTCTTAGTTTCTGCTGTACAGCAACGTGAACCAGTTACATATGTATACATATATCCACGCTTTTTTAGATTCCTTCCCCATTTAGGTCACTACAGAGCAGTGAGTAGAGTTCCCTGTGCTATACGGCAGGTTCTTACTAGTTACCTATTTTACATGCCGTAGTGTATATATGTCAATCCCAATCTCCCAATCTATCCCGCCCCCCCCATCCCCTGGTAACCGTAAGTTTGTTTTCTACATCTGTGAGTCTATTTGTCTTGTAAATAGTTTCATTTGCACCCTTATTTTAGGTTCCACATATAAGCAATATCATATGGTATTTGTCTTTCTCTGTCTGACTTACTTCACTCAATATGATCATCTCTAGGTCCATCCATGTAGCTGCAAATGGCATGATTTCATTCTTTTTTATGGCTGAGTAATATTCCATTGCATACATGTACCACACCTTCTTTATCCGTTCATCTGTTGATGGACACTTAGGTTGCTTCCATGTCCTGGCTATTGTAAATAGAGCTGCAGTGAACATTGTGGTACATGACTCTTTTTGAATTATGGTTTTTTCTGGGTATATGCCCAGTAGTGGGATTGCTGGGTCATATAATAATTCTATTTTTACTTTTTTAAGGAACCTCCATACTGTTCTCCATAGTGGCTGTATCAATTTACATTCCCACCAACAGCGCGAGAGGGTTCCCTTTTCTCCACACCCTCTCCAGCATTTACTGTTTGTAGATTTTTCGATGATAGCCATTCGGACCGTCTGTTCTCCTAAGGGCTGAGCCATCTTTCCTGAGAACGTTTCAGTCTGCCTGAGAGGCCCACACCCCCTCCCCTCCCCGTTAAGATGGTCTGTAACGTCTCAAACGTCTCGGCTTCTCACCTCTCCTCCTGTGAGGCCCTCGTGCGCGTAATGTAATGTTAAACCTTAATAGGTCTGTGTACCTTTCCTCCCGCTACTCCGCCTGTTGTCAGTTTATTTCGCAGGCCCAGCTGTGGCACTTAGGAGGGCAGAGGTAAAGGCTTTCTTCTCTGACAACCCATACACCAAGTCATAAAGTGACTCTCAAGAAGGCTTAAAAAAGCTAAAACCCAAAAAAGTGTATTCTCTGAAAACAATAAAATTGCACTAGAGACCAATGACAAAAAGATAGCACAGGAGTTAGAAGGGAAAAACGCAGTAAAATAAATTCAGAGAAAGTATTGGAAAGGAAATTATAAAGATTTTTTAAATACGGGGGGAGGGCTTCCCTGGTGGCGCAGTGGTTAAGAATCTGCCTGCCAGTGCAGGGGACACGGGTTTGAGCCCTGATCCGGGAAGATCCCACATGCCGCAGAGCAACGAAGCCCGTGCGCCACAACTACTGAGCCTGTGCTCTAGAGCCCACGAGCCACAACGACTGAGCTCGTGTGCCACAGCTACTGAAGCCCGCATGCCTAGAGCCCATGGTCCACAACAAGAGTAGCCCCCGCTCGCCGCAACTAGAGAAAGCCCGTGCGCAGCAACGAAGACCCAACACAGCCAATAAATAAATAAATAATAAAATAATAAAAATAGGGGGAAATACAACCAAAGCGAAAACGTGGTTTTACAACAAAACTGACAAAGTCGATAAACCCCCGGTGAGGCCAACAGAGAGAAAGAATGAACAAACAGCAGATAGAAACATAACCAGGAGAGGAAATAGAAATCGTGGTGTCAGCATTAGAACAGAAGAAATAGGGAATTCCTTGGCTGTCCAGTTGTTAGGACTCTGCGCTTCCACTGCACGGGACAAGGGTTCAATCCCTGGTTAGGGAAAAAAGATCCCACAAGCTGCAGGAGTGCCCCCCCCCGAAAAAAAAAGAAAGAAAGAAGAAATAAAATAATTATCTGCAGCTAAATAATTATGACCTAGAAAATTCAAAGTAATCTAAAGATGAATGAATGCCTAGGAGAGTTTATCTGGCAAGAGCCCAACACAATACCAATATACAAAAATCACTTGTTTCTACCTAGTAGCAAAAAAAAAATTTTTTTAACATTAAAGGAAAGATGTCATTTAGGAGAGCATCAAATCTAGGAGCTTAGGAAAAATTCCAACCAAAGAGGTAAAACTCTTCTGATCGGAAAAATTTCCAAAACGTTACTGCAAATGGAATCGGGTGATATACTTAGGTTACCAACCAGGGCTCTTGGCCGCCTCAATCAACAGAAATTGATCAGAGGACAGACAAAAAATTCAGGCCAGGCTTTATTTGGGCCCCTGATGCAGCAGGGTGAGCGCGAGGGCGGTGAGCTGGCTCCTTACACGGGGTGAGGGTACGGGTGGGTCCAGGGGTCGGGCAGGAGGGGAGGCTTAGGTGGTCTGTCCACCCCTTAGGTGGTGTTGAGTGCAGGGGGCATCCTCAGGACCCTGCTTTCGCTCCACGCTCTTCAAAAGCGGCAACTGGGTTTTTTGGTCTCTTTGTATCTTTTAGGTCCAGGATTTGTCCCGACTGCGCATGCACGCAGTTATTTTTGGTCCCATAGAGTTTCTTTGTATTTTGTTGCGTCCAGATGCAAGCATCGCCGCCCTGCAGCAAAGAGTCCCAGGTCCCAGCAGAGGGTCCCAGGTCCCAGCCTGTCTCCCTTACAGGTTCAGACGCTCTGTATTTGCAAGAGATTGATTGTCTTCCCATCATCATCTGGAGATCCCACCCAAGTCCAATTAGAATTTCAACAAGTTTTTTTTTTCCGTTGTTATTGACAAGCTGTTTATAAAGGTTGTGTGGGAATTCGAAAGGGCTCAGATTCTCCAAACAGAGGGGATGGAGGGGGGCAGACGGAGAGAAAAGAAACACAGTGTATCAGACAGCCAGATGCCACGTTTATTAATAGAGCTGCAAAATCAAGTCAACCGGCCACGGGGCAGGGTCTGGAATGAACCCCGCAAACCCCAAGAGAGTCCAGGACGGGGTCCTGGGTTACAGACCTTAGGGGACAGCAGGGGGCGCTGTAGACACGTCAGGACCGGCTGCCTCGGAATAGCTAAAAAGGCGTCCCTCGCTCCCACCTGACTCAGCATCTCCATCCAGGTGGATTATATAAACCTCTGTGTGACTATTAAACCGTAGAGCGCTCAGAAACTCAGATAGGAGGACTGAGGCACCACCTCGGGGAAGGGCGATTTGTTTATACGAACGTGTGAAAGGACAAAATAAGCAAGAAAAGACTCCTCAGATCGAGTTCCGCCAGCCAGAGGGCTCCAGGCACCCCAGGGAGGTAGGGTGAAAACTCACTTCCTGCCGGGATTTTCCCCTAGGCCCTTCCTGACGTCTCCATTGTGTTTCTAACGTATGTCTTGCTTATGCCGTGAACTGCACCCTCCTAGAATTCTCCAGGTGTGTGCGTGTTTATTTTTTTTTTTTAATGCTATCCTGTCACTGTAGTATTGACAGAATTATTTTTACTGTATTTGGGGGATTTTTTGGCATGGTGTCAGGACACATGCCCCTTGTGCCTGTCACAGAAATGTGCTGATTTACAGCATTATCCTGGTTCACCAACCCCCCTCGCCCCAGGCGCCATCAGTCTAGCGACCCTGCCTTGCTGCGCAGGAGAAAACAGGGTTCCACAGGAAGGTCCGTTGGTTTTCACGTCTGTGTGGCCGGACCCATTAAGCATAAAGATACCTAAACACGTATTTTGCTTAATCGTTGGCTTGAGTTTCTCGCCTCTTTTTTGTGTCCTTTCACTCCGTGGGGACTCAGAGTTGGCCTGAAAAATAGTTTAAGCTGACGACATTTGAGATTCAACAGATGCTGGGAAGAAAAAACAACTTTCTAGAGCTTCCCTTCTCTGACCCAAAGGGGCAACTGCTAGGAAATAAGGCTCCATAAATTCCTCATCAAGGTGGATCTATTCCCAGAATTCAGAACACCAGAAAACCTCCCCTCCCCCCCAAAAAACTAAAAATTAAAAACCTCCCCCCAAATCCCTTCTCCAGGGGAGTTTTTGTCCCCAGAAGGAGATGGAAACATCACTCATACCCATACAGACATCATCACAAACTTTCTCATCTCCTGTTTGTGCTCGGAAAACCCACTTCTCTTTCCAAAAAGTTACTTGTTTTCCCCTCCGTGCTTTTCTGGCCAGCTTCCCTTTCACCTCGAAGCCCCAAAATTCTAACAATCCTTTCCGGTTACTCAAAACACGCCACCCCCAAGTATGCCGCTTTGGCCTGTGGAGGTCCCTAAAAGCCACACAGAGCCAGTCGACTCCAGATAAGTAAGGAGATTTCCACGTATAAAGGAAATGCTCATTTGTAAAGATGTATCTGTCTCCCATACCTGGAAGAAGAGGCCGCTTCAGAACTCTTATCGCTACAGAAGGATCCACTTAATCTATGTAACAAGCCCTGATAAATACCCTCTTTCACCATAGTTTCCTAGTCAGCTCCCCACAATTTGCCTTCTCCCCCAGAACCCTCAAATCTGTTCTCCTTTGTTTAGCTTCAAAAAGGTATATATAACCACCCCTTGGAATTAGTTGCCTCTGGGTACCCCCAAGTGGAACCGAGATGCTCTGCTAATAAACTTCAGTTTTTCTCCTGATAATCTGTCTGCGGTCGATCTCAGTTATAAGGTCCCACCCAGAGAACCTAAGTTCTGGGTCTTGCAGCCCTGGGAAGGTTAACCCAAGAAAGCAGGGTCAGCAGTCACACGGGGGGGACTCACTCGCTTGCCTGTTATAAAATTTAACTATTTGCAAGAATGCCTGCGCTATGATCTGGGGGTTTTAGAACGTGAATATGTGAGCATGTGTGTCTTAAATTGGTTTTGCGTCGACGAACTCGGTAAAAAATGTGATTTTGACTGAAGACTGGGAGCCTCTGCATTCATGAAGCTCAACACCTCTTAAATTCATGGGTTTTCGTGGCAGGCAGGCAGAGCCTGCCTGTGGAGCCTTCAAATATGCCTCTTAGGGGATTTGTTTAATTGAAGAAAATGTGAAAATATAGTAAGCGGTGATGTTAACAAAACATAGACATTTTTACGATGTCTTTTTCCATAATAACCAGAGGCCCCTTGCTAGTCCTGGCAGATGTCTGGAATTTTTGTTTTTGTTTTTTTCTATGAAAAACCAAATTATTTGCCCTGTATCACAGAACCACCCACACACAGCCTCTGACACTCACAGCTTCACGGGTGATAGGATACAAGAGATTCTGCTTCCAAATGCAGACAGAACGTTTCATTAAAATGAGGACTGATGTGTCCTGTGGGATTTCTGGGCGTGTGTTTTCACGGCTAAATTCTGAACACACATAAGACAACGATCATTCAAGCGTGGGGTGTGTGCTTGGTGAACTTGCTTTCTGGGGTTCTGGGCTTAAGCTAATCAATGGATTCAACGGGGCTGATGGGAATCTTGTTTCTTGCTGTCGGAGAGTGGACTTACGCACATGGTGAGGTGGGACTCGGAATGAATGCAGGGGTGTTCTCAGTGGGTGAGTCTCCGGGGGCCTCTGTAACAAAGTACCCCAGACGGGGGGGCTTCAACCAGGAAGTGCATCCTCCCCCAGCCCTGGGGACCAGACGTCTGAGGTCAAGGTGGCCCAGGACCGCGCTCCCTCCAGAGGCTCCAGGGGAGGGTCCTTCCCGCCTCTTCCAGCTTCTGGGGGCTCCAGGCGTCCCTGGGCTTGTGGCCGCGTCCCTCCCGTCTCTGCCTCTGTCTTCCCGGGGCTTCTCCTCTGTGTCCTCCTGTGGTCTTCCGTCCGTGTGTGTCTATGTCCTAGTGGAAGATACGGGCCTTCTGCATGGAAAGAGGCAGGTAACCATTGTGGAGAAAGAATGTCGCCTGCCATTTCAGTAAACAAACGACCTTTCGGCTGCCAAGCCCTCAGCTACTGCAGCTGCCCCCGACGGTGCCCCCGAGGGGACTCAGGATGGAGAAAATCAGGATCCTGGCCCTAGAGAGTTAAGATACCTATCAGAGGAATGATTTCCGTGAGCCCAGACTCCTGCATCTTCCCGTACATAGGAAAGCGCTACACTCATTTACTTGAGATGTCTGGTTTTCTTTAATTAGGAGTAATCTTTTGATGTTCGGCCACCTGGTGGGGGGGGGTGTTTGTTTGCTTTTGTAAAACTCATATATCCAGGCTGCTCCCTGACCTCTTTGAAACAGCCCTTCAGAGCCATCTGGAAAGCTGTATTCCAGTCTTGAGTCCTCAGGAATGCCCCGACTAAAACATAACTCTCAACTTTTAGGTTGTGTTTTTTTCTCACGGACAGAGTCATTCACAACTTCTTCCCATGAGTTTAGGGGTTTGTGTCCCTGAGGCTCATCATGACCACCGGTGGGCTGGCATCAGCTGGCACCTTTGTCTGGGGGAGCTGAGAGTTCTTAGCTGTGACCCCTGGGAGCCCACAGTCCTGAGGTTCCCCACCCCTCTGTGGGGTGCAGCAGGCAGGAGTGTCTCCAGATGGCCAGTGGGTACACAGAGCCCAAAGCGGCCTTCGCGGGTGGCCCAGAAGCACCGGGGAAAGTGGACACTGTTCCTTCATCCAGGGGGGCACAGACCCCAGCTGAGGGACGTGGATCCCCAGTGCACGATGCAGGGCGGGGCTCTGCCGCAGCGCCAGGAGTGCCCAGCGGCCACAGACAGGACTGCAGCACGGCCACAGCCGCAGGTGTCCCCATGGAAGGGCAGCCACAGGCAGGACCAGGTGCAACCTTGGACAAGCCCACGGAAGCCAGTGTGGAAACCCGCAGGAGAGCACACTCCTCTCTGCCGGACCAGGAGGCCCCGAAACCCCAGCCAGGGAGCTTTGTCACCTGCCCTGTGCAAAGGAGCAAGAAAGGAAGACCCGTGGGATCTCCCCAGATGAACCCCCAAAACTGTACCTACTCAGAACTGCATAGGACACGCTATTTTTTAAAACGGAACCATAGTTGCTTGACAATGTGTTAGGTTCAGGGGTACAGCATAGTGATTCAGTGACATTTTTTCCAGATTCTTTTCCATTATACGTGATTACAAGATACTGAGCATATTCGCTGTGCTATACAGTAGGACCTTGTTGTGTGTCTATTTTAAATAGAGTAGTACCTATCTGTTATTCCCAAGCTCCTAATTTATCCCTTCCCCCCTTCCCCCTTTGGTAAGCCTAAATTTGTTTTCTATGTCTGTGGGTGGGTCTATTTCTGTTCTTTAAAAAAATGATACAAAATGACACACTGTTGTATTCCTGCCCTCCTGGGAAAGGCAATGCCTGGGATACTTTTGTGCCGCAGAGAAGGAAACGTCTCACAATTTGCTCAGAGTGTGGGCGGAGGTTCCCCGTGCCCTGGAAGTGGAGGATGGAGGTACCATTCTCTGAGACTCCCCCAGAGAAAGCACTTGTTTCTGTGCTCACAGCGCTTCTCACGCCAGGGAGGTTGTGTCTTCCTCACGGAGAGCTTCTCCGATTCATTGTGGACAGCAGGCGGTGTCCCAGCATCCTTGGTGACCCTGAGTTCCCCGGTGTTAGCGCAGACCCCTCAGGGTAAGGGACAGCCCCACCAGACTGGCCACACTTCAGCCAAATGTTAGGGACCCACGTGGTAAGTTATGAGGTGTTGGTTCCCCTGGCAACCAGCCCCCATCCTGAAGGCCTCCAGGGGCCCCTGTTGGGTTGAAAAGGACTTATTATGAATAACAAAAGAAGTGCTTCTCCCACCCCCCACCCCCCCATCCCTCAGGACATCCCGAGGGTTTTAGGAGCTCTGTGACTGGAACCAAGGCAGAGAACATATATTTCTTTTCTTTTTCTTCCAGGCGTTTCACACACCTCTCACCCCCTGCCTCTGGCAACCATCAATCTGTTCTCTGTATCTGTGAACTTGTTGGGGTTTTTTGGTTTGTTTTAGGTTACACACGTAAGTGATAACATAGAGTATTTGTCTCTCTCTGTCTGACTTAATTCACTGAGCATCATATGCTCTCCAAGTGCATCCGTGTTGCTGCAAATGGCATTATTTCCTTCCTTTTGTGGCTAATATTCCATTATTTATTTATTTTTTTATTCCATTATTTATACATATATATATATAGAGAGAGAGAGAGAGAGCGATGATATAGATAGATATAGATGATAAATGATAGATAGATGTTAGGTAGGTAGACAGATAGATGATAGATACAGATGATAAATGATAGGTAGATAGATGATAGGTAGATAGATGATAGACGATAGATGATAGATGATAGTATAGATAGATATAGATGATAAAAGATAGGTAGGTAGATAGATGATAGATGATAGTATAGATAGATATAGATGATAAAAGGTAGGTAGATAGATGATATAGATGATAAATAAAAGATAGGTAGACAGATGATAGATAGATAGCTAGATAGATAGATGGGTAGATATCACATTCTCTTTACCCCTTCCTCTGTCAATGGACACTTAGGCTGTTTATGTATCTTGGCTCTTGTAAATAGAGCTGCTATAAACATGGAGATGCAGATGTCTCGTCGAGATCCTGACTATTTATTCTTTACGTAAAAGCCCAGAAGAGTGGACTTGCTGGATGGACCGTCCAGTATATTTCATATTTTATCACCACGTAACATCATTTTCTAGATTCTTTCCGTCATTACTGCCCAAGCCCCGCTTATCCCACCTCGACTGTTAAAGCCACACTGTCATCCAGTGGAAACTGGCATTCTTTCATCCAAATCCAAGGTTGTTTTCCGATCAGCAAAATCAAGAGGGGAAAATGTCAACAGGGATAGCAGAACATTCGAAGGTAAGAGAAAAGAAGGTTTTTAAAAAATACCCACCACCTCGAGTGTACATATAATATGTTGATCTTGGTACGAGCCTTTCCAGCTCCCAAGCCTGCGCTGGAGCATCTCAGGGCCTTTCTGGAAAAGGGATTCCTGGGTGACTGGACAGATAAGACTTCTTGAATGTGGAGACAAGAGAAGTGGGGTTTTCCTCTGGTTTTCCAGTGGTTGCAATGAAATCCCACCCAGACCTTGGTGCTGAGCTGTACCGTCCCCTCTCAGGAGACCAGGCAGCGTCTAGCCTGAAGGGCCTGGCTGTCTGTCCCTCCCAAGGCTCCACTGCTTGCCCAGAGGGAGGAGTGAAGCATATTGGCCTGAATTCTTGCCATACCAGGTAGACAGAGAGGCTTTCCTGGGCCAGTGGGGTCAGGCCAAGGATGTGGGCAGGTAGGTGGACCACAGGCTGACCTGGTTAGATAGTTCCAGTCTGCATTGTGTCTCCCCCCAGATTCCTATGCTGAAGCCCTAAACCCCAGGACTTCAGAATTGGCTGTATTCAGAGATAAGGTCTTTAAAGAAGTGATGAAGGGAAAATGAGGTCACTAGGGTGGGTCCTGATCCCATAGCACTGGTGTCCTTATAAGAAGAGGAGATAAGGGCAGTGACACACACAGAGGGATGACCACGTGGAGACGCAGGGAGAAGACGGCCCGCCCAGGAGAGAGGCCTCAGGAGGGACCAGCCCTGCCCACACCAGGATCTCACATTCTAGCCTCCAGGACTGGGAGAGGCAAATGTCTGTTGTCTAAGCCCAACCCCCCGCCCGGTCTGGGTTACTTGTCACAGCAGCCCTAGCTGATGAATGCAACATCTGTCCACCTCAGTGATGATTGTGGAGCCAACTTGTTTCTTGCGTCACGAATAAAACCCACATGGAGGCAACTCTCAGGAAAATCGAATGCTTACCCCGCTGATGGGACTAGATTCTGGAAACCTCCACGCACTTCCCCCAGAAAAGCCTGGTCTGAAGCAGAGGGCCTCGTGCCCACCTGGAACGTATAGGCAGGGGATTCCACATGACCACACATCTCGGCTCTGTGACCCCAGGGGAGGGTCACCTGTAGCCTCAGGTCCCCGGGAGACGGAGGGCTGCTTCCCTGGTCAGTGCCGGCACCTTGCTCCCGAGAAGGGGGCTTCAGCGTCCAAGCAGCACAGACTAGCCCTCCTCTGTCTTCCAGGATTCAGTCGGCATCTTGCTGTACACCCTCCTCAGAGTGTGGTGCACACACCGGCCATGCCATCTCCCCTCCAGCCACTCCTGGGGAGGCTTGTAGAAGCGCAGCTGCTCTGACTGCAGAGGCACCTGCTGAATCAGAACCTCTGGGCAGGGGGACACAAGCCTTCCGGGGGGCTCCAGTGTGTGAGACCCCCTCTTTTCACCCCAGTGAGTGAGGAGAAGAGAAACACTGCATGATTCCCAGCTCGAGGACTCTGGAGCAAAGAAACATGGACCAGGACACGAAAGATTCAATGGTGGAGACACAATTAAAGCCCCAGGGTGGGGCTTCCCTGGTGGTGCAGTGGTTGGGAATTCGCCTGCCAATGCAGGGGACACGGGTTCGAGCCCTGGTCCGGGAAGATCCCACATGCCGTGGAGCAATTAAGCCCGTGCGCCACAACTACTGAGCCTGTGCTCTAGAGCCCGCGGGCCACAACTACTAAGCCCATGTGCCACACCTACTGAAGCCAGTGCGCCTAGAGCCCGTGCTCTGCAGCAAAAGAAGCCACCGCAATGAGAAGCCCTCACACCGCAATGAAGAGTAGCCCCCGCTCACCGCAACTAGAGAAAGCCTGCGCGCAGCAACAAAGACCCAACGCAGCCAAACATAAATAAATTAATTAATTACTTTAAAAAAATAAATAAAAGCCTCTCACAGCCCAGAAACAAGGTCCCAGGTCCAGGCGTGCAGCCCGCCATGAAATCTTCCTCGGGGAAAGGTGACTTCTGGGGTTCCTGCTCTCCCACTTCCAACCCTGCACCACAGCTCTGACCCAGGAATGACCTTCCCAAACGGGAACAATCACATAAGGCCCACCTCCCAGCTTCCAGGGAAGAGAGTGGCCTTACTGCAGCTGGAAACCTGGCCCCAAATTGCAACACCTACATCCTACAGAGAGGAGACAATTAGCAATGTTGTCTTGAGAATGGGAACGGGTTGCTGAGCTCAGAAACAGGGTGAGAGTCCTTCTATGTTTGCCAACCGTTAGCGGGCTGCCTGGCTTGGTGTTTGTTCACTAATAAAAGTGTTTTCTTTCCATTTCTATCTTTGTGGAGGAATTTTCTGGGGTGGGGAGAGATTTTGTTAAATTATAAATCCCCAACACCACACACACACACACACACACACACACACACACACACTCCAGGTATATCTGATCAAGTTTATTTACTGCACCCTGCAGAGAGAGACAAGATAAACTCAGTGCCAGCCTGAAAAAAAAAAAAACAAAGAAAAAAACAACTAGATCTCAATAATCTAGAAATCTAGACACATCCTGTACGTGAAGCTTGAGGGCATCAAACTAACATTGTCCACTATCTCCACACATATCAGCAAGATGTTTACATCTCACCGTAGTTCTCAGGCCAACACTTTTTTTTCTTTTTATTTCAATATAAAAAAAAATAATAATAATGCACACTCAGCGGGGAATGTCTCAAATGCTCATGCAGGGTTTTTACATTCAAATGTCTCTTAGGAGTGATGTCCTGAGTGTGGACTCAGGAATTAAAACAGTCTGCTTAGTAAAATGCCTCAATGCTTGCAAAGAGGGTTTTTCCCTTTTGGATCAAGAGCTGGGTGGCTGGTTGTGGTTGGTAACGCAGAATCCCTTTTGTACCTGGGGGTGCCGTGCCTCACCTGCTGGGTACAGGTGCCGCGTAGCAAAAGACCTGAGGAACCACTCAGGTGCGAGCAGTAATGGCGAAAGGGCAGGACTGGGTGGGCACGTGCGAAGGAAGGTGGGCTCAGGCCGCGGGCTGTCCTTCCTTACGATTTAAGTGAACCGTGACAATGTGCCAGGTGACAGCAAGAACAAGCCCAACCAACGGTCTGCCGCCTATAGGGAATCCGCCTTCAAGCCCTTGGATATCGACATGCATGGGATGCATTGGTTAGATGGGTGGGATGTTGGGTGACCCCAGACACCAGCATCCTCGGTTCTGGGGAGTTCCCTTCACAGCGGTTTTTAGCCCCGAGATGCTGTCCTGGGTTCCTACAATGTTAACGTAGATTTTGATGTTGGCTTTTGAGTTTGCACCCCCTCAGAACATCACGTATGAGTTGTCACTCATCACAAACGTAACATCCCCGAGAGAGACCACCTCGCCGCCCTGGGGGGGCTGGCGAGGGAGCTGGCCGGGCTCCCCGGTGGCCTCTTCCTCCGCTGTCTGCCGGTACACAGGGCTCGTCACCACTGTCTTGGGCATCTCGGCCAGCTGGACCACCACGGCCTCTTCCGGGAGAGACTCCCACTCCCCGTCTTCCATCTTATTCACATGAGCCACGTTCTGCGTGTCCTTGATCCACTCCTGCCAGGATGAAACACTGACTCAGGCTCCGTGCGGCAAACCCCTCCCCTCGGGGCCCGTGCATCCCCGGGACCCTGGCAGCCTCCCTCCGGAGGTGATGCCACCCCCAGCAGAACAAAAAAGCTCTCATGTTTAGTATCTTGGCATAGAGCTTGTGGTTTCAGACCCGCCTTTTTTTTTTTTTTTTTTTTTTTTTTTTTTTTTTTTTTTTGCGGTACGCGGGCTTCTCACTGCTGCGGCCTCTCCCGTTGCGGAGCACAGGCTCCGGACGCGCAGGCTCAGCGGCCATGGCTCACGGGCCCAGCCGCTCCGCGGCACGTGGGATCTTCCCGGACCGGGGCACGGATCCGTGTCCCCTCCATCGGCAGGCGGACTCTCAACCACTGCGCCACCAGGGAAGCCCCAGACCTGCCTTTTGTCATCAGCCTCAAAGCGGCTGGCCTGTGGTCACTCCTCACACATGAGGACCGCCTGAGGGGCTTTTCCGGAACCCAAAACAGGAAACACAGATTCCTCCCCGCGCCCCCACCCCGCAGGTATGTTCTCTGAGATGGGAGTGACTTTTCAGAAGGAGGACTGTCACTCAGCAGGTCCAGGGGGCCCAGATGCTGAATCCTAACAGGTGCCCTGGGATTTCCTGATGCTGGCTGGGAGCACATCTGGAATACGGTGCTCCAGGGGACCGTATTCCACCGGGTGACTCCTCTGTTCCCTATAGCATCTCCCTTCCCCGGCCCAGCCTCCCCCACCCCCTTCTTCTAGCCCCAAGTATTGAAAAGCTTCAGGTTTCCCCCTAACCTCTGCTGTAACCCCCTCTCTTCTCCCTTGAAAGGAACTGGGACACCCCTAAATATGCCGCTTTTTCAGCTGCAGGCAATGGAGAATGCACCGCTGCAGAGAGGATTCTTTGCTCTCCGTTTATCCTCCCTAGAAGCAGGGCGTAACTGTCCCTTTTGGCAAGGAAATGTACGTTTGTAAAAGGTCACCCTGACCCTTCCAACTCCAGAGACAACACTTAGCACCTGGGAGAACTTGAGTCCGCATAAAATCTTACTAAAGAACCCTTATTTCTCATGCATTTCCTAGTCACCTTCTCATATCTTGCCTGCCACCCCCAAGTCCCCAACCCCTTTTCTTTTACTTGGTGTCTCCTCCACACTCTATCACCCTTTGTTTTCACTTGTTTTCATGTGCATACAAAATAAACCTTTTCTCTTCTTAATCTTTTTTTTTTTTTTTGGTCCATTTAATTTGCAGGTATCAGGGACAGAACTTAGCAGGATAGAGGCATGTTTTTGTGGGTTTTCTTTCCATTTCTTTCCCTCTCCTACACCTATAAGTAGTTTTAAAATTCACCTTCTTGCTCCTCTGGAAGGTTAAATAGTGCATCCCTTCCAAAATAAAGATATGCCCCAGTGCTAACCCTCAGAACCTGGGAATGGGACTTTATTTGGAAATAGGGTCCTTGCAGATGTGATGAAGTGAAGGGTCTGAGACGAGGTCCTCCTGGAGGAGGGTGGCCCTACATCCAATGACAGGGTCCTTCTAAGAGACAGAAGAGGAGAGACACAGACACAGAGGAGAAGCCCCAAGACAAAGGCAGAGACGGGAGGGAGGCGGCCACAAGCTCAGGGACGCCTGGAGCCCCCAGAAGCTGGAAGGGGCAGAAAGGACCCTCCCCTGGAGCCTCTGGAGGGAGCGCGGCCCTGGGACACCTGGACCTCAGACATCTGGTCTCCAGGATGGGGGAGGATGAATGTGTGATGTTTTGAACCCCGCCGTTTGTGGCAGCCGCAGGGAACTGGCATAACTCTGATCCCATGGTCCCGTAAAGTCTACGCCTGAGTGTCCACTGCTGGCAATCTCCTGGGGACGCGGTGCTGATTCCCTCCGTCTCATTCCTCCCAACTCCTTAAGCATTTGTCGTGTGAATGAAACAACAACCATAAAGTTTGAAAAAGGAAGTGTAGGTTTTGTTGTCAGCTCTGCAGAGAGAACAGATTAAGAACACAACTTCCTGATAAGATCAGAAAGTGATTAGGCTGGAAAATCCCGTAGTGGGGGCCACTGATCTCCGGGGCTGATTTCAAGAGAAGCCACCCTCGGAGGCCCTTGGATCTGCTCTCTCTGACCCAAAGAGAAAAGAACGTGCTGCTGCTTTCAAATGCAAAAGGGCTCCCAGGCATTTAAAGAGGCTGCTGGAATAGAAGCGGGATTTTACGTGGTGCACAGGGGGGTAGCAGGACGGCACAAAGCAAGCCTGTTTCTCAGGCCCAAGGACATGACGCTTACCTGGAAGTTACCTTGGTGAGACTCAAAGAGCCCCGAGAAGGTGAATCTGGGATCCGGCACGCTGGGCATGAGAACCTTCTTAACCCTGAAATGGACATGGAGGGTCTGGTCAGACAGGCTGGCGCCCCTGAGCAGGGCTGTGGACGTCCAGGCGGACAGACCCCACCCACCGCCCCGCCATGAGGGGCCCGGGATGGCTGCAGACTGTGACCCCAGAGGCTGCACACCTTGGCGGAACTGCGACCCCAATTTCAAAACATGTGCCCCGCTCCTACCCTCGCAGGTACCCTGCTCCCAGCATCCACGAGAAGCCCTCACCAAGAATGTGATATTAGGGGCGTGGAGCCCGTCTCTGCCAAAGAGCAATTCTTATTACCCAGGAATCACTACTTCTGTTGACACTGTGGACTGAATTGTGTCCCCACCTCCCCAAATTCATAACTTGAAACCCTAACCCCTCAATCTGACCGTATCTGGAGGTCGTACTTCTTAGGAGGTAATTAAGGTGAAATGAGGTCATAGACATGGGGTATGAATGTGAACTGGATACACCACCCCAAAATATGCCACTTGGGGATATTGTGTATTTGGAGGTGAAGGCACTTGAGAAACAGCAGAGGTAGGAGAAGCCCTCTGCCCTCCCCCACCCACCTAAAAGCAGACCACAAATTTCCCTCTTTACAAAAAAAAAAAAAATTCCATTTGTAAAGGTGCCCCCCCCCTTTACCTGGAAATGGACGAGTCACTGAGAGGCACCAAGATGCTTCCACACAGACAACGTTTATCTGCCTGTAGTTTCCCCCACACATTTCTTAGTCACCCTCCCACTAGTTACCCACATTCAAACTCCCTTTTCATTTGTCTTCCTTTTCCACTTCTCCACAAATTATCACCTTTTGTTAAAATGGTACAGAAGCCCCCGAATTAACTGCCTTGTTAGGTGTTCACTTCCTTTCTACGAATCTCCACATGCTTAAGAACATTACATCAGTAAAGAAACATGCATTTTCTTACGTTACTCTGTCTTTGGTCAGTTTAATTCGCAGGCCCCCAGTTACAGAACCTAAGAGGTTTTCATCTAATAAGATGCTAACCCTGTGTGACTGGTGTCCTTAAAAGAAGAGGAGATTAGTACACAGATGCACAGAGAGGGACAACCGTGTGAGGACACAGAGAGGAGAGGGCCGTCTACACACCCAGGAGAGAGAAGCCTCAGGAGGAACCAGCCCTGCCCGCACCTGGACCTCAGATTCAAGCCTCCAGTACTGGGAGAAATAAACGTCTGTTGTTTGAGCCCCCCCCCCCGTCTGGGGTGCTTTGTTATGGCAACCCCAGGAAAATAATAGTTGATTTCACCACTCGTCGTGAACAGGGACTTCCTTGAAGACAGGACAAGTGTTAGTTTTTTCCAAGAAGTGTACCCCTCAGATTCCCTCAGGGATGATTTCAGTTTTGTATTAAAAACATCAGACATGTCACCTGTCAACACGCTTATCTGATTGCTTCATCTACTCCCTTGCAGAGAACCATATTGCAGGCATCTGTTTGAGCTGGTCAAAGAGAGAAGAGCAGACTGAAGAAAAAATGGGGCGATTTGCAAGAATCAAGAGAAGCTGTATCCAACCATGACGGGACGTCCTTGAACTTGTCTAACTTAGCCTAGCTCAGTCCCAGCCTGAGTTGTCCAGAATGGCGGTCCACGTTTCTCTATGCATCACTCCAGTCGTTGCTATGGAAACCTCATCCTAAGAAACAAAGATGGCACCCACGGCCCTGGGCATCAGTGCCTTCAAACATCATCAAGAAGTAAAAGGCCCGGGCACAAGTACGTTTAAAGAAAGATGGAAATAGCGGTTGTTAAATTATTGCACGGAAGGTTAATGGGGAGAAATATTTAATATCATATTTTTGAAATGCTTTCTATGGTCTCAAAGAATATTGTTTTGCTGTATCTGTAAATGGATTTACAAAGCAGACAAGCTTTCTTCTTGTCCAGTTCTTCTCACCTCACTCACCAAATTGTCTCATTTAATAAATCTCAATAAAAATTAAAAGTGTTTTAAGTACCTGTCATTGTAACATGACAGGAGGACACAGCTCAATGGGGCGTGTGTTTGAAGCAAGGTAACGCTCTCATAGGAATGAGCATTCTTATATCCTACTGTCTCCAAGAGAATATTTGTCAATGAATTCTGCAGATATCTCTGCACCTTTGGCATTATTTCCCTCTCAATTTTCTTGTCATATACCACTGGCAAAGTGTGTATTATAGAGAAAGTGATATTCAGCTAAATAATCATATCAGACAATTCTTTTTTTCCCCCCCAGTTCAGGGACATATTGGAACCAAAGCCCATGTGTCTGAGGATTCTGTCAGGGTCATCCTTACCTCCGTAGTTTCCATAAAGGCAGAAGGAGAAGGGAGGCTATCAGGAAGGTGACCATGCCAGCAAATAAAATAAAATTTGGGAAAAGGCTCTTTTCCTGGCACAAATCTAAAGCAAAACAGAATGAGGGCTGTAAGTTATCAAGATAATTTCAACATAATACTAGATCACACTCCAAACCCAGCCACCCACATTGTTTTTTCCTCTGTAAATGTCAGGGTCAGCAAATCTTGATTTTGGTGTGAAATGTCCTGGAAAGAGAGATGGTGACACTGGACAGGCAAACATCAGGAAGGAGGGAGTGTATATTTAACTCACTGCCAGGGGTATTTGAGGATATCAGGGCTTTCTTTGGTCTATCCATATCTATATCATCTATCTATCTATCTATCATCTATCTACCTATCTGTCTATCATCTATCTATCTATCATCTATCATCTATCTATTTACCTACCTGCCTATCTACTTATCTATCTACGATATATATCTGTCTACTTACCTATCCATCTATCTAGCTATCTATCACCTATCATCCATCTATGTCTATCTATCTATATATGTCATCTATCTATCACCTATTTATATCTGTCATCTATCTATCATCATCTATCATCTATCAATCTATCCATCTATCACCTATTTATCTATAGATCTCTCTATGCATCTGTATCTATATCCATGGAACCACATTCATAAATGACACATTATTCTTGCTATGAAATAAAAATGAAAATTAGTCCAATAATGATGGAATCTAGAAGAGGAATTCTTCCACCGTGACCTCTGGAGCAGGACTTGGGGTCATCCGTGTTTTCAGGTGCCCCATTCCACCCTCCCCCCAACGTAGGGTGCTGGACCATGTTGTGCAGCGATGCTGTGTGACATTACCTGTTAGCTTGCCCCTCTGCTGGCGTATCACCTCTGACCAGTCACTTGGGTATGTGTCAGAGCCGTAGCTGGACTCCAGCGTTTTCACTCTGGCCCGAAAGAAATAACACTTCTCATCATCCAAACTGTCGAGCGTGACATTGCAGGTTTTTGCCTCCTTGGACTAGAGGGAAAAACAGACACGATGACCCATGATTGACCCAGACTTTTCATCTTCTACCAGGGATTCACACAAGATTCCCTCTTGCAGGATTTCCCTCTCTTGTTTCACTTCCTCTCTCTGCCCAGATATTTATCCTCCAAACAGCAGCAAAAACAAATGTGGCAGCACCTCTACACCTCCCTCCAAAAAGGAAAAAAAATTCGTTATGACAAACATGATGACAGACGCTTTTGAAGAATTACTAAGTTCTTTCTTTTAAAAAAAAAAGTAATTTTTTAAAATAGAAGTATAGTTGCTGTACAGTATTATATGTTACGGGTGTACAATATAGTGGTTCACAATTTTTAAGGGTTAGACTTCATTTACAGTTATTATAAAATATTGGCTATATTTCCCAAGTAACTTTTTTTATGAATATAAAAGTAATGTATGCTGTGGCTTCCCTGGTGGCACAGTGGTTAAGAATCCGCCTGCCAATGCAGGGGACATGGGTTCGAGCCCTGGTCTGGGAAGATCCCACATGCCACGGAGCAACTAAGCCCGTGCGCCACAGCTACTGAGCCTGCGCTCTAGAGCCCGCAAGCCACAACTACTGAGCCCACGTGCCACAACTACTGAAACCCGTGCGCCTAGAGCCCATGCTCCGCAACAAGAGAAGCCACCGCAATGAGAAGCCCGTGCACCGCAACAAAGAGTAGCCTCCGCTCGCCGCAACTAGAGAAACCCCGCACGCAGCAACAAAGACCCAACACAGCCCCAAAATAAATTAATTAATTAATTTAAAAAGAAAGAAAAGTAATGCATGCTTACATTTGAGACTTTAGAAAACACACACACACACACACACACACACACACACACACACACACATACACACACACAAAGGCAAAATAAGACACTTAAAACCCGTCTTTATCCTAGCTCCAAAATACAATCACCATTAACAAATTGATATCATTTCTCTCCTTCCGGGGGTACGGTATTCATTGAACACAATATTTAATGTACACATTGCTTCTTATCACTAAATATTCTTCAAAATACCTTTTGATGGCTCTTAAATATTTTATTATAAATGCACCATAATTTGTTTGACTATTCACCTGCTGTATGCCACATAGGTGGTCCCTAAGTCCATGTATTTATTGTAGATAATGCTTCGATAGACGTCTTCGTGTATACAGCCTCATCCACATTTTGAATTATTCCCTGAGGATTGATTTCTGCAAAGGGAATTAATTGATCACAACAAGGACGGAGGTCTTAAAGTTTCCTGGTGTTCAACATCATTAAAAATGATCACATTTTATGATCAGCTATTTAGGAGAACTCCAGTATCCCTCTATTTTTTTTTAATTTTAATTTATTTATATTATTTATTTTTGGCTGTGTTGGGTCTTCGTTGCTACGCACGGGCTTCCTCTAGTTGCGGTGAGTGGGGGCTACTCTTTGTTGTGGTGGGCGGGCTTCTCATTGCGGTGGCTTCTCTTGTTGCGGAGCACGGGCTCTAGGCACGTGGGCTTCAGTAGATGCGGCACGTGGGCTCAGTAGTTGTGGCTCCCGGGCTTAGTTGCTCCATGGCACGTGGGATCTTCCCTGACCTGGGCTCGATCCCATATTCCCTGCATTGGCAGGCGGATTCTTAACCACTGCGCCACCAGGGAAGCCAAGTATCCCTCTATTTTAATGTGTATTTCTTTGATGAGTAGTGATTCTATTCTACTGATTCCAGCCATTTGTCCGTCTTCTCCCTTTTTGGATGAGTGCCCCCTGCTTCTGTCACATACACTGGGCTCCACAATCACATGACCAAGTCCTTAAAATCAATCTCAGTATCTTTGTCTCTGTGTCTCTCCAGCTTCTCCACTGTTCGCATCTTGGGGATACTTACGTACACCTGGCCCGAGAAGACGTCCCTGCCCTCACCTGCCACTCGGCGTCAAAGGTGCTCTTGTGCTGGATTTCATACACGAGATCTTTGTACCACAGGTCAGAGCAAGTCACTGTCACTGCTCCCTGATGCCACTGGAAGCTCAGATCACTCAGGGATCTGGGTTTCACTAAGAAGGAGAAATAGCACAATGACTAACGCCTCTGCCAAGATAAACATTCCACATCTCTGAAATTACAGTGGTAGCTGGGCTTGGATTCACTTTCCTCTGACTGTTCCAATCCTTCCTCTGATACCTTATGAGATGTGGGGTTTCCTTGTCTTTAGTACATTAAAAATAGAATTTTTAGCTAGCTCTCCAAGGACCCTTAGGTGTCTCGTGGAAAGAGCTCTCTGAAATTGCTTGAAAATCTTTTCTGTATCTGTTATGGGATGAATTGTGTCCCACCAGAAAAAGACACTTTGAAGTCCTGGACCCTAGCACCTCAGAATCTTTGGGAAGAGGATCATTACAGGTGTAATTGTTTAAGATAAGATGAGGTCATCCTGGAGTAGCGTGAACCCTAATCCAGTATGACTGGCATCCTTATCAGAAGAGAAGAGACACAGACACAGAGGAGAAGCCACATGAAGACGGATGCAGAGACGGGAGGAGGCGGCCCCAAGCCCAGGGACGCCCAAGGTTACGAGCAGCTCCCAAGAATTGGGAGAGGCTTGGACAGATTCTCCCTCAGAACTTCCAGAAGGAACCAACCCCACCCACATCTCGACTGTAGAATTTCTGGTGTCCAGAACTGGAAGATAATGTTTACTTTAAGCAACCCAATTTCTGATCATTTTTTATGGCAGCCCGAGGAGACTTATACAATGTCTATGAGGGGTTGTTTTCAGGAGGGGGTCCATAGCTCTCATGGGATTCTGAGATGGACCTGTGACATCCCATCCCTCAAAACAGGGGGGGAAAAAAAGAAACTCTGCCTCACAGAAATCCAGACCAAAACATGAATCTTTGGAGAGAGGGTTTCACTACCTTTGTACGATGTATCCTAATCCAACATGGACAGTCAACCCTCAAGGTACTAAAGCACGTACGGTAACTGCTGATCCACAGACTCTTGCTGAGAAGAGGGTGTGTTCCATTCCTGATGGAAAAATATACAACTTCATCTTTCTCTACTTCCAAGAGGCACCCGGCAGTGTAACCTTGTTGAAGGGTGTACTTGGAGCACGGTCTGTAGGCCTCATTGCTGCTTAACCTGTGATTTAAAAGGAGAAAAATTCAGCTATGTAGCATCTTAAAAATAACAACTTAAGGGCCGTTCCTTCGCTCCATGACTCTGTCACTGACTCAGATTGGGTACCACGTCACTCGCTTCAATGACCCCCTCCCCTTACAAAACTACAGCAAGACCTGTCGAAACAGAAAAGTACCCCTCTCTCAAATGTTTACCCCCCTTGAATGGATCTTGTAGGGCTCGAATTGTGGCCCTCCAAATGGCATGCCTACGTATCGATACTAACCCCGGAACCTGGGAACAGGACCTCATTAGGAAATAGGATCTTTGCAGAGGTGATGAAGTGAGGGGTCTGAGATGAGGTCCTCCTGGATGATGGTGGCCCTACACCCCATGACAGGGTCCTTCTAAGAGACAGAAGACGAGAGACACAGACACAGAGGAGAAGCCCCGGGAAGACAGAGGCAGAGACGGGAGGGATGCAGCCACAAGCCCAGGGACGCCTGGAGCCCCCGGAAGCTGGAAGGGGCAGGAAGGAGCCTCCCCTGGAGCCTCAGGAGGGAGCGCGGTCCTGGGACACCTTGACCTCAGACATCTGGTCTCCAGGATGGGGGAGGATGAATTTTCCTTGTTTTAAGCTGCCCAGTTTTGGGTACTTTGTTGCGGCAGCCCTAGGAAAGTAATTGACCTGCAGAGTAACCCAGCCCTTGACTCAAAGAGGCATTTTTATTTTCTATTGGAGTAGAGCTGATTAACAGTGTTGTGATAGCTTCAGGTGCACAGCAAAGTGAATCAGCCACGCATATACATGTATCCAGTCTCCCCTCCCATCCAGGCTGCCACATAACATTGAGCAGACTTCCCTGTATTATACAGTAGGTCCTTGTTGGTTATCATTTTTTTAAAGATAAAATTTATTTATTTACTTTTGGCTGCACTGGGTCTTTGTTGCTGCGCGTGGGCTTTTCTCTAGTTGCGGTGAGCGGGGGCTACTCTTCGTTGCGGTGTGCGGGCTTCTCATTGCAGTGGCTTCTCTTGTTGTGGAGCACGGGCTCTAGGCACGTGGGCTTCAGTAGTTGCGGCTCACGAGCTCAGTAATTGTGGCTCGCGGGCTCTAGAGCGCAGGCTCAGTAGTTGTGGCGCACAGGCTTAGTTGCTCCGGGGCATGTGGGATCTTCCTGGACCAGGGCTCAAACCCGTGTCCCCTGCATTGGCAGGCGGATTCTTAACCACTGCGCCACCAGGGAAGTCCCTGGTTATCCTTTTTAAATGTAGCAGTGTGTACATGTCAATCCCAAACTCCCTAACTATCTCTTCCAGGAGACATTTTTAATAGGGATGTCCCAAGATTGGGTTTATCTTTGAGGCTTCCCTGCAATATTAAGAAGAAGCCTATAGGACTGAGTGTGAGACCAGCTTATACTCCATCCTTAAGATCTCAAACCCAAGCAGTGATGAGACGAAGAATTATCTCCTTTATGATTAAAGAAATGGATGCGGGACTTCCCTTGTGGTTAAGAATCTGCCTACCAATGCAGGGGACACGGGTTCGAGCCCTGGTCCGGGAAGATCCCACATGCCCCGGAGCAACTAAGCCCGTGCGCCACAACTACTGAGCCTGCGCTCTAGAGCCCGCGAACCACAACTACTGAAGCCCACATGCCTAGAGCCCGTGCTCTGCAACAAGAGAAGCCACCGCAATGAGAAGCCCGCGCACCGCAACAAAGAGTAGCCCCTGCTCGCCGCAACTAGAGGAAGCCTGTGCGCAGCAAGGAAGACCCAACGCAGCCAAACATAAATTAATTCATTCATTAAAAAAAAGAAAAAAGATATAATCAAATATCTATTTAAAAAAAAAAGAATCTAGGTGGTTTCGAGCATGAGTCAGTCATCACTCCGTTAGAAGGTCTGGAAGCTGTGGCTACAGCTGTGGTGAGGCCTGAGAGCTAGAGAGCACACACATGCACACTTGCACCTTCTGATCCTTCACACGCTCGCGTCCTGGGCCTCCCAGCTGTTGACATCTTAGAAGAGGAAATATTTTAGCCATGGGCATGGTTTTCCCTTCCTCAGGGCACTTACTTTTGGAGGAATGTCAAATTAGTCCCGGGGTATTCACTCGCGTTCCATGTAACCTTCACAGTTTCGAAATTGAAGTTGATGATTTGAAGCTGCAATGTTTCTCCTGGGTAAAAAGACACACATAGAGTAGACTTCGAGGCGATGCTGGAAAGAGCTTGAAATTTGTAAAATGATGTCAGCACTCATGTTATAAGAATGATATAGTGCTTTTTAAAAAAATTTGATGATATATTTTATTTAACCCTATATATCCAGAATATTATCATTTCAACATGATATCTATATCTATCTATCCATCTATCTATCTACCTCTATTATCTATCTCTATTATCTATCTATGTATCTATCCATCATCATCTAGCTATTATTTATCTACTATCTATTTATGTATCTAACATCTATATCGTCTATCTACCTATCATCTATCTTGTCATCATCTATCTGTTACCTATGTCATCTATCTGTAATTATCAACAAGATATTTTATATTCTTACTATGTGTCCAGAGTCTGTTACGTGTTTCATACTTATAATACAAGAATGATAGAGTGCTTTAAAGGGACAGAGAAAACCAAGATTCTCACAAACAAACCGGTCATGACTTATGTCAGTAAGACTGCAGGATCTATGAAGGTCGGTGAGAAAACTCAATCACTTTGAGAGACAACAGTCAGTGCAAGATTACAGCGGACTTTCTTCTCTCGTTGGCAAGAGGTAATGATTACCGGTTAGTGTGAAGAGTAAACGGTGAGTGCTGACTGTGTGTCCAGAGGCACCATGTTTTGTGGGCACACAGAGAGGAACTGGACACTGTCCCCCATCCACCAAAGTCACTGTCTTACTCAGAACACCACACATGACGAGTCGAGGAAAAGCTCAAGGTCAAGTGAGTCCTTCAATGTTTGCTTTACACGCTACTTAGGCTCCACACCTGTCAGAATGGCCATCATCAAAAAGACCACAAATAATAAATGTTGGTGAGGGTGTGGAGAAAAGGAAGCCCTGGTACACTGTTGGTAGGGATGCAAATTGGTGCAGCCACTGTGGAAAACACTACGGCAGTTTCTCTAAAAGATAAAAATAGAGCTGCCATAGAAACCAGTGATTCCACTCCTGGGCATTTATCGCAAAAAAACAAAAACTCTAATTTGAAAAGACACATGCACGCCAATGTTCATAGCAGCACTACTTGCAATAGCCAAAACATGGAAGCAACTTAAACGTCCATCAACAGAGGAATGGACAAAGAAGATGTGGTGCATATGTACAGTGGAATACCACTCAGCCATAAAAAAGAAGGAAATAATGCCATTGGCAGCAACATGGATGGACCTAGAGCTGATCATACTGAGTGAAGTAAGCCAGAGAAAGACAAATATCACATGATATCACTTAAATGTGGGATCTAAAATATGACACAAACTAGTGAATGTAACAAAACAGAAGCAGACTCACAGATACAAAAACAAACTAGCGGTTACAAGTGGGGAGAGGGAAGGGGGCGAGTGGCAAGATAGGGGTAGAGGATTAAGAGGTACAAACTATTACATAGAAAATAAATAAGCTACAAGGATATATTGTATAACACAGGGGATATAGCCAATATTTCATAATAACTCTACATGGAGTATAATTTTTAAAAAATTATGAATCCCTATGTTGTATACCTGAAACATATATAATATTATAAATCAACTCTATCTCAATTTTAAAACTCATAATATATATTTTTTATAAATTTATTTATTTATTTGTTTTATTTATTTATTGGCTGCGTTGGGTCATCGTAGCTGCACGCGGGCTTCTCTAGTTGCGGCGAGTGGCGGCTACACTGGATTCCAGTGCACGGGCTTCTCACTGTGGTGACTTCTCTTGCTGCGGAGCACGGGCTCTAGGGACACAGGCTTCAGTAGTTGTGGCACACGGGCTTAGTTGCTCCACGGCATGTGGGATCCTCCTGGACCAGGGCTCAAATCCGTGTGCCCTGCACTGGCAGGTGGGTTCTTAACCACTGCGCCACCAGGGCAGTCCCAAAACTCATTATGTATATATATATATATATATATACATATATATATATATATATATATATATACACACATATATATGTATATATATATATATATATACACATATATATATATGTGTATATATATATATGTATATATATGTTTTTTGTTTTGTTTTGTTTTTTTGCCGTACGCGGACCTCTCACTGTTCTGGCCTCTCCCGTTGCGGAGCACAGGCTCTGGACGCGCAGGCTCAGTGGCCATGGCTCACGGGCCCAGCCGCTCCGTGGCCTGTGGGATCTTGCTGGACCGGGGCACGAACCCGTGTCCCCTGCATCGGCAGGCGGACTCTCAACCACTGCGCCACCAGGGAAGCCCTCATAATATATTAAAAATAAATAAATAAAATGTGTACGTTTTTTCTTCATCCCTCTGAAATATATGTAGAGACTTTTCGAAGTTAGTGAGCTTTTTCCAGATTCGGGACCTAGGCACAACCTTCTCAAGGGAGCCAACTCCTTGAAGAGCAAACATGAACGGTGTGGAGCCCCATTTCCGTGAGGGGCTAAGAGTCTGGCTCCAGGTCGTAAAAGCACCTTCAGTCATAAAGACAGGAGTTCATTTTTCCCTTGGAGAAAGCCAGTGATCTGACCCAGGTGGTCCCTCCACCTGGAAGGTGAGTTTAGGAAGAATTATGGTTACAAATGGTGCCGGGACGTCCTCCCGTTTGAGAATGCGGGTGCAGTGGCTGGTGTCCACCTTGCTCTAGAAGAGGGTTTGTGTCCTGTCAACCTCTTTCTCAAAAGGCATGTGCATCAGAGCGCAGGCTTGTTCAATGCTTGTTCAGTCAGGAAACCGTGTCTCTCTTATCTCTACCTTGGTCTAGAAGAATTCTGGGTTGGCGAGAAATGCCAGTTTTGATTCTATTTCTCCAGTACCATCAGAAACACCTCCATCTCTCCAGAAATTACCGCCAACCTGGGCCATCGGTGGTTAACCATCCTGGTGGCACCATTGCCCCTGAGAGATACCATCTCATTCCTGTGACTTCACTGTTCCCACCTGAATGTCGGCTCCCGAACGGAGAGAGCTCAGGGCCAGCAGGACCCGTTGTTGCTTAGAAAGTGTGTGCTGATTTTATGGGATATTATGAACTTATTCGGAAATTTTAAGAGATGAAGGTGTAAATGGCAAAGTGTACCAGGACAGCCCTGGTGACAAAGGTTGTCTGCACCAAGGCAAGGGTGGGGGTGGGGGGGTGTCTCTGGGTGTCGATTTCCTCGTGCTTCTTTTGACGCCGGTTCACAAGCGTTCACGAGGGTTAGGCGTGTTCGGGGCAAAGGCGTATTATCACTAGCCCCAACAGAAACACAGTAGCCTTATGTGGAAATATGATCTGAATCCCCAATGGAGTCGTGAAGTCTGAATCTGTTGGTTCAAAATGGATCGACGGCATGGAAATGGCCCGGGAGGGACCTCCCTGCGCAGCTCCGGGACCTCGGGTGGGATGGGGCGAGGCTTTTCTAAGACTGTGCCCAGTGGGACCGCAGGTGTTCACACACCTGTGATGACCTCGGGCAAAAGAAAAGCAGGCAAACCACAAAGGCCTTTCGTCAAGCAAGTTCTGCATTTTCCAGGAAGTTCCTACAAAGGTTCTGAGTGAGCCCGGCTTCACAGAGGGATGAGAACCGCCTCGGGTGGGACCCTCTGTGCATCCACGACCTTAACCCCTACTTCTGCCCACGGATGTGCTTCAAGTGGGTCAGAATCTAGAACTGGTCTAAAGGGCTCTTTCTTCACTCAAACTCCACGTGCGCAGTGGTGGCAGGTAGAGGGGGGCTGTCAGAAGGAAGCTATGGGTCTCAAGGAATCTGTGACCACAGGGAGCTCCGATCGCAGCCAAATCTCTCCTCCCTCTGCCTTCTGTCGCTGGCAGATGGAGTCCTCGGTTCGGCCACGTGGAAACAGAGCACCGGGCATCACACAGAGCTAGGGAATCATGTGGGTGCCAGCCCTGGGGACACCCCACACCCAGGCTCTCTCACCCTCCTCACTGTGTCCACTTGATACCCAGTTTGCAACCCCGGGGCTGCAGCAAAGAAGGCCCCTAGGGACCCTTCCAAACCAGGTAGGCGAGAGGCCAGCTCGGACGTGGACGGTCAAGCACGGGGTGATGTCTGGGGACAGTTCAGAAGCTACATGTCACGAACGTGCCACCACCTGCTCCCATCCGGGCCTCCCTTGAGCTGGAAAGCAAATCGAAGCTGTCTAGTGCAAGAGGGGACCAGATACCTCCCGTCCGCCCCCTCCTGTTGCTGCCTTTTGACAAAGCTTGTAAGGTGATCATGCAGCCTGGAAACAATTCTCTGGAAAAGCCCCAGGAACCAGGCTCTGCGGACAGAGGGCAAAGGTGACGCTGATCATCGTTCTCAGAAGGCGCGGCCAGCCGTGGGATGGGATTCAAGGGTGACCCGCGGACAACGGGTGACTGGGGAGGCTCTTGTCTTTCTTGGGGGCACTGTGGCGGCATGATCTCACCACGGGAAGGGAAATGTTAATTCAGACAAAAGCCTTTCACCTCTTTGGAGGCAGACAGAACAGCAAAGCAGCCCAGATTCTCAGTTCTGCAGACAAGAGCTCTTCTATTGATTCTTTTCCCTTCAGACCTAATCCTGAGCTCAGTCAAGAGTGGGTCCTGGGGCTTCCCTGGTGGCGCAGTGGTTGAGATTCCACCTGCCGATGCAGGGGACACGGGTTCGAGCCCTGGTCTGGGAGGATCCCACATGCCGCGGAGCAACTGGGCCCGTGAGCCACAACTACTGAGGCTGCGCTCCGCAACAAGAGAGGCCGCGATAGTGAGAGGCTCACCCACTGCGATGAAGAGTGGCCCCCGCTTGCCACAACTAGAGAAAGCCCTCGCACAGAAACGAAGACCCAACATAGCCATAAATAAATGAATTAATTAATTTTAAAAAATAATTAAAAAAAAAAAGAGTGGGTCCTTTGCAACAGGCAAATGGAGCTTTGCCCGAGACTCAGGAACCTGTGTAAGCCCTTGTCACTTTGACAAAGAAAACACTGCAGTTGCAAAAGACACCATAAAAAGAAGAGAGCTGAGATGTTCAAAGAAAGGGCATTTCAGGCAGACAAATGGCTACGTTCGCCAGCGTTGACTTACTCAGCTCCGTTTCTTCTGAAGCCATCAGATGTCCCAGCAGGAAGAGAGCTGAGGCTGCCCAGGGCAGAAGGATACGCCTCATGCTTGAAGGAGGAGAAAGCAGTGAGCAGAAGGTCAGCGCCTCAGCTCATCGTACACAGGTCACCCCGTCTTTAAAATGTGGAAAAGAAACTCGGGAAATGACTACAGGAAACAGCCATGCTTTATTTTAAAAGATGACTCTTCTCAAAAAAAAAAAGTGCAGGATCATTCTTTCAGCCCCGCCGAGCACTTTTGCAGCCCCGCCGGATACATCTCACTTGAAACAGTATCAGATATGATCTGCACCCAGGATTCTCACCCTCTGCTGGGTTGTGAGAATCCTGCGTTTGGAGGTCGAGGTCCAAGCGCGGTCCTGCAGCCCTCGTCTTGCTGAGGCTTCCTGGCTGCTCACCCAGAAGCAGGGACGCTTGGTCCCCCTCCCAATGGCCTCAAGCAAGCAGGGGACAGCATGGTATCCATAAAGGACAAAGTTTGGGGACGTGCAGAATCCCAAGGAGAATCGTTTCCCAGATGTTACCAGGGAGATTTGTAGGTGGGCTTTTTCCCACAGAAGCAAGCCTGGATTGATCCCCAGTGGCCAGTTTATGGCCCCCATGTCTGCCTCCAAATGTGCCCCTGGGAGTGGGTGACTCTAACGCAACATAACACCCACCGTGATAACTGTGCTTGTAAAATCATGTCAAAACTACAAAGCCGCTTCACAGATATGCACTGACAGAATCTGTGGGCAGCGGGAGATGGGCAGAGTAAACACCAATTGCTCCATTGTAGAGTTAAGAACTCAGTTTCCCAGAAGCAGACAGCGGCCGAATGACTTCCAGTGGCGTATTGCAGGGCAGGCTGAGACTCGGGTCTTCCTGGCGCCAGATCAGGGGTGCTTCCACCGTGGGCATCCTTCTGGAGGTCAGAGGTCCAACACTGCTGTCCCTGGGCTGAAATCCAGGTGTGGGCAGGGCTGGCTCCTTCCGGAGGCTCCGGGGAGAATCCGTCTTCTTGCCTTTCCAGCTTCTAGAGGCGCCCACCTTCCTCAGCTCATGTCCCCACGTGACACCAACCTCTGCTTCTCTGACTCTGAACCTTCTGCTTCCTTCTTGCAAGTAAGGGCCCTTGTGCCCACCTGGATAACTCAGGACACTCTTTCCATTTCCAGATTCTTTTTTTTGGCCGTGCCGTGGCGGCTCGCAGGATCTTAGTTCCCTGACCAGGGATTGAACCCAGGCCCCCTGCAGTGAAAGCACAGAGTCTTAACCACTGGACCACCGCGGAAGTCCCCATCTCCAGATTCTGAATCACATCAGCAAAAGGTCTTTTTTTTTTTTTTTTTTTTTGCGGTACGCGGGCCTCTCACTGTTGTGGCCTCTCCCGTCGCGGAGCACAGGCTCCGGACGCGCAGGCTCAGCGGCCATGGCTCACGGGCCCAGCCACTCCGCGGCATGTGGGATCCTTCCGGACCGGGGCACGAACCTGTGTCCCCTGCATCGGCAGGCGGACTCTCAACCACCGTGCCACCAGGGAAGCCCTGCAAAAGGTCTTTTGTCCTGTCAGGTGACATATTTGCAGTTGCCAGGAATTAGGACGTGGACATCTTCGGGGACATTAGTCTGTCTACTACCCAGGGATTACGACGTGGACACCTTAGTGTGATAGATGATAGATTGACAGACACAGACATGCATATATACTCATGTACCTTGATGACAGATTGATGATAGATAAGTAGATAGATGATAGTGAGATAGATGGTGGGTAGATGATAGATAGATAGATAGATGATAGATGATAGATAATTGATAGAAAGCCTCTCATGCTAGCTCAGGGCTTCTCAGCCTCAGCACTCCTGACATCGGGGCTGGGCGACGCTCTGATGTGAGGCATCCTGGGCCCTGTGGGGGCGGAGCAGCTTCCCTGGTCTCCACCCACCAGGTGCCAGGAGCTCCCCTCCCCCCATCCCCCCGCCCCCAGCCAGGACAGCCAAAGGGCTCCAGGCATCCCCCAGCTTCCCTTTGGTGGGGGGGCCCCTTATCCCTTCATCTCCCCCCACTGCTCCCTCCTTCCCGCCATCCAGGGCAGCTAGAGCTTCTAGCTCTTTTCCAGAGCAGACCTTGCCCTGAAGGAACTGTTCATTTCAGAAATTTTACCTACAAAAGGAAATACTCAGGCAGACCACACGGGGAGAAAAGGCCTGGGAGGCCACTCTGAGGTCGGAGAAGAAAGCCAAGCCTCACCGTGGTGCTTCTGCAGTAGGGATGGGGATCCTGTGAGATTAGGATTTTATGGGAACAGAGATGAGTGGTCCCCGAAGATGGGTTCTCACAGCTCCCCGGGTCAATGACGTGAAAGAGTGTTTGCCCTTCGGGAGGACCCAAGAGGCACAAAGAGAGGCTCGGAAGCCGCGGTGCTCTCTCGCACTCCCTGGAAAACTGTGACAGGCTGTCCCCCCCATGTTTTACGGCTCTGAGACGCTGGACCGCTCCGAGAAGGGTGACCCGGTGGGAAAAGCATGATGGCCGGGGTTGTGCTACCTCGGTGAACTGCGCGGGAAGGTTTTGTGTTCTCTGGTCCTGCCCTTCGCGGGCGCATAAACCTGGGCGGGGCGGGGCGGGGGGGGGGGGGGAGAAAATGGGCAGGCGAGCCGTCCCCTCCCTTCTGGATTCCAGAATGGAAACAAACTGCACGTGAATCTCGGAGGCCACGGCCATGTCTCGTGGAGATGACACATCAAACCGCACGCCGTCTCCTTCCCACTGTCCGCCCTCTGCGCTCAAAGCCACAAACGGGTACTGTGCCGTGCGCTCTTCTCCGTATCAGAGGTGCAGGGTGAGTCAGCAGCGAGAAAAGCAAAGAGGAGGGAGGTTATAAGACGTGGGTGTGAATGGAGCTGGAAACGTCAGTGTTCCTGTGCTTTCTTCTGTTCTGCCCACTCCCCCTGCGTGTGGGAACGATTTGGGTGACCTGTGGCTGTAGCCCCAAACACCCCAAAGCTCAGAGGCACCCATGGACAGCAGCTTGTCGTGTCTCCCGATTCACAGACTGGTTGGGACTCAGATGCTCAGAAGCTTCAGTGTCGGCTGGATCCATCGTCAGCGGGAGGACTGATTGAGTGGGAATGTTCTAGAAGCTTTGCTCACACACCTGGCCTCTGGACTGAGTAGTAGCTGACAGCCTGACTGGTCCCTTCCCTGACCGGAAGACTTGACTGCATGGAACATTCCACAAGGTCCGGTCACTTCCGCTGTCTTTGATTGGCCAAAGCAAGCCACGGGCCAGCCCAGACTCAAGCGACAACGAACCCCCTTGGGAGGAGCTGGAAAGAATTCACACCCATCCAGATTTCTCCGCAATAGCGATCTCTGTCTGATCAGGTTCCACGTGATTTCCATAAAAGACAGCTCTTTCTTACATGAAGTCAAGATATGATGGGTTCGCAGCAATGATAATGAACCACAGTGTTGGTTCCACCAGCCTTAAATGTCCAGCTTCTGCCACACCGAATCGTGTCAGAATGTGCAGCGTGACACGACCTCTCACCTCTACTCTGGCACTGGTCTGTTCCTGAATCTGCCCGGCGCTGCTGGATGTAATGTCAAAAAGGCACGGGTTGGGGGGGGGGGGGCAGCTGAAAGCCGTGAGCTGCGTGCTTTGCTCTCAGCGAAAGCAATCTTTAATCTCAGTGAAAGCGTGTCGGGGTTTACTGTGTATTGAGAACTATTGCATGACGGAAGGGTTTCCCCGCTCAGCAGACAGCAGAGGCCTGGGAGCGATGAACGTAGCACAGCGGCATTTTTACAGCACAGAACCATGTGGGAAGCTCTTTGCTATTTCATTTGTTTGAGGAGAGATTTGAAGATGGGCAGCTGTACTGATCCAGAACCTTGGAAACGGAGGGATTGGCTTCGGAGGGGGCGTGAGTGGAACTCAGGGGGCCTACGCATCTGGATCTGGGAGAAGGATGCCTTGTCCGCATGTGGTTACGTTAACAGCTCTGTCTGAGGATGGGCCAGCAGACACCATCGGTGTAGAGCATGGACCAGTGCACAATGCTTACTTATACCACAAGCCAAAGAAAACTCACTTCTTAATTGCATGGTGTGTTCTTGGCCAGAGAGTTACAACGTTGAGTACAAGGGCCTGCCTCTGCTGAGTAACGTTCCCTTCATAAACAAGTGAGTCTTGGAAGAGCTGACGTTTTTGTAGCCCATCCCAGCCTCCTGTCTTGCCCTGCTCCATCCCACCTATCCCCAAACCCAGCCTGGCTTTGCACAGAAATACCAGGAAGGGGTGGAGGAAGTGACCAATGACATGGGCAAAAATGGGGGAACCAGAGCAGTTCTCCTGGACTTCTCCTAGAACGAGGAAATACAATTCGGCTAAGGAAAAGGTCTTTATGTGTGATGTGATAAAGTCTCATAAATGAAATTACGAGTTCAACACTAGCTAAGTGGAGGCCTAATTAAATGTAACGTGTTGGCATAGTCATGCAATGATGATGGGCTTAGTAGGACTCTGTTGGTCTGTGTCTACACATCCCGGGTGCATATGGTGTCCACCCTGTGTCTGACACGCAGAAAGTGTATAATCCTGAAAGCTGACAGAGGGACAAATGGAGGAACATATGGGTGGATGAATGGATGGCTGGCTGGCTGGCTGGAAGGGTGAATGATGAATGGACAGATGGGTGGGTAGAATCATGGAAGAATCATCCAGTCTGGGTTCTCAAGGTCCCTGAAAGATGTTATTGTGGATTGAATTTCCCCCTAAATACATATTGAAGCTCTAACCCCCAGAACCTATTCCTATGACCTTATTTGGAAATAGGGTCTTTGCAGATGGTCAAGTTAAGATGAAATTTTGAGTAGGCCCTAATCCAATATGACTTGTGTCCTGCTAAACGGGACCTTGGGCATGCCAACAAACATACAAAGGGAGGAGCATGTAAAGACACAGGGAGAAGATGGCCATCTACAAGCCAAGAAACCCCCGAGGCTCCTAGAATTAACAGAGAGGACGTTGAAAAGATTTACCCTCATGGCCCTCAAAAGGAACCCACCCTGCTGACACTTTGATTTGGCACTTCCGGCGTCCAGAACTGTCAGACAGTAAGCCCCCCCCCCCCCGCCAATCCCCCCCAACCTGCTTGCCATCTGTGGTGTTTGTTACAGTTGTACCAGGAAACTCATACAGATGTCACCCTAAGTCTGGTAGGGGCAGCAAGCTTGTTATGGACAGAACATCCCATCTCGTGTCCGAACGGCTGCAATGCACAGGAAGTCCACCTGTTCCCCCGACCCAGCCTGTCCTCTGACCACACAGAAAACCCATCTCTGTGTGCGCCCCGTTCAGATAACTGAGGATGGCCAACGCTACCTTGGTTTCCAGGTTAAACGAGCCTCATTCTCTCATGAGCTCCTAGACGCCTCGGTAGCCTGAGGTCCTGGCAATGAGCCCTCAGGTTCAAGATGGTGGGTGACCCTCCACAGAGGTCATTCACATGGCTGAACAGAAATACGGGAAAGGGAATAAATCCATCACAGGGAGGGGGACAGGAGGGGCAGGCGCTGGCGGAGCACAGGGTTCTATAGGATTCTGGGCTAAGAAAGAGGATTGACTCTTACAGGGATGGAAACATCCAAGTGGGGGAAGGTGAAACTGTAGGGGAAGGGAGAAAAAAAAAAATCTTTTTTCTCTATCCTCTTAGGTTCTTTCCCTAGGCCCCTGCAAATTAAACTGACAGAAGATCGGCGAAGAGGGAAGAAGAAAGCAGAAGTTACACGTGCAGCGTGCATACACGGGGGAGAAACGCAATGATCAGTAACTCAAAGGGATGGTTAGAATTTGGGGTTTATGTACCTAACTTAGCAGGTTATGGGGAGGTGGAGAAAGGACACTTAGGGGAAAACAAACGTCTTTTGAAAAGATAAGTGGGTTTTCAGGTGAACGAACAGGAGATCAGAAAATGTGGGATAATGTTTGTGTGCACAGATATGAGTGCTCTTTCCACCTCCTTCCTGGCCATAAACTCCCCTGGAGAAGGGGCTGGGGGTGGATTTTATTACCTTTTCCCTTCTGGGAGCAGATCCTCCCTGAAGGGAAATTTGTGGAGCCCTATTTCTCAGAAACTGCTACTTTTGTTCAGACAGGGAAGCTCCAAGAAGAGGTGTTTTTTTTCCCCTGCATCTGTCGAATTTCAACTGTCTTCAGGTTAAAATCATCCGGGAAGATCCCAGCAACTAAGCCCCCATGCGCCACAACTACTGAGCCTGTGCTCTAGAGCCCGTGCACCACAACTACTGAAGCCCGCGCGCCACAACTACTGAAGCCCACACACCTAGAGTCCATGCTCTGCAACAAGAGAAGCCACCGCAGTGAGAAGCCCGCGCACCGCAAGGAAGAGTAGCCCCCACTCGCCGCAGCTAGAGAAAGCCCACGCGCAGCAACGAAGACCCAACGCAGCCAAACATAAATAAATAAATTTAAAAAGAGAAAGTAGATGGTGGGTCCAGGAGCTGGGGGAGGGTGATGGGGATTGAGTGTTTCATGGGGACAGATTCTCAGTTTGGGAAGATGAACAAGTTCTGGAGACGGACGGTGGGGATGGTCACACAAGGTGAATGTACTTGGTGCCCCTGAACTGTGCATGTAAAAATGGTTAAGATGGGAAATTTGATGTTGTGTGTTTTTATCACAATTAAAAATAAATTTTTACAAGTATACGTTCTGCCTCTGAAATATAAAAAGAGTTTTCTTTTAGAGGAAGGACCCAACGTTGGAAGGAAGGGCCAACAGTAGGAAAAGCCGGCAACCCTGAAGTCTCTGACGTTTGTAACACAGCGGAAAAGTGACTTTATAGGTCACGCCTGAGGCACAATTGCCCCTTATTTGGCACTGAGCTTTGTGTGACATTAAGCCACATCCAGCCACGGTATCGTTCCACTCCCACTTTTCGTGGCTCCTGCTTCCCTTTTGTGGCAAATGTCTTTCGGGATTGGCCACAGGGAGCTGGGCGGGGATGCCTTTGTGGGCGTGTGTGGGATGTGTGGACTACTCTCCAGTCACAGCCGTGTCTAACTCTGTGGTCAAGAGCCAGCCCAGTGGTGTGTCGTCTATGAATATCCCTACCACCCAGGGTCCTGACTCACTGGCCCATGATGGGAGGGGCCAGGGGTCAATGGTGGCCACGCATGTCTGTGTCAGGGCACACGCATCTCTGTGTCAGGGCACACGCATCTCTGTGTCAGGGCACACGTGCCAGGAGCATGTGTGAAAATGCAGAGCAGCGAGCCCAAAGCCTGTCCGTGGAAAGATGCAATAGAGCCGTACCCAGCAGCCTGTCCCTCAGCGTTTCAGACCTCATTCCCGGACGCCGGGATATTTGGGAATCGGTCAGCGTTTCGAAATGAGCCCCTGCTTGTGCTCCCTTGCTCTGTTCCAAATTCACGTCTGCTTTCCTGTCGCATGTTCACTGCTTGGACCCGCCCCTGGCAAGCGAGCAGTTTGATGCTCTGAAATGCCTGAAAATGAACATTCCTTTTCCCAGGAAATCACATCTTGCCTCCGCTGTTGTTTTGATCCTTATGTGGGTCCTTCCTTCTCCCTGACGTGGCAGCCAACACCCATGATACTCCTCTGTCAGCATTAGGCAGGTTCCTAGTGGCCACAGAGACGTCTTGGCCCTTTGCCTTCTCGCCTTCTTTATCAGCATTATAAGTGGGCACGAAAAAAAATAAAACCGTAAGCCCTTCCTCCAAAAGATCAGGAGACACACTTCGGAGTGCCTTTCAACGTTCGTGTATAGAAGTGATTGAAATTACAGCCGAAGATGCAATAACTGTAAACTGAGTGTCGGCCTCCTGACACCGAAATTCTTTACCCTGAAAATGGCTATCTTACCCCAAGAAACAGCCCTCCAGGGGATCGCCCCCCGAGGCTGACTTAGTGAAATCCGCTTTTGTAACCTTTGGAAGCACACGGAGAACTTAATCGACGGGCTCAGAAAGGGCTTTCTGGAATCTCGGGGCGGCGCTACAAACTTTTGCTCTCCTGGTTTGGAAAAGTTGGGAGGCTGTGTTCCTACTACCCGCCCCCCCCCCAACACACACACACAGCCCTCCCCAGCTTGGTCCTGGGACAGTTTGCAGGGCCCGGCAGCTGCAAGCTCCTTCGAGCTCCTTGGAGCCCACGACCCAGGTGCATCTAAGCAGGTATGAACCATGAAACGCCGCGGTTATTAACCAGAGTTAAGCGCCTAGAAAGGCTGCAGAAATTACCTTGGGATCAAGTGCTCCCTTGATCCCTTAACGGGGGGGGGGGCGTGCAATGATGCCCCGAGACTGGGGGAGAAAACGTGACCTTTGCACGTTGCACAATCTGAGGCAGATTGTGCCTCAGATAGGACGGCAGGTGGAAAATGGGGGCAATCCCACTGAACTTGCTGCTGATGTATTTCTGCCCCCTCACCCAAAACGCCTGCAGCCCTGGTACCCGCATCCCTGTGGCTTCGGGTACTTGGGCTGCCAGCTCTCTCGTCCATTTCATTTACATGGAAGCACCCCGGGTGGAAAACGCAATTAAGGGTGTGTACACGGCTTAGCTGTGTTCATCCAAAGAACCTAATATGTGTGTCTGGCAAAGGGAGACGTGGATTTTTCTGGCTTTGCCTCCTCCGGTTACTATTTTTCTTTTTTAGTGAGCAGACAAAGCAGTCCCTGACATTCTCTGTCAATGCTTTGTCCACATCTCAGAAGCGTTTCACTGTCCCCCAGGAAGGACCTTGAAATCCCACAGAGCAGCCCTCTCGGGGAACACAGTAAGCGGTTAATACTCCACCACCGGGGATCATGAAGCAGCAGAGTGCGTCTCTGCAGCCACGTCTAGGACACAGGAATCTACCCTCCGCTTTGGTTTCACAGAAAGAGAAACTCTGCAAAGAAGCTGGGCAGGAAATACAGAATTCAGGAGATGCCAAAGCTAATTTGGGATAAGCAGAGATTCTCGAACAGTGAGGTGCGTCTGAATCACGCGGAGAGGAGGTCTGGGGAAGATGCAGGTTCCGAGCAGTGGACCTGGCTGGGACCTGAGGCTCTGCGTTTTTAACCTGCCCCGTGGGATGCTGACACTTCTGGTCCCGGGACCCCTCGATCCCTGCTCTGCTGGTCCCCTGGAAAAGGGAGGTCTTAAAAGGTTTAGGGGATGGAGGGAAAGAAGGATTGAGGGCAAAGTGAGTGGTGGTCTCTCAATTCCGCTTAGACCTCAGCACCTTGTGGAGAATAGTTTTATTTTCCACCCACAGTGGGTGTCAGCAGCATCCCTACCCCAGGCTCTAGACCGAGATTTTTCAAGCAGAGACTAACGCTGAGTTGCTGACACACAGCCCTCTCCCCGTAGAAAAGCTCCATCTCTCCCATCCTGGAAGTTGTCAGCAAGCCTCAGGGACTGTGGATAAGGGATGGAAATTTGGGGTGAATGGGGGAACCCCTGGGGTGACTGATAGAAATGTGGGGTGAGCCTGAGGGTCTCTGGGGTTAGGGATGGATATCTGAGGTGATGGGGGGGTGGTCTCTGGAGTGAGCCCGGGCATCGTCAGAAATCGGGTAACCCTAAAGCTGCCTGTGCCCAGCAGACGCAGGATCGAAAGTGCAAGAAGGCTGAAAATTTATCTTTGTTCCTTCTCCCGCGACAAGATTCAAAAACAAGAAACACAAGAGGAAGCCAACAACAAACACCTTATCACAGCCCAGTGATAAAAAGAGGCCGCGGGTGTGTGAGCTGGGGGCGGGGCGCAGCCGGAGGGCACAGAGCGAAGGGCCACGCAGACCCCCCGACACAGCCGCGCACCTGCCGAGGCCGTCACCGCGCCTCTCAGACCTTCGCACTCTTGAGGGGTGCGGGGCGCTCTCTCCATTGTGAACCCCTCCCCCGTCACCCCGCAATCTCTCGTGCATCTGACCTCTGCCCACGGGTTACCTGCTTTTCCAGGAACAGCAGCTCCACACAGCCCAGGGGGCTGGGAGGGAGTTTCCGAAACTGCAGCAACAATGGAGATAAGCCCGGGAGATAAGCATGCTATTCTCCTATTTAAATTAAAAAAACAAAAAACCCAAAACTGTTACCGAGCCTGTTCTGCAGCCCCCCTGCAGGTGAGGTAGTGCCTGGTGTGGAAGAAAAAATGCAAATGAAAGGAGGCCTCCTTGGTTGGGCCCGGTGGCCTCTCCCGGGCTCCAGATTTGGGCGAGAGCTTCCCTCTGGGCACTCAGGTTGTCACGTACCAGCCCCTTGCGGCGTGGTGTCTGGCTGGGGTTGGAAACCCGAAAACGGAACGGCCAACGATTTCTCTTCTGGGTTGCATCACAGGGCACCCCCGGGAAGAATCGTTACTGCATTCGAAAGAGAATCTGAGGCTTCTGAGAAGCCCACCGGTCCAGCATGACCCCTGTGCCCAGTGGTACCTCTCCCACGAGGCAGGGGCACTTCCCAATCCCCCACTGCTTACGCCGAGCCATCCACGATGGGGCACCGCCCCTGCTTTGCCAAAGATGGGTTTCTGAGTCCTGTGACGAGGGAGGCCCCCTTCACTGCCCGCCGCTCTTCAGACCCCAGCGCGCCTGGACCGGGTTTGCAGAGAGCGCTACTGACCCCTAGTGACCAAAACTTCCCAATCAAGGCGCAAACCCCAGGACAGGATGCCACCCTGCTCCCTGGCGGGCAGCTTGACAGCATTTACCATTTCTTGGGGCCAAGAGCACCCTAAATATGATGCTCCTCCTGAAGGTGTTGCCCAGAGCGCCTGCCCCCAAACTTCACCCTGAACCCCTGAGCCCTCCGTCCACAGGGACCAGGGTCTACCCATGGCGGGGTGAGTGTCATCAGAAACAGACCGATTCCCAGTAGAAGCCCAGTTCTCAGCGTCCCCTGGAAGACTTTGGGGTTGAATAATTAAGGGGTGACAGGTAAGTATTTCAAAAGATGCAACCCCCTAAAAAAACACCCTATATTTTCACTGATCCCCAAACTAGAGAGACCTTTCCAATGAGGGGAGGGCAGCAACGAGACAGTTGGGCAAGAAAGATTCAGGGGGGTCGCCCTGGGGTCTGAGCTGTCCACCCTTGCATGGAGGGGTGCAGAGGGAACACCGGACGTAAAGGTCAGCAGTGTCCTTCCACTGGAATTCTAAGACGCATCCGTACCTGAATTTGTCTCTTCTTTTAAGGACGCTGGTCCAGTCGGATGAAGGACCCACCCTAGGGATCTCATCGCAACTCATTACATCTGCAAAAACCCTATTTCCCAGTGCTGTCAAAGTCACAGGTACCAGGGAGTCAGATTTCAGTATATCTTCGGGGGGACAATTAAACCCACACCAGGGGACATTGGCCAGAGCAGCTCTGACCACCCACCCAGCCACCGAAGCATCCAGGACTTCCTGCACCTTCTGACTCAGCAACTCCTGAGCTACAAGGAAGGCCTCTGCACTCAGGTCCTGCTGGGCGGAACTTGGGAGGGTAGGTCTGTGCTGAAAGCTCTTTACTTCACTGGGCTAGGAGCCCGGCTGGCTAGCTAGCATCGTGTCCTGGGGTTTGTGCTTTCATTGGGAAGTTTTGGTCACTAGGGGTCAGTAGCGCTCTCTGCAAACCAGGTGCAGGAGCGCTGGGCTCAAAAGTGAAACTGAAGTTTGAATTGGGCATCGTGGTGGTCGGGGGTGGGAGTGGGGAGGGAGGCCGAGCTGAGAGCCTGGGGTGCACAGTCCAACACCCGGGAGGCCCCAGGGCGAGGAGGGACGTCTGGAGCCCCGGAATGTCTCATGAGGGCAGCTCCGAGGTGGCCCAGGACCACTGCGCAGTGTCCGAGCCGTCCCCCAGGAGCGACCCCTCCAAGGGACCCAGAGTCATGGGCCAGCAGCAGGCTTAAGTCCTGCCTCTCAGGAAGCTGGAGAGAAATGTAGCTCAAAGGCAGGACCTGAAAGCAAGGAGGTCACATCTTCCATCAGGCATCCTGGAGGGTGTGGGTCCCAGTTGGTTTTGTTTGGGGATTTCTGACTGTGTGTCCAGCACGTTCTCCTAACGGGCTGGGCAGGGGACGCTGTCCTCTGGGTCCTGCCCTGGCTTTCTTCGGTCCAAAGTATGCGCTACGTGGTTTTGACTCTGTCTTGCCATGTTGGTCGATGTATTTTCTTGTTCTTTTCATCTCTGGTGAGGGTTTTCAGTTCTTTCTGTAAAATAGGGCAGAAGGCTGGGATGAAGAGTCTTAACGTTTTTAAGAACGGGTCTTGCTTATGTCTACCGACCTTAAACTTTATATATATATATATCTTTTTCAGATTATTTTCCATTATAGGTTATTGCAAGATATGAATAGTTCCCTGTGCTATATGGTAATTCCTTGTTTTTTTATATTTTATATAAGATATTGAGTAGAGTTCCCCGTGCTGTACAGTAGGTCCTGTTGTTTATCTAGTTTGTGTACAGTGGTGTGTATCTGTTAATCCCAAACTCCTAATTCATCCCTCCCCTCCCTTTCCCCTTTGGTGCCCGTAAGTTTGTTTTCTAGGTCTGGGAGTGTGCTTCTGTTTTGTAGATAAGTTCCTTTGTATCATCTTCTTTAGATTCCGTGTATAAGTGATATCGTATGATATTTGTCTGTGTCTGACTTCACTTAGTATGATCACCTCTAGGTCCATCCATGTCGCTGCCAATGGCATCATTGCATTCTTTTTCATGGCTGGGTAATATTTCCTTGTATATACGTACCGCATCTTCTTTATCCATTTGTCTGTCGATGGACATTGAGGTTGCTTCTGAGGGTGGGTCTTTAATCCAGTATAACCGGTGTCATTATAAGAAGAGAAGACACAGAGACGCTCATAGGAGAAGCCATGTGATGACGGAGCAGCGATGTGCTCCCAGGACACTGGTCAGCTGATCTTCAAGGTGCAGGAGATGCTATGGGGGCGTGCTGGCTGCTGGCCTGAGGAGCAAGTGTAACGGCAAAGGCCCACCACGCTCCATGGAGTGAGGGCAGAAGGGAAGGATTCTGTGTGCTCTGTGCAATCTGACATGTTCTGTGTCTCGGGTGCGTCTTCCAGGGAGAGGAAGAAGCTTCTCCTTGCTTCAGCACACCTGAGAAGAGACCAAGGCAAGGAAGAATCTTGGTCGAGAGGTAAACAGGGGCCGGAGATGCAAGTGAGGCCCCAGGGTTCTTCCAGTGCACTGGTCCTGGCCGAATCCTCCTTTGCCTTGCTGGTCAGGGCGGGGTGGAAGTTTCCAGAACACCTTAATCAGTGTCACCTTTGTATCTGTCATCTAGACAGCCAAGGAGATGGTGGACACTATGCTCATTCCTTCAGGGAAAACCTCAGGAACTCATCCTACCATTTTATTTCTTCTCTGAGCAAGTCTCACCTTCCAGGTAGAACCCTAGTCTACACGAGGAGACACATAAAGTTGTCTGCCAATTCCTGAAGCCAGGTTAGTGATGGGTGCTCCCTGCTCCTGGGGTGGCCCGATTTACCTGCATAAGGAAAAGCAGTTGCAAAAGTTTAAGGTCCACACACACCCCAATGTTCACTGTAGCACTATTTACAGTAGCCAAGACATGGAAACAACCCATCGACAGAGGAGTGGATAAAGAAGATGTGGTACCTATACACAATGGAATATTACTCAGCCATGAAAAAGTATGAAATAATGCCATTTGAGGCAACATGGATGGACCTAGAGATGATCATACTGAGTGAAGTAAGTCAGAAAAAGAAAGACAAATACCATATGACATCACTTATATGTGAAATCTAAAAAAATGATACAAATGAATTTATTTACAAAACAGAAATACTCCTAGCCATAGAAAACAAACTTATGGTTACCAAAGGCAAAAGGGGGTGGGGGAGGGATAAATCAGGAGTTTGGGATTAGCAGATACACACTACTATATACAAAATAGATAACCAACAAGGACCTACTGGATAGCACAGGGAACTAGACTCGGCATCTTGTAATAACCTATAATGGAAATGAATCTGAAAAAAAAACATATGTATAACCGAATCACTTTGCTCTACACCTGAAACTCATACAATATTGGTAGTCAACTATATTGCAATTAAAAAAAATAATAAAATAGGGGCTTCCCCGGTAGTCTAGTGGTTAGGACTCCGCACTTCCACTGCAGGGGGCACGGGTTCGATCCCTTGTCAGGGAACTAAGATCTCACATGCCGCGTGTCAAAAATCATCACAATAAAAAAAAACAATCATCACAATAATAAAATAAATAAAACTAAAATAAAAACTAAACAACACAAACCTAGGCATTTAAGAAGAGCAGCCCAGGGCTTCCCTGGTGGCGCAGTGGTTGAGGGTCCGCCTGCCGATGCAGGGGACGCGGGTTCGTGCCCCGGTCCGGGAGGATCCCGCGTGCCGCGGAGCGGCTGGGCCCGTGAGCCATGGCCGCTGCGCCTGCGCGTCCGGAGCCTAAAAAAAAAAAGATGAAAAGCAGCCCAGCCCAGCCTTCTTGTGGCCTGAAGACACTCCTTCTGGAAGTTCGGACGAGGTGGAGCTATTTGGAAATGTGCCTCCAAGTACCTGCTCCCACTTCTGGGAACAGAGATGCTACAACTTGCCGGGCTACACCCTCCCCAGAACGTTCACTCACGGAGGTCCTGCTTCTACGCAGCTCCTGCCCTCACGTCTGTTTTTCTCTGGAAGAGTGGCTGACTTGCTTTTCCCACCCCCCTTCTCTGCCCAGGAGGAGAGTCTGGGGAAGCAGGAAAAGCGTGACTGGGGGGGGCGGGGCAGGTGTCGGCAAAGGGATAGACTCACCCAGCACCTGGGGCGGGCTTCTCAGCCTCACCCCACGGGCATCTGCGGCGGGAGGACTCTCTGATGCGGGGCGTCCTGGGCACTGCGGGGTGTGCAGCAGCTTCCCTGGTCTCCACCCAGCAGGTGCCGGGAGCTCCCCTCCCCCATAGCTGTCACAGCCAAAATGTCTCCAGACATTGTTATTTGTCCCCTGGGGGCAAAGTCATCTCTGGTTTGGAACCACTGCCACAGACAGAGAAGTGACAGCCTGATAAATGGATAGATGCATGATCGATAGAGGTGATAGATGAATGATGGCTAGATGATGGCTAGATAGATACACAGATACATGGATAGATGACAGATAAAGTCTCTGAGGCTAAGTCAGGGTTCTAAGCCTCAGCATTACTGACATTTGGGGCTGGGTGACTCTCCAATGTGAGGCGTCCTGTGCCCTGTGGGCTGTGAAGCAGCATCCCTGGTCTCCACCCACCACGTGCCAGGAGCTCTCCTCCCCCATAGCTGTCACAGCCAAAATGTCTCCAGCTGTTGCCAAGTGTCCCCTGGGGGCAAAGTCATGTCTGATTTTGAACCACTGCCACAGACAGACAGATTGAGAGGTGATAAACGGATGGACAGATAGATGCGTCGATATACATGATAGATGAAAGATGGATAGATGATGGATAGTTAGGTATGTGTTAAGAGATACAGAGAGATAGATGATAGATAGGCAGATACACAGAGAGATTGGCAAGAGATAGATACATAGATAGGTAGGTAGATAGATGATAGAGGATATAGATACATGGATAGATGGATAGAGAGATGAGAGGTGATAGATAAAGTCTCTAATGCTCCGTCAGGGTGTCTCAGCCTCAGCACTGCTGACATCGGGGCTGGATGACTCTCTCACATGGGGCATCCTGGGCCCTGTGGGGTGTGGGGCAGCATCCTGGTCTCCACCCACCACGTGCCAGGAGCACCCCCTCTCCCAGCTGTGACAACCAGAAATGTCCCCAGACATCACCAAGTGTCTCCTGGGGGTAGGAAATCAGAATTCCCACCTCCCCATTGGGAACGTCAGCAAACCTGTCTAAAGAGCACATTCCACGGGACGTGGGGCCCGAGGGCGGGTCTGGTGTGAAATAGCGTAAAGCAGAATTTAATCCTGCAGGAAGGCGGGTTTGACGAGGAAAAGGAAGGCGGAAGACGGGTCCTCACCCGTCTGCTGTCACGACTGTGATCTCCGGCTCTGTGTATCAGCAACTGGGCTTTAGATGCGGGAAGCGCTTTGCGAGCTGGGGGCCCCATGAAGCTCCCCAATGTCGGTGGGGGGAAGGGGAGCGTCCACACTGGGTGGTAAGTACACCCCCAGCATCCGTCCCTGTTGAAGGCACACCTCGGGATCCTGTTGCCAGGTGATGCGATGGACACAGGCTCCCCACCAGCGCCTGGCACCTCAGTGTTCTTATGGGGGGAGCGTCGGGCTTCAGTGGGTGTGGGTGTCTCACAGCCAGGGTGTGGGCAGAACTGGCTGCAGGCCCGTGAGTCATCGCCGTGGCCCCGTTGATTAACCAGTGTCAGGGGACCTGCTGCAGGGAGTGACGTCAGTAAAAACCATCCCAACGTAGACACTCAGCGCGTCATCATTTCTGTTACAGCTGTGACTCCGGACTGGCTGCCCCAAATGTGCTTTAGGAAAAGCCGCTTTGCGGGGCGGGGTTTTCTTTGAATTTTTTTTTTTTTTTTTTTTTTTGGAACGCGGGCCTCTCACTGCTGTGGCCTCTCCCGTTGCGGAGCACAGGCTCCGGACGCGCGTACCCAGCGGCCATGGCTCACGGGCCCAGCCGCTCTGCGGCACGTGGGATCTTCCCGGACCGGGGCACGAATCCGTGTCCCCTGCATCGGCAGGCGAATTCCCAACCACTGCGCCACCAGGGAAGCCCTCCCCAAGTTCTTTTGCAGATGTGAAAACCTCCCTACGAAATGGTGGATGTTAACTCCTTGGAGAGCATGCGCACACAGCCCCAGGCCTCCGGGAGCCTGAGCACTGATAACGTTGACCGCTGTGACACCACCCTGCTGCCTCACCATCCGCGGGTCAGACAACTGTGCACAAGCTGATCACATACCCTGCGACACCCCTCCCTCACCTGGCTCGTAAAAATGCTTTGCCAGAACCTTCGGGGAGCTCGGGGCTTTTCAGGGCACGAGGCACCTCGTCTCCTTGTGTGACCTTGTTTGGCCTCACTGTGCGTCAGGCACGTGAACTTGCCTTAACAGATGCAATAGCCAACAAGGACCTACTGTACAGCACAGGGAACTGTACTCAATATTTTGTAGTAACCGGTAAGGGAAAAGAACCTGAAAAAGAATATGTATATATAATAGCCGAATCCCTTTGCTGTACACCCAAAACTAACACAACATTGTAAACCAACTATACTTCAATAAAAAAAAATCTTTTCAAAACATGCAGATCGGAAAAGAGAAGTAGAACTCTATGTATTTGCAGACGGCTATTATATATAGACCATCTTAAGGAATCCACTAAAGAACTCCTCGAACCAATAAACAGATTCAGCTTGGCTGCAGGATACGAGCTGCACACGTCAACACCCGTGTGCAATGGGCCATCCAAACGTGACGTTAAGAAAACAAGCCCGTGTACAAGAGCATCCGAAAGAGCAGAGGACATCTGTGTTTACTGTCGAGTCGTTTTACCCATAAATAAATAATAACATCAGTTGAACCAAAGAGTGGAAGATCTATACACTGAAACCTGCGAAGCTTTGCTGAAAGGGACGAGAAGACCCCAATAAATAGGAAGGTATCCTGTGTTCCATCAGAAGCCTTCATCTTCTTAAGACACTCTGAAATCGCACACGTGGTCTTCAGAGTTAATGCAATCCCTTCAAAAAGCCCAGTTGCCTTTTTTTGCAGAAATGGACCAGCTGATCCTAAAATTCACACAGAAATGCAAGGAATCCAGAAGACCCAAAATATTCTCGAAAAAAAGAAGGAGTGAGGGCTCATGCTTCCTTGGCACGAGTGATGGCCGCTGAGTCCCCAGCCCTGGTGGCCTGTCCCCGGGCCCTGGGGTGCTTCCAACCCACCCCATCCTGATGCCCGGAGCAGTACTGGACCGGAGGGCCGGAGCTGTTGGGAACAGTTTAACCTTTCCTCCTCCTTTGTGAGTTCCTGGAAGGCTGGAGTGTGCCCATCCAGGCCCACATTCAGCTCTCAGAATGTGACTTATGACAAAGGTTACACTTACCCTCTAATAAAGGGTAAAATGTATTGTGTCAGAATAAAACAAAACAAAACACCCAAGCCCCAAATAGAGAAAGTGAAAACGAGAACACACAGTGCATTGTGCTAAAGTGACAGTCTAATGGTGAGAAGCCCTGTGAAATTCGTGGTCGCTAGAGAGGACTCTGGCGCCCACGCCCCCGCCCCACCCTGCATGCTCTCCCCAGCCTGTCCCAGAAGGACCCTTACAAGACACCCAAGACCAGGCAGCATCTCCTTTACTCTCCTTCCCCTTGTCCACACCCTGGTGGGAACTCTGAGCGAATCTGAAAAAGCCAGGGAAAAGCACAGAAGATGAAAAGCAGACCGAGAGAGTGTCCTACAGAGTGAACTAAGAAAGAGAAACACAGATATGTGGAGTCTAGAAAGATGATACGGATGAACTTACTGGCAAAGCAGAAATAGAGACACAGACGTAGAGAACAGGTGTATGCATACCAAGGGGGAGAGGTGGGTGGTGGGATGAATTGGGAGATTGGGATGGACATCTATACACTACTATGTATAAAATAGATAACTAATGAGAACCTACTGCATAGCGCAGAGAACCCTACTCGGTGCTCTGTGGTGACCTACATGGGAAGGAAATCCAAAAAAGAGGGGATGTATGTATACATACAGCTGATTCACTCTGCTGTACAGCAGAAACTAACACAACAGTGTAAAGCAACTCTACTCTAATAAAAATTAATTAAAAAAAAAGATGAACACCAGGGGGTCCCGAGAAACATCACGGTGTCGCTTGTCCAGACCTTTAGTTATTCACCTTCTCTTGTGTGTGTCATGCTTGACCAGACATAGCGGCCTGTACGACGGTAAACAGGTAGTGTGTCGGGGTCCTTGAGACCACCCTCAGGTTCTACAATTCACTAGAAGGACCTACGGAAATCAGCAAGACCGTTATACACACAGCTCTGGTTTCATACGGCAAAGGGATACAGACTGAAGTCATCAAAGGCAAAAGATGCAGGGAGCAGGGTCCAGGAGGGACTAGGCGTCTCAGTGTCGGCTCCCTGCGGGTTTGTCTGGACAGGGCTTACTTCTCCCAGCAATGATACCTGATGACAGGCATGGGGTATGTGTCAACGGGAAAGTTCAGCCAGCCGTGGCGTCCAGGCTTTGTATTGGGGTCAGTCACGTAGCACGGAGCGTCCACACGGCTGACCTGAGTTACTCAGCCCCTCCCGAGGTCTGGATACGGCGTGACCCACAGTCCCATCATAACTTACATTGGAGCACAGACCACTGGATGTGACCCAAGACTCTAGGCAAACAAGGCAGGATGTTCCAAGGGTTCATAGGTGACCTGCCAGGAGCTGGTCAAGGGTCAGACCTTTCTTTGCAGTGGGCAGACTGTGTGGACCACCCAGGGCTGCTGAGGTAACCCTTTACTACCCAAGTATGTTCATTCTGCCGCCACTCAAATCCTGTAAGAATCAGGAAGAGGAGTCCTGCCCGGAAGGGAGCTCAGATTTTCAGATCTCTCCCTTGAGGCCGAGCCCTACATCCAACTCCCTGATGGACGCCTCCCCTTCGGGGCTCATCAGGGAAGCCACTTAAACATGGCAGGACTGAGCCTTCCCCCAGCTCCATCCCCTTTGCCAGTACCTCCTCTTGCCCTAACTCTGATCTGTACCAGCATTCCTGCATTTCTGAAGCCCCGGAGCCCCAGTGAGCTTGGGAGACAACATCTCTCCCTCACACCCAGGATGTAGTCCCCATGAAACCCCACACCCACTCTTGTCCACCACCTCATGTGACAGACTCTCCTTGGGGACATCCAGTGCTGCGTTTGTGTCCCCAGCCCCCATGACCCTTCTGTTCAGCCTTGCCCCATCATGAGCTAGAAAGCCACTTCCTACCCACTCTGGCTGGTTTTAAATCCCTGGGATACTCAGCAAAGTTCTGATGAATTGAACTGAACAGAACTGGGTTGGTTGTGAATGTGAGCAAGGGGGTGTTCTCCACCGAAGACATGAAGACCCACCATGGTGTCCACTCTGAGCAGACCTGGTGATCTCTCTGGTCCAACCGTTAGGAGGATGACCTTCTCCACGTCAATGATGAAAATGGGCAGTGACACGAGAGGCCCACCTGGTAGCTGGTCTGGGCAGCCTCCTGAGCCACTGCTTGGACTTTAAGGAGGGTGACCTTCTCTGTATCTATGGTGAAGGGGGGCAACTCCACCACGAAGGTTTCCCAATTCCTTGTAATGAGAAACACCACAGATGGGGGAGGGAATCAAGGAGGAAAAAAAAAAAAGGAAGATATTGAGCTGAAATGTTCTTGTCGCGCAATCTGGGCACTTGCTTTCGAACGAGGAAGAGACTTAGTTGTCAGAGCGGCCAGATGTGGGAGCGTCAGGCAGCAGCATGGAGGAACACAGGTTGGCAGGGGCGAGCGCGGTACGGTGGGCTAGTCCGGTCCCCTTGATCCTGGGGTCCTCCAAAGTGTCAAGTCACTAGGGGACCTTTTCCTACCTCTGTTGCTGCTCCGGGCAGCTGGCACTCCAGGTGGGCGAGAAGTTGAGGGTGGGCAATAAAAACTGCTGGGTGAAGGGCACCCAGGTGAAGATGGTTACTGGTGATGGGTACGTCTCGTAGCACGTGAAGCTGCATTGTAAGGTCTGAGTGAGTCCCAGGGACCCAGCCAGCTTGCAGTGAGTGTGTGTGGAGTTCTCTGTACAAGCCTGTGCCTGGGACATGGCTTGGATTTAGCCCAAAGGCTCGGGTGGGACGCCTTCGTGGAGCTGTGTGTCCTGCAGAGCGGGTGGCCTGCCCAGGTTACAGGTGCTGCTGAAGAGGGTGGCGTTGCATTCTGTGTCTGTGTGTTGCCCGATCATGGTGATACGTGGCACCCCAGAACCACAGCGAGATCAAAATGCCAGCTTGTGCCAGGGTCCCCCGTGGACCCACGCCCCTGCAAGGTGTTTCCTGTGTGCCTCGAATTTGAGAGATGTTGTTCTGAGACAAGGTCTCAGCGCCTTCTTTCCAGCTGACATCTGTGTAAAGCTGAAATCTTTAAAAGAGGAAAGAAAACCCAGCCTGGTGAAAACCAAAAGAAGAGGGAAAGTGGGTACAAAAGGCAAAATAGGGCACGATTCCATTTACAGGGAACAAGCAGACGGGCAACTCCACAGAGACAGAAAGTGGGTTCATGGTGTCTGGGGGCTGGGGGCGTGGGCTGGGGAGTGACAGCTCATGCGGACGGGGTCTCCTTCTGGAGGGGTGAGAAGGTTCTGGAACCAGATAGAGGTGGTGGGATACACAACATTATGAATGTCCTAAGTGCTGCTGAGCTGTACGTTTTAAAGGGCGAATTTTATACCATGTGAATTTTGCCGCGACTTTAAAAACAATCAAGGCAACAAATAAAAGAATGAGATTTCACTGGGCTTTGGTCGTCCGGCCACTTCTGTGAGGGTACCAGGAGCTGCCTCGTAGGACGGGGGTGAGAATTAAACCAGGCTCTGTCTGCACATGATGCATCATAGCACTGATGATCTCATGCTCTGCGTGAACTGTCCTCTGGAGGTTTCTCGCCATCCTCGACCAAGAGCCGGGGGCTGCGATGGACCGCTGATCTAAAGCAGCGACCTTTGGGTGGATTTCTGTGTCCCTCTGTGGTGTGTGAGAACTTGGCTGTTTTTTTTAAGTCAGGTTTACAGAAGTTTCTGGTTTTGCCCCATCACAATGAGCAAGAAGCCAAGGCAGTTTCGGTTCAGAGGAAGCTGAATGGGGAACTGTGCTGTAGGGTGTCGATCAGTCTAAGATAGTGTGTATCCTTGGGTACCCGCTGCGTGTCCATCCCGCTTCCCAAGGCAGGTACGATGCGAGGCACTAAGGAGGAGAAAAGTGCACCCAGGAAGCTGACGGGACAGAGGGCCAGGTGATGGGCGCAGGTGCTGTAACCGCTGAGGACTAAGGTGCTCCGGGCCGTGGCCCTTCCGCGGCCCATCCCCCGCCCTGTTAAGTGAGGCTCAGCTCCAACCGCAAGGGCAGTGCACAAATTGCGGATGTGAAAATCAAGGCAAGAGTCGCTGCGGGCGTGCACTGACCCAGGAAGGTTCTCTCTCAGAGCCTCTGGGTGCCCCGGCCCCAGCACAGAGGACGGGGACAAGACCCAGAGGAAAGCTGGCTGGTCCGGGGTCCCGTTCGCACGTGGAGGAAGCTGGGTGCTTTCCCATCGTGGGAGAAGGGCAGGAGATGTCAGGCGGGTGGGGAACTTGGAACAGGTCGGCTCTGTGGTTTTTATTTCCTCTCTGATAGCAAGTGAGGTCCCAGGGAGCGGGGGGGGGGGGGGGGGGGGGAGTTGGGGGCAGGAATCTGAGGCTGGATGCTTGTCTCCAGGTGTGCGGTGGCCCAGGTATGCACACCTGAAAAAGGGAGTGGGTGGGGTCCTCCATTGTTGGGACCCAGCCAGGAGGAGATGGTGAAGGTTCAGGGAATCTATTTCCTTTCTCCCTCCTCCCTCCCTCCCTTCCTTCCTTCCTTCCTTCCTTCCCGGCTCCAATAGATGAGCCAAGCCAGTCCAGCCTTCAACAGAGGAGGTGGGAAAGGAGGCGCGTTCATGGAAACAGCGAATTAAACGCAGGAGGTGCTGGCAGCTTCTTAGCAGAGGCAGCTGGGGTGTGAGGAGAGGGTGTCCGGTGCCTGTGGAGCGCCAGCAGGCTCGGGACGCTCCTGAACACGTCTCCGAGCGGGGGCAGGGTCCAGATGATAACGGGCCAGGGGGACTGGGCGTGTGAAGGCAGCTGGGGTGAAGGGGTCTTTGCTGGTGGAGATGGCTCACGGAAGTCGGGAGGTCCCCCTTGTACAATGGATGCCAAAGTCACCCAGAGTGACACAGGCCACGGAGGAGCTGGGCCAGCGGTCCGCTGATGGCGGGTCCTGTAGGTCTGAGAGCCTTGGCGGAAGATGGAGGAGCCCCCTTGGTGGGGCTGGAGCCCAGGAGGGAGATACGAGAATGTGGAGAAGGAGGTCCAAGGGGTCGGCGTGCTGGGCATAGTGGGAAAAAAAGCAGAGGCAGGACAGGATTGGATAGAGAAGGAATGAATTAGGGAAATGCCAGGAGGAAGGAAGGCCAGGAGGGAGGGGGGAGGGAGGGGGAGGGAGGGAGGGAAGAAAACTTGTGGTCCTTTCTTAGGGCAGCCCCCAGTCAACTAAAACACCAAGAGACAGAGGCTGCGTTTAGACCAATAGACTCCATAAATGCAAGGAAATTACAGAAAATATGATCGTGCACCATAAAATGCAGAGAGAGAGGGCCCTCCAGGAGAGGATGAAGCGTTAGAAGGATGGGCTTCTGGGAGCGCAGAGAGGTGAGGTGCGCACTGGCAGAACTCAGCGCCAGAGAAGGAAAGGCCACATTCCAAGTCACAGCAACACCAGATAATGAATCACCACAACCAAAGACACTGTTGGGGAAACGGTGAGCAGAGTCGCAGGTGCCACCCCAGACCCAGCCGGAAGACCAGGTGTCTTCTGTGGGGTGTGGCTTTATCGGAATAGAGCATGGTGCTTTTGCAGTACTATTTTTTGGTAATGTTAATTGACTTTGTGTAAGGCAGTTGTGGGTTTACAGAAACATTAGGTGGAAAGTAAGGGGAGTCCTACGTACCCACTTCCCCTACAGATAGTTCCCGTGACGGACACCATTCATCAGTGTGGCGCATGTCTTACAATTGATGGAGCAAGTTGGACGCAGGATTCTTGACTCAAGTTCATAATTTGCATTAGGGGTCAGTCTTGGTGTTGCACATTTCATGGGTGTGGACAAACGCATGATGACCTGTATCCATCATTATATATAGTGTCATGCAGAGTAGTTTCATTGCCCTAAAAATCCCCTGTGCTCCACTTCTTCATCCCTCTTCCTCTCTTAACCCCTGGCAACCATTGATGGTTTTGCTGTCTGCACGGTTTTGCTTTGTCCAGACTGTCGTAGAGCTGGAATCATGCACTACAAGCCCTTTTCAGATTGGTTCCTTTACCCAGTCACGTGCACTGAAAGTTCCTCCTTGTCTCTCTGTGTACTGACTGTTCCTATTTTTCTGTTTTGTTCCTAATGACGCTTTTTAATTGTTGCAACACTCAAGTTTTAAAAAATATTTTAAGATCTCAAAAAATGTGTTAATATCATAAAGGAAACCTGAACACGTATTTCTTGTTCCACTCTCCCCAAATCCAGTCTGATTAGTAAGAGAGAGTCAGAGCAATGAGACACAAAGCAAAGGGGCTGTAATTTTCCCCAAAGCATCTTTTTTGTAAAAAAAAAAAAAATTTTATTTATTTATTTTTGGCTGCATTGGGGCTTCCTTGCTGCGCATGGGCTTTCTCTAATTGTCGCGAGCGGGGGCTACTCTTCGTTGCGGTGAGCAGATTTCTCACTGCGGTGTCTTCTCTTGTTGCGGAGCACGGGCTCTAGGCGCGAGGGCTTCAGTAGTTGTGGCTCGCGGGCTCTAGAGCGCAGGCTCAGTAGTTGTGGCACACGGGCTCAGTAGTTGTGGCTCGTGGGCTCTAGAGCGCAGACTCAGTAGTTGTGGCACACGGGCTTAGTTGCTCTGCGGCATGTGGGATCTCTCGGACCAGGGCTCGAACCCGCTTCCCCTGCATTGATGGGCAGATTCTTAACCACTGCGCCACCAGGGAAGCCCCCCAAAGCATCTTATAATCACCGTGATGTGGCAACCATGGATTCATGGGTCACCTGAGCCACGAATTCCAAGTCCTGGTCCCCGTATGGTCGACAGAAAACGTCCCCCAAAACACCCACGTCCTAATCCCTAGAAACTTTGATATGTTACCTTACATGACAGACAGGACTAAGTGAAAAGTATTGAGATGGTGGATTATTCTGGATTATCTGGTTGAGCTCAGTGTCATCACAAGTGTCCTTATAAGAGAGAGGCAGTGCTGTGATGATGAAGAGGCTGGAGTAATGCACTTTGAAGATGGAGGGGGACCATGCACCCAGGAAGGAGGTGGCTTCCGGAAGCTGGAAAAGCCAAGGAAACGCGTTCCCCTGTGGAGTTTTCACAGGGAAGCAGCTCTCTGCCAATTTCTTGATTTTACCCCAAAGGGACCCTGTCAGACTTCTGATCTGCAGCACTGCAAGAGATGAAGTGCGGAGTTTTTAAAATGCCAAGTCTGGGGCTTCCCTGGCGGCGCAGTGGTTAAGAATCCGCCCGCCAATGCAGGGGACGCGGGTTCGAGCCCTGGTCCGGGAAGATCCCACATGCCGCGGAGCAACTAAACGGCCTGTGCGCCACAACTCCTGAAGCCCACGCACCTAGAGCCTGAGCTCCGCCACAAGAGAAGCCACCGCAGTGAGAAACCCCCGTGCACCACAACGAAGAGTAGCCCCCGCTCGCTGCAACTAGAGAAAAGCCCGCATGCAGCAACAAAGACCCAACACAACCAAAAATAATAAATAAATTAAAATAAATTTATAAAAAAATCAAAAAAGAAAATGCCAAGTTTGTGGGAATTTGTTACAGGAGCACAAGGAAAGTAACACAGTTTTCTTGGGGGGCAGGAAAAGCTCCCCGGTTTCCACGCTCTGTGGGGAACTGTACATCCACGTCAGGCTCAGCGCCTACAAACTCATGACATCTGTCTGATTTTGTGTCTGTCTTTCTGCTCATTTATCAACTTCCCTCATCGGGTGTGAATAACAAAGGGATCAAAGTGTGAAGCAAGCTTGTCAGAGAGAGAGTCTCCTAGCATAAAGATAATATAAATAAGTCACAGAATGTCCTTATGTATCAATATTATTTATAAAATTGTTCATATTCATACAAACATGGATTATTTCTATATATTTCACATTATATTTACAATTTTATATGAAGATCTCTATTATAAATGAAGAGATAGATTTTATAATTAATGCATAGGGGAATTATATAATAATGTATATAAATGGCTTATATTTTCTTTACATAGACCATCCCTGCTATTCTGTTCCCAACTTCAGCAGCTGCTCCAGGGGCTATACCTGCTTTTAGCACAGTCTGCTCTGGAGAAATAATCCACTCAATTTGTAAAATGTGTATCCAGCGCCCTGATACCCATATGCTGGGGATGCATTTCTGGGGATAGAGAAACAGCTATGGCTGGGGGCTTACAGTCTCTCAGGGCAGAGAGAAAGACACTGCCCAGAGGGATTCCCATCCACAGACTCTGATAACCACGTTGGAGACTCAGGGTTTGGGTTTCCCCAAATGCACTGCATGGAGGGACCCTCGTCCTCAGGCTCTGGAGAAAGGATGCTGAAGGGTCAGGTGGAGGGTCTCCCAAGGGTCTCCCACTGCATGAAGGAACCCCATCCTTGGGCGCGGTACATGGCCTTTCATTGCCTTTGACTTGGGAGTTATCCCCCAGCCTCCCAAGCCCTGCCACCATGTTACAGACCAGGCAGGTAGGCAACTTGCCCAAAGTGATTCAGGCGGTAACAGGGAAGGCTGGACGTGGTGCTCAGGCTTGAGGACAGGCTCTTGGTTCTGGGGCCATCTCTGAGGCTTACTGAAGCCTGAGGACCCCCTGTAGCCAACAGTGACCCAGGCTGGCCAGGTCACCATGCTGACCATCACCCTGGAGAGAGTCCTGTGTTTTTTCCCTGGACATCCCGCCAGGGAAACACCCCTGGTCTCCATGTCCAGACCCCCATGAAAGCTGATTTTCTCTTCCCCCAGCACTTTCACGTCCCTCGGTCAGCCCCCTGTGTGCCCTGGTGATGGCCGTTCTACTCTCCATGCTGCTGGTACCCTCACTCTGCCTGACCCAGGACCAATGGGATAAACGTATGAATGTGCTTCCCCTCTCCCCGTTGCTCCCATTCCCATGACCCTGGGTTCTGGGGGAAACATCCCAATGCCTGCATCTCATTTCATTTTATCCTCATATGCAATGGTCAACCGGCATCACACCTCCTGTTGTGCTCCCCCTGCTGGTGATGTGAATTCCCTCCCACCCATTCTGCAGACACAGGTGATGGTGGCCGACTCCCTTTACTATGGCAGGATCTGGATAAATAGCCTTTGCTGCTTCCTGTCTTCATTTATTTCCACAGTGGACATCTCCCCTTGCAGAAAGGGCAGGAAGGAGAGGTGGGAAAGGGGTAGGGGGTGATGAGGATGTGAGAGGGGTAGGGGCACAGTGATTCCCAGCCCTGATCTCTGCTCACAAGATGTGAGATGCATTGGTTAAGGGAGAATGGAGACGGGAGAAGAGTAGTTTCTGACTCCTGAGGCTGTATGTTTCAGATCTTCCAACCGTGGAACAGAACTCCAGTCTAAACATGAAGTTTGACCCAAAGACGACAAAATTAACTTGGGACTGCCAGGAAAACGCTACCTACGGGGAATGTGTGTTGATTCACAAGGAGAAGGGACAGATTAAAAAAAAGGTAAGATGGATTGGATGTGCTCGATCACTGTTCTTTGTAGAGCTCTCGTCAAGCAGGACAAATAAAAAACATACGCGTGACACTGGGACACATCACAGACTCATGGTTCGAAGTGCACCAGGAAAGTGCTGCTGTGTCCAAGATGTGTCCAGAGGGCTGATTCCCTGAGAGGACCCCATTCCTCTCTCAGGCATCCCTATTCCAATTAGCCTGGGGACTCCTGGCTGCCTGCAATGGCAGCCTTTTGCTCAGTTGATCCACCTGCAAGACTTAATCCTGAGAGAGAAATAACATTAGCTCTGCCTGTTCAATGGAAATAAAGTAAACAGACTGACTTGGATACAATGTAAACGTGACACCTGTGAGAGAAGGGTGGGTATGAGATAGGACAAGAAAAGTCAATCCCATAAAAGAGGGTGTGAAGTTCCCATACAGTTTAAAGGGATGAGGGCTCTCATATTAAAAGGTGAGCTCTGGGACTTCCCCTGGTGGCACAGTGGTTAAGAATCCGCCTGCCAATGCAGGGGAGATGGGTTTGATCCCTGGTCCAGGAAGATCCCACATGCCGCAGAGCAACTAAGCCTGTGCGCCACAACTACTGAGCCTGTGCTCTAGAGCCTGTTCACCACAACTACTGAGCCTGCACGCCACAACTGCTGAAGCCCTCGCTCCTAGGGCCTGTGCTCCACAACAAGAGAAGCCACTGCCATGAGAAGCCCACACACCGCAATGAAGAGTAACCCCTGCTCGCTGCAACTAGAGAAAGCTTGCACACGGCAACGAAGACCCAACGCGGCCAAACATAAATAAATAAAATAAAATAAAAAGAAAAGGCGAGCTCTATTCTGACCTTATGAAGGCTGCTAGTTGGCGTCTTGCCAAAGAAGGTACCTGGGGGAGATGTCACAGAGGGAGGTGGATGTCATCACAGGGTCAGGGTAGGAGCAAACAACCAGGATGTAACGAAAGAAGACTGATGCTTAATTCACTGGCTGGTGACATCTTTTCAGGTCAAAGACAAGGAATGTCAGTGCACCTTTCAGGACTGTTCTCTCCATGGGGGAGTCACGCTCACTGTCGAAGTAAATATCAACCAAAGACGAATTTCAGAAACACTGGTCTACCTGAACCCAGGTAGGGAAAACACGGTGGTGATTCTTCTCCTTCCCACATGAGCATCAGGGTACATTCCCCCACTTTTTTCTGCTATATGGAGATAGAATTGACACATAGGAATTGCACATATTTAAGAGGTACATTTGGTGGGCTTTTCGTTGTTTGTTTTTTTATCTTTTTGGCCACGCTGCGCAGCTTGTGGGATCTTAGTTCCCAAACCAGGGATTGAACCTGGGCCCTCAGCAGTGAGAGCGCAGAGTCCTAACCACTGGACCCCCAGGGAATCCCCACATTTGGTGTCTTGATGTACGTATACTTTGTGAAATGATTACCACAATTGAGCTATTAACGTATCCATCCTGTCAAGTAGTTTTTTTTGTTTGTTTGTTTTGTGGTGAAAACCCTGGAGATCTACTCTCTTAGTGACTTTCAAGTGAACAATCCAGTATTTTAACTATAGTCACTATGTTATGCGTTAGGTCCCTGGAACTTACTCATCTTACAGCTGGATATTGGTACCTTTTGACAAACATCTCCCCATTTCCCCCACCCTCCCTAGCCCCTGGAACCCCCATTCTATTCTGTTTCTATGAGTTTTCGTTAGATTCCACATATAAGTGAATCATATAGTATTTGTCTCTGTCGGATTTATTTCACTTAGCATAATACCCCCCAGGTCCATCCATGTTGTTGCAAATGGCAGAATTTCCTCCCTTTCATGGCTGACTAATATTCCTCCTTGTGTGTGTGTTTGTGTATGTGTATCACATCTTCTTTATTCATTCATCTGTCCACACAGACACTTAGTTTATTTCCATATCTTGGCTTCTGTGAATAATTCTGCAGTGAAGATGGGGGTGCAGATATCTCTTCGAGATCCAGATTTTATTTCCATGGAACATACACTCATAAAAAGGATCGCTGGAGGGCTTCCCTGGTGGCGCAGTGGTTGAGAGTCCGCCTGCCGATGCAGGGGACAGGGGTTCGTGCCCTGGTCCGGGAAGATCCCACATGCCGCGGAGCGGCTGGGCCCGTGAGCCATGGCCGTTGAGCCTACGCGTCCGGAGCCTGTGCTCCGCAACGGGAGAGGCCACGACAGTGAGAGGCCCGCGTACCAAAAAAAAAAAAAAAAAAAAAAAAGGATCACTGGATCATATGATAGTTCCATTTTTAATTTTGGGGGGAATCGCCACACTGTTTCCCATGGTGGCTGCACCAATTTACATCCCCACCAACAGGGCACAAGGGTTCCCTTTTCTCCACATCCTTGTCAACACTTGTTATTTCTTGTCTTTTTGATGAGAGCCGTTCTGACAGGTGCGAGGTGATACCTCATTGTGGTTTTAATTTGCATTTCCCTGACAATTAGTGATGTTGAGCATCTTTTTAGGTACCTGTTGGACATTTGGATGTCTTCTTTGGAAAAACGTCTATTCAGATCCTCTGACTGTTTTTAATCAGATTATTTGTTTTTTGCTCTTGGGTTGCTTGAACTCTTTATATATTTTGGATATTAACTCCTTATCAGATACATATGGTTTGCAAATATTTTCTCCCATTCCATAGGTTGGCTTTCCGCTGTGTTGATTGTTTCCTTTGCTGTGCAGAAGTGTTTAGTTTGATCCAATTCTAGTTTTCTACTTTTGTTTTTGTTGCCTGTGCTTTTGGTGTTAAATCCAAAAAATCATTGCTGGGACAAATGTCAAGATGTTCTTTCCCTATGCTTTCTTCTAGGAGTTTTACAGTTTCAGGTCTTATATTTAAGTCTTTAATCCATTTTGACTTGATTTCTGTATGTGGTGTGGGATAAGGACCCAATTTCATTCTTCTGCATGTGGATAGGCAGTTGTCCCATCATCATTCAGTAAAGACACTAATCCTTTCTCCCTGGTGTGTTCTTGGCAGGTTTATCAAATATCAGTACACCATAAGTGTGGGAATTTATTTCTGGGCTCTTTACTCTGTTTCAGTTATCTCTACATCTACTTTTATGCCATCATAGTACAGTTTTACTTACTGTAGCTTTGTAATATATCTTGGGATCAGGCAACATGAAGCTTCCAGCTTTGTTCTTCTTGCTCAAGATGGTTTTCGCTATTTGGAGTCTTGTGGTTCCATACGAATTTTAGGACTGTTTTTTCTTTTTCTTTAAAGAATGTCATTGTGGTTTTGATAGGAGTCACATTGATCTATAGATCACTTTGGGTAGTATGGACATTTTAACACTATTAATTCTTTCAGTCCATTAACACAGGGTGTCTTTCCATTTATCTGTGTCTTTTTTCATTTCCCTCATCAATGTCTTGCAACATTGAACTTACAAGCCTTTCACCTCCTTGGTTAAGTGTATTCCTAGGTACTTTACTCTTTTTGTGGCTATTGTAAATGAGATTTTTTTTTCTTAATTTCTGTTTCAGCTATGTCATTGTTACTGTGTGGAAATGCCACTGATTTGTGTATGTTGATTTTGTATCCTGCAACTTTACTAAATGTATTAGTTTCAATATTTTTTTTTTGTTTAGTCTTAGGGTTTTCTACATATATGATCATATCATCTGCAAACAGAGATCATCTTACTTCTTCCTTTCTGATTTGAATAACTTTATTTCTTTTTCTTGTCTAATTGCTCTGGCTAGGACTTCAGGTACTATGTTAAATAGGAGTGGTGAGAGTGGGCATCCTTGTCTTGTACAGGACCTTAGAGGAAACGCTTTCAGTGTTTCTCCATTGAGTATGACATTAGCTGTGGGATTTTCATATTTGCCCTTCATTGTGCTGAAGTAAATCCTTTTTATACCTATTTTGTTGAGAGTTTTTATCCTGAATGGATGTTGAATTTTGTCAAACACTTTTTCTGCATCTATTGAGATGATTATGTAGTTTATCTCTTTCACTCTGTTAGTGTGGTGCATCACGTTGATTGATTTGCATATGTTGAATCATTCTTACATTCAAGGGATAAATTTGACTTTTAACATGCTGTTGGATGTGGTTTGCTAACATTTTGTTGGAGATTTTTACATCTATGCTTATTAGGGATATTGGCCTGTAATTTTCTTTTCTTGTGTCTTTGTCTGGCTTTGGTATCAGAGTGATGAGTGACGCTGACCTCAGAAAATGAGTTTAGAAGTGTTCCCTCTTCTCTTTTTGGGAAGAGTTTGAGAAGAATTGGTATTGATTCTTCTTTGAACCATGAAGCTATCCGGTCCATCCCCCTTTAAACTCCATGTACAAATTATTTTGTTTCTGTCTCTTCCCAGGTGGGGAGGGCACAGCTGCCCAAAACTTCTCCTGTCTTATCTACAATGCGGACTTCATGAACTGCACCTGGGCCAAGGGCCAAGCAGCGCCCAATGACGTTCAATATTTTTTGTATATAAGAGACTCAAAGTAAGTGTTGACCGCATGTAGACAACCCTGAGAAATACAGTGAAGAACGAAATATGCCCTGATTGTTCTCTGAACACTTTGGAATCTTACAGGAAAAAAATCGAAAGAGAATGTCCTCATTACCTAAAAGACTCAGGAACCCACGTGGGATGTCACCTCCAAGACCTCTCGGGATTAACTTCGTACAGTTACTTCCTGGTTAACGGTACCAGCCAAGAAGCAGGAATCCAGTTCTTCGATTCGGTTTTGCTGTTAAAAGAAATAGGTGAGAGCAACCACCTGTGATTTAACCACTGCCTAGTAGGTCCGACAGAATTTGCGTTGAAATCTGCGTAAGTTTCCTGGAGATGCTGTAACAAATGACCACAAACTGGGAGGCTTAAAACAATGGAAATGTATTGTCTTGCAGTTCTGGAGGTCAGAAATCCAAAATCAAGGCATTGGCAGGGTTGGTTCCTTCCGGACTGTCTGAAAGAACTTCTGCTCCCATGCCTCTTTCCTAGCTTCTGGTGATGGCCAGGAGTCCTTGGCTTATGGTTGCATCATTTCAATCTCTGTCCACATGTCCATCTTCCTGGTATATCACAAATCTCCCTTCCTTCCTTTTATACAGACACCAGTCATTGGATTTAGAGCTCATCTTATCCAGAATGACCTCATCTCAAGATCCTTAATTACTCAGTCAAACATGTCCACAAATTAGAGAGACAGCCACCCGAGAAGAGCAGGCATGGTAGCTCCACACCCTTTGCCCATGCCTTGCCCTATGCATCTCTTCTGTCTGGCTGTTCCTGAGTTATGTCCTTTTATTGTAAAATAGTGATCTAGTAAGTAAAATGTTTCCTGAGTTCTGAGAGCTTCTCTTGCAAATGAATCAAACCCACGGAGGAGGTCAGGGTAATCTTTGATCTATAGCAGGTCAGTTGGAAGCACAGGTGATGACCTGGACTTGGGATTGACATTTGAAGTGGGAGGACTGAGCCCTTCACCTATGGAATCTGACGCTACCTCCAGGTAGATAGTGTCAGAACTGAGTTGAATCATAGGACACCCAGCTGGTGTCAGAGAATTGCTTGGTGGTGTTGGGGGTCGGAGGGAAGTCCCACACATTAGAACTGGGTGCAGAATCCTAAGTCCCGATCACAACAATAGGCCAGAGGAGTTATATCCCTTACTTTTTTCTGAGCTGGAAAATCCAGTGTAAGTATCCTAGGGATAGAGCATCTCATCTCTAAATTTAAAGACGATCAGATCTACTCAATGTGGAAGTGGAGTCCATGAGATTCACAGTCACAAGAGAAGCTTCACACAGCCAAGCTGTCCAAACAGACCTTCAAAGATTCCAACAACAGAATTGAGTCTCAGCTTTTAGAATGGAACAGATGCCCATCAAAATGCAGTCAGATACAGAACTCCCATCCTGTTGATTGCTGGCATGCACCGTCATGGGGTCACTGTTTGGATATCTGTTCAACGATGAAGGACACTGAAGTTCCTTGACCTTTTCAAACATGCATCAACTCCCCCATTTGGAAACCATGACTTTGCTAGCTCCATGTGGACCCAATTGCTCCAAGCCCCCATCTTTCCCTCCTTCCCTCCCTTTGGGTAACCTGCTACAAGGACAAGTGTACACCCAGTTGAATCTACCCAGATGCCACCTCCTCTTTCTCTCCTTAGAATGTGACAGTCCAAGCCCCTCCACCCATCCTGGACCACTGTGAATTTACTTCTTCTTCTTCTTTTTTTTTGCCAGCTCTTTCTCTTCTTTCTAGCGCTCTGCTCCAGGCTGGTCTCTTGAAGATACTCCCGTATGCCAAACAATGTCTTCTCTTGAACGCCAGCCCCTCTTTCTACCTGCAGGCTCCCTGATCCCATAGGATAGTCCAGGCCTCTTAAGGCTAAAGTCATTTCAAACCAGCCTCTCTCCTGCCCTCCAAACCCATCACCACCTACCTCCCCAGGTCTTCTTTTTTTTAAAATTTTATTTATTTTTGGCTGCGTTGGGTCTTCATTGCTGCGCGCGGGCTTCCTCTAGTTGCGAGGGCTAGTCTTTGTTATGGCGCACGGGCCTCTCATTGTGGTGGCTTCTCTTGTTGTGGAGCACGGGCTCTAGGCGCGCGGGCTTCAGTAGTTGTGGTGCATGGGCTTCAGCAGTTGTGGCTCACAGGCTCTAGAGCACAGGCTCAGTAATTGTGGCTCACTGGCTTAGTTGCTCTGCGGCATGTGGGATCTTCCCAGAACAGGGCTCGAACCCATGTCCCCTGCATCAGCAGGTGGATTCTTAACCACTGCGCCACCAGGAAAGTCTCCCCAGGTCTTGTTGAACTGCAACTTCCTCCCTTCTGCACATGGCGGCCTGATGATTGATATCTTCCCCAAGAGACGACACTCAGACCCACCCCTGCCTCCCGGTGACCTTGGTGAGGCACCATCAATGTTGTGAAGGCAGAACTGGGTCTCCTCTCTGTGGTCCAGGGGAAGCATTCTGGATTAGAGGTGTCTGCTGGGTTCTCATTACAGAGCAATACAACCCACCCAACAATATCACCGTGCACTGCAACGAATCACACTGCTTCATCCGGTGGGAAAAGCCCAGGACCCGAAAAACATTGTCCATCAGGGAGTTTCAGTACCAGCTGGACATCCAGAGACAGGTGAGTGGACACTGCTCCAAGCAGGGCACCACACCTCAAGAAGCTTGGCAGCCACCCCCATGACCCACCATGAGAACCTGGGGCACATGAGGTGGGCTCAGAATGGGTGAACATCTGGGAAAATTCAGGGTCTGCTCCAAGCCCACCTGGACCCAGTGTAGACAAGGAGGAACCTATGCTCCAAGCCCACCTGAATTCTTATCAGGATCCATAACCAGCTGAGGTTCTAGAAGGAGCCATGAGCAGGGGCACCCTCCCTCCTGTGGGCATGTTCCATCCTTCTATTTGGGGGCCACTGCAGGTTAGGGGGGACAGTAGGAGCTCAACCCTTTGTTGGACCCTGACTGTTTTCGTTTTTCCTGACTGTGCTCAAAGGGGGAGATTGGATGAGACCCATGAAAAACCTTCAAAATGGAGAGAAATAAACATTCTATTTTGGTCTGGATTTTTTTTTTTCTAGAGTAATACCGGAAGCAGTGGAAATCAACTGGTGAGTTACAGCTCTGACCCAAAATATCACCCTTGTAGCTTAAACGTACGATGTTGGGCAATGGACACGTGCCAACTGCAAACTTCGTCCAGCGGTGGCCAGGATGGGGACGGGGTAAAAACCAGAGGATGGAGGTTTCCTAGAGTACTGTCCAGTCAGTGATATAGGGGCACCCCCCCGGTAGGCCCCTGGATGGGGTCTCCCTCTTCTATCCATGTTGGTCAAGGAAATATTCCTTGGAGTGTCAAGGGGATGATGTCTTCTTCCAAAATTCCTCTCAAGGTTGATCATCAAAGTAATTTTTGTTGATCTTTTCTAAGTTTCACCACCACTCTGACCTCAGTATCCTCCTCTGTCCAATGAGGAAGTCGAACTTGGTCCTCTTAACATCATTTACAGGGGCATTATCCATCCATGGGCGGGTTCATACCCACTGTAGCTCTTGAATCATTTCTGCATCTATACTTACGATCCTAGCAACTCCAGGAGTGGTTACTCGGAAAATGGCAGAATCACTCATTTTCATTATTCCCTTAAGCATTCCTCCCAAGTTCTCAGGACGTAAAATACCACATTCATGCCCAGATTGGGAGAGTGTGGCTTTGAATCTTTCACTTCAGTTGGGCAACTGAAAAGACACCCGCATTCTGTTTCTCAACACAGGCAACAACTCTGTCTAACTTTCTGTTTTCTCCAAAGATTGTGGTGTCTGGTGACTCGGGGAATAAATACAGCTTTCCGAGACCGGGGTTCAGAGCCAAACATACTGTGAAGATCAGGACGGCAGATGCCCGGAAAGCCCACTGGGGTGCCTGGAGTCAGCCAACTGAGTTTGGTACGTGTCCCGAGATCATCACCAGACAGATCCTGGCATCCTGAATTCATCTCTGAGCCATTCTGGGAGGGGTTCCTGTCCACCAGCCCCCGCAACACTGTTCCCCTGGCAACAGCAAGGGCTCGTGAGAGGGACCCTTTAAGAATAACTAAGAGCCTTCCTAAGCCTCCGCCCCACCAGGAAATGACCCATCCCTCCTGGTCACACCAAACAGCCCTCACGGTCCACCTCTGATCAGGATACAGCTCACATCCAAACTGGCTCTGTTTCTTTCTAATCGGGGGAGGGCTAACCTGACAGATTTTGGTTTTTTGGGGTTTTTTTGCGGTACGCGGGCCTCTTACTGTTGGGGCCCCTCCCGTTGTGGAGCACAGGCTCCGGACGCGCAGGCTCAGTGGCCATGGCTCACGGGCGCAGCCGCTCCGCGGCATGTGGGATCTTCCCGGACCGGGGCACGAACCCGCGTCCCCTGCCTCGGTAGGCGGACTCCCAACTACTGCGCCACCAGGGAAGCCCTAGCCTGACAGATTTGACTACCTTCCTCCTTCTAACTTTGGTCAGCTGGCAGGAATATAATGGTTTGGCCCTAAAGCCAATCTGATACTTAAGAGCCTGCCTTCCCTTCCATCCAGTCTCAAACACCTTCAGTGTTTTAGCAAGCACAGTATGCATACGGTTTTTTTTGTGGTTGTTTTTTTCTGATCCAAGATCAATGCCTTTGATACCTGCCGGTGTCGAATTTATGAAATGAAATAAGGATTCAGCGATATTTAATAAGCTGGAAGCGACAGCTGAGTACCGTAAGGAATTGATTTGCCATGTTGCACTTGTCAGCGGGTTCTTAGCCGTGACACCAAAAGCAGGAATGATGAAAGAAACAAATTGGTAAAGCGGACTTCATCAAAAATGAAAACTCTTGCGCATCAAAGGACACGCTCAAGACAGTGAAAAGACAACCCATGAAAAGGGAGGAAATATTTCAAATCATTTGATAAGGGCCAAGCCTCCAGAGCATATAAAGTATTCTGAGACGCCAAGAACAAAAACACTGACAACCCACTTTACAAATGGGTTTAAAATATGCCCCCACCACCAAAAAAATAAGAATAGACAAAAAGAATAGACTTTTCCCGGAACAGAGTTCTAAACAGACTTGGCTGACATCCGTGTGGCTTTTTCTGGTTTCATTTCCCCTCCGGAATACGCACTTTTGACAATTAACGTATCGCTTAAAATAAACAACGACAGCTTTGTGTAATAGGTCACATTTTATCTGTTCCTACTGAAAAATCTCACAATGGCGGCCCCTCCATCAGGTTATGAGGATCCTGGTAGAATTGGGATTTCTCATTGGCTTGTTAAATACTCACTGACAAAATGTGCCTTATTAGAAAAATAATGTGCTGTAAAGAGCACTTATCCTAAATGGCACGCGAAATTAGAGCTTAAGAAGAGATGGGACGCCATTTTGTTTAAAACCGTATGCCTGGAAATGTGTATTCATCCTTTTTTGGTCCGTTTCTAAATTGAATTCTCGGTCTTTGGGTTGCTGTGTCTTAAAATCGCTTTATGCGTTTTGGACGTGATCCCGGGGTCGTGTTGTCTCACGAATATCTTTTTGTGGAAGTTGCAGGACTGGGTCCTTTCCTTAGACGTCCGTCCTGCTCTGGGCATGTTTCCTCCTCCGTGAGCTAGTGAGGCCATAAGCTGGCTGGGTGGCGATCGCTCATGCCCCGGCCCCCGGCGTACTTGGCGTGTTCCCCTCTCTCTCCCCAGGCTCTGCGGAACCAGAATCCAGCCTGGTGCACGTCTACCTGCTGGTGGTCCTGGGGACCTTCGTCTGTGGCCTGACCATCAGCTGCCTTTTCAAAAGGTAACCTCAGGTCGTCCTAGGTGGGCATCCCCGTGGTCAGCGGAGGGGGCCGGTGTTTATTCCAAAGGCAGCCCCAATCGGCTGGCAAAAAAGAGAGGGCAGCCTGCAAACATCCCAGGCAGTCCTAGCAGCCAATTGGCGTGTGGGTTTTCTGGAGGAAAACTTGTCTGGAAAAAGGGAAGGAAGTTGGAGAGATGGAAAAACACACAGGAGAGAAACAGCTCTGAGGCTGCGTCCGTCAGTGGCAAGAGACCAACAAGGGTCTTTCCTGCCCCCAGACTCCTGCCGGGCGCCCCTCACAGCCCTGCTGTGCTCAGAGCTCTGCCTGCCCTCAGCCCCTTGGAGCTTCTGGAGTTCCCAGAAGGTCTCTCCTCCTCTGATTTTCATTTCCCCCAGCACAAGTCATTCAGCCCCGGCTCCCAGACCACTGCAGTCAGCCTGTCCACGGGCACCTCCGCAGTCATCTTTCCTGTTGTGTGACCCAGGCATCACACAGGGTCTGTGGCCACCGGGCAAATGCTTTGCAATGAACATGCAGACTAAACCTGCATGCATACGGCATGACGCCCTCTGCAAAGCATGGAGAGATTTTGCACCTGGAGACCCTCCTGCAGGATGTGGGGATGCTGTGGGCGTCCACCTGCGGCCCCTGTCCTGATGCCCCTGTCCTGGTCGGGCGTCCTGTTCTAAATGTCCCCCGGGACCAGGCGAGACACTGGTCTGCCCTGTGAAAGCAACTGTGAGGGACACTGGACCTGGGAGCAAAGAGGCGTTTGGGCACCCCGGCCACTGGCTGTGGTGACAGGGACAGATCTCGTGCCTTACACAGAAGACTTATCTTAAAGAAAAGATGTGTGAGTTTCCTGTAGCTGCTGGAACCAGTGACCACAAGCCAGAGGCTTAAAGCCACAGGCATCCATCCTCCCCCATCCTGGAGAGCACACCTCTGAGGTCAAGGTGTCTCAGGGTCACGTTCACTCCAGAGGCTCCAGAGGAGGGTCCTTCCCGCCTCTTCCAGCTTCTGGGGGCTCCAGGCGTCCCTGGGCTCGTGGCCGCCTCCCTCCCGTCTCTGCCTCTGTCTTCCTGGGGTCTCTCCTCTGTGTCTGTGTCTCTCCTCTTCTGTGTCTTAGAAGGACCCCGTCATTGGATGTAGGGCCACCCTCATCCAGGGGGACCTCATCTCAGACCCTTCACTTCATCACATCTGCAGAGACCTCGTTTCCACATAAACTCCCGCCCCCAGGTTTCAGGGGTCAGGAGGTGAATATATCTTTGGAGACTATCTTTCAACTCAGCACAAGCTCTCCTGATGATGTCACAGGACTGGAGGTACCATTCGTGTGGTGAGAAAGAAAACGCCCCTGTGAACATGCAGCGGACTGGGGTGCTGCGGGACCACGGAATATGCTGGTTAAGAGATAGCATTGAAAAGGCATGACAAAGGTGGCCCAATCTGGAACCGTGGGCTTCAAGGTTGGACAAGCCTCCTGGTCTTTAAACACAAGAGACCCCAGACTCCTCCAAGCTGCCGGAGACTGGACATGCCCCTCACTCCCATCCCTGTGTCCAAGGGAGTGAGTGAAGGTTCCAGAAAGACCCTCACAGAGTCTTTCATTTTCTCCATGGTCTAAGCCTGGAGTTGGTCCTTCTGTGATTCTTAAAGGAAATTGTTCTGAAGAAATGAGCCTGCATGGCATGTTTGCACGTGACATGACAACACGTCCCCTTCGGGTGCAAGAAGGAAAGTGGGCGTCTAGGTCTTTTTTTCACACGTTTCTTGTCTCACCAGGTTCCTAGGGATGAACAGGTTATTCCCGCCAATTCCACGGATCAAAGATAAATTGAGCGATAGCCATCAAATCGACCACCAGGTACATATGGGGTGGGGGGCAAGCCAGGATGGAGGAGAGGGGACAATGACCCCAGAATCTCAACTGTGTCCACCCAAAGGGGTCCACAGGGTGTGGCTGCCATCCCGTGTCCTGCTCCCTGGCCTTCTGCAGCGGTCAGGGACTGGGGTTTTACCTGCGAGCTGTGTCTGGGGAAATGGGGTGCGGGGAGAAGAAGAGAAGGAAGACGGGGAGGGAGAAAGAGAGAGGTAGAGACAGAGTGAAAGGGGTCAGACCAGATCTCCGGGAGCGGACAGCTCCCAGAGAGGATGAAAAAGGACAAGGGACAAGGGAGACGCCCCCTACGCGACACCCCCCTTGGGTGCACCCATCACATCTGCCTCTCCGTACGGCGGGCGCTACGTCTGCCTACTCCGCTGTCTGGCATCATATCCCCCAGCTGTCAGCTTGCTCACCTGCATTCTTGAACTGGGCAGCTCTCCTCTCAGGAGCACCGACCCACACCCTCTCCGGGTCCCTGGGACCTCCAGGGGCCCGCCCACCCTAGGGGGCCAGCATGAGACACGTCCCGCTACCCCTGAGCTCCGGGTGGCCCTAGCATATGTGGTACCCTAGGCTCAGATGTCCCTCCCACAAGCTCATCTGCCAGCTACAAGATCTGACGCAGAGAGCCGTCTCGGATTTCTAGCTAAACCCCCCATGGCCACTGCTCGCGGGGCTCCTGACACCCCCATCCTTCTCCCCAGCAGATCCTCTGGGAGAAATTTGCACATGACGCGGGAAAAGGTGACAAGGAAGAGGTCTTAGCCGTGGAAGAAGTCACAGAAGCCCCAGCGAATGCGTGAGCTCCAGGTGTCTGCATCCCCGGCACTTTCTGGAAGTCGTTGGTTTTTTTTTACAATTTCTTTTAATGTTTTTTCAATGTTTTGCTTAATTGTTGTGAATGTAGCTTTTTTAAATTGTTTTGAGCATTTTTCTACCTTTCTGTTCTGTTTTGTTTTGGTTTTTTACTCTGAAAACTAATGTGATGTTTTGCAAAGATGCTTTGTAGTTGGAGGGATGTTTCGAGGCCCGTGGACCCTGACCACGTAATGCGCCTTCCAGCCGCTCCAGGGAAACACCACCCCTTCCTCACAGGGAGGGGTCGGAGCTGCTGCTGGCCGCTGGGGCTGGGATGAGGGTCTGTGCCGCCGCCCGCCTCCACTGGCAGAAAATTGACATCCTCCTTCTTTCTCTACTGGCTGCAGTTCAGAAAGGAATGACTTTCCAGTGGCTGCTGTAACAGGACCACAATTGCCGAGTCGACACAGCGGACGCCTACTCATTATAGCTTGTAAGCCCTCCTGCCTACTTCTTACAGGGATGCTTGTGGGTGATGTCACACCCACCTGGTAATCCAGGACCATGTCCCCATCTCGAGATCGACATCCGGGACTTAATCACACCTGTAAAGTCCCTTCTGTCAGAAGGCAACATTTTTATAGGGTCCAGGCATTAGGATGTGGACCTCTTTGGGGACATTTTTCTGTCCACCCCACGGAGCCCAAGGAGGGAAGCTTGGTTGAGCGGCTGTGATGGGCGAGCTCAGAGCCGCCCTCACTCCTCCGAGTTCGCACCTGGCCCACTGGGCTCTGTGCCCCCTCCCCATACCTGCCCTGTGCATCCCTCCCACCTGACTTGGATCCTAAGTCAAAACCAGCTGAGTTACATGCTTTATCGTAAGCCAGCAAAGTCTTTGTTTTCAATTCCCGTCTTTGCCTGAGTCCCGTGAGCAGTTTTAGCAAATTATCAAGCCTGAGGAGGCGGGTCATGGGAAGCCCTGATTTATAGCCAGTCGTTCCGAAGTCCGGGCTGCCCGGGGCTCCCACCTGGGGGTCTGAAGGGAGTGAGGTCTGGAGTCTTGGGGAGCCGGTTGTAGGCGTTGGAAGATGGCCCAGCAGACCGCACACACCCGCATGAAAGGCAGAGCAGCTGAGCATTTTACTGCACGGATGTCACATCTCAAGAGAAATGAGTTATTTATGTCTGCGAGTCTGTTTCTGCTTTGTATATAAATTCATTTATTTTTTAGATGCCGAAGTGATGATTACCAAAGGAGAAAGGAAGTGGGGGAGGGGATAAATCAGGAGTTTGGGATTAAGAGATACAAACTACTATACATAAAATCGATAAGCGACAACGATTTACTTTGTAACACAGGGAACAATATTCAATATCTTGTAATAACTTGGAGTGGAAAATAATCTGAAAAAATATATATATATTTAACTGAATCACTTTGTCGTACACCTGAAACCAACACAACATTGTAAATCAACTAGAATCCCATATAAAATAAAAATTAAAAAAGAAACTAAGGTCATTCTAATGGAAAAAAACGAGTTCTTGGACTGATGCCCCAGGCACTCAGGACCTAATGCCCCCGTATCCTCTGTGGCCCCAGTGGTGATCGGCTGCAACGTCCCAGCCCATCATCTCCCCGATGCTCCCGTCTCTGCCACCCGGGAGGCCCGGCCTGGACCCTCCCGGTGACTGTGTGGTTTGCACAATGGTGCCCCTGTGCTCACACGAGGGGTCAGCGGCTGCAGAGGCAGACTTTCAGGAACTTTCAGGCCACAGCATTGCCCAACAGGATGTGTGAGGCTGGCACAGCTGGGGTGGTGGGATTGGTCCCAGTGACACCAGCCGTCTCCCCGGCATCCTCTCCCCGTGGGAGGGCAAAGGGTGAGCATGTGCTTCCTGGGGAGCCCCCTCGGGGCAGCTGTGTAGTTGCCTAAGTTGCCTCCTTATATAGAGAGTTGAGGCACTGGGTCAGCAGAGACTGACCGGGCACAGATTCACGCCCCGGGCTCTGTCCTAGGATCACGGGGTACCAAGGGGCCCTGGAAGGCGGAGACAGAAGAAAAGTCCCGCCCCAACGGAGCGCTCCTCCTGCTGAGGCAGCCGACCATTGGACAGCAGGGAAGGACGTGGACGGCGTGTGAGTGACGTGATCCGGGGCAGAGGACTCGGAAGCACCTCGTAGTTGACGGTGAGCTCTCAGCCCCGTGCTGGGGGGAAAGGGTTCTCCCGGGAAAAACTAAAGCTGAGCCAGTGCTGGCTCTCGTGGAGGCCGGAGAGGGGATTCCGGGCAGGGCGAGTGGTCTCCACACTGCCGGGGACCAGGGAGCAGGGGCAGTGATGGCTGGGTGGCGGGAAATGGGGACCTTTGGAGGAGAATCTGGGTCTGGATGTACAGGCGGGAGGGCCGGGGTTGGGGGGAAGCATGGACGGTGTCCTGGGGCGACAGCAGCAAATGACGCAGACCGGGGGGCTAAACACCACAGGCATCCGTCCTCCCCCATCCTGGGGACCAGACGTCTGAGGTCAAGGTGTCCCAGGGCCGCGCTCCCTGCAGGGGCTCCAGGGGAGGGTGCTTCCTGCCTCTTCCAGCTTCTGGGGGCTCCAGGCGTCCCTGGGCTTGTGGCCGCCTCCCTCCCGTCTCTGCCCCTGTCTGCACGTGGCTTCTCTGTGTCTGGGTCCCTCCTCTTCTGTGTCTTAGAAGGACCCTGTCACTGGATGTAGGGCCACCCTCATCCAGGAGGACCTCATCTCAGACCCTTCCCTCCATCACCTCTGCAGAGTCCCTGTTTCCAAATTAAGTCACTTTCTGAGGTTCTGGGGCGTCCAGAGGTGGACTTACCGCTTTGGAAGGAACACAGTTCTGCCCACACGCCCCTCTAAAGAGGCTCCTTCCCGACTGTGTGCACCCCTAACCCCCAGCCCTGCCCCAAAGTGCCCCCAACCTGCACCCACAGCCCTACCTCCATCCACTTTCCCCAAGCGTCCGCAAACGTTCGCTCCTGTGAAAACCAGACATTCCAGGCTCCGCAGGCCACGCGCATCTGTCAACCAGATCTGGTCTCTCTCTCTCCTTTTTTTTTAACAACCTTTAAAAATGTAACAATTTATTCTTAGCTCACAGGCCCTCCAAACACAGGCCGCTTTTGGCCGGTAACCCCAGTGCATGCCCTCTCTGAGGTGAAGGTCAGGTAAATGAGATTTGTAAGGACAGACACAAATTAAAATTAAGGAAAATAATTTTATTTATTTTTAAAATTAATTTTTACTGGAGTAGAGTTGCTTTACATTGTTGTGTGAGTTTCTGCTGTACAGCTAAGTGTATCAGTTATACATATACCCCTATCCCCTCCTTTTTGGATGTCCTTCCCATTCGGGTCACCGCAGAGCACTGAGGGGAGTTCCCTGTGCTATACAGCAGGTTCTCCTTAGTTACCTATTTTATACATAGTAGTGTGTACAGATGTCCGTCCCAATCGCCCAGTTCATCCCACCCACCCCCACCCCCCCTTGGTAACCATACGTTTGTTCTCTACATCTCGTAACTCTGTTTTTACTCTGCAAATAAGTCCATCTGTACCATTTTTCTAAATTCAACATGGAAGTGATATTATATGATATTTGTTTTTCTTTATTTAGAGAGAAACACACACCACAGACAGAGTGTGGGTCATCTCAGAAGGTGGGAGGCCAAGAAAGATAACTTAAACTCTCTCTTCTGTGACATCAGGGCAAGGACGACCTCGCTCCAAGTTGCACACGTACCTACTGGCGCTAAAGCTGGGAGACGTGTGTTTTCTTTCTCCGGAGAGAGGCAGCTGGTTACCGTAGATGGGCCCCTATAAGCCAGGGGGTTTAGGGCAAACGCTGCGCGGCCCGCGGGGCAGTCAAGACCTGTTGCTTCAGGAAAGAGTGACTGTTTATCCCGACAAGGAGGCTGGGGTTGGTCGTCCCCTCCGGGCTGTGCGAGAAGGTGGGACTTTTCCGGTCCCTGCCAGGTCTCAGCCTGTGATGGGCGTCCCTTCCTGGTTTTGGGCTCCTTCAGTGATAAAACTGTGTTCTTCCCCTCCAGTCATTGTGGGGAGGTTTCCTGGGTTCGCAGGAGGCTTGGGGTTAATTATGTTTCCCCAACAGTGTGAGGCTGAGAATCTGCTCACGACGGCATCGCGCTACGTGGATCCCCCAGTGTCATAAATGACCTCCACCCCGTTCTGGGGACCCCTCTGCACATCCCCACAGGCACTGAGTGACTGGGCCATACCCACCCTGCAGGGTCTTTGGGTGTTTGCCGTACCTGCTCAGAGAGCAATGCTTTCTTTGTTTCGCTGAGTGCCAACTCGGAACTCCAGGCAACAGTCCCCAAGTGCGCACAGGGGATATGCCGTCAAGGCTGTGTGACTTTGGGCAGCCTGCTTGCCCTCTCTGGGCCGCATCTGTGAAATGGGATTGAAGACAGTGCTTGCTTCCTCCCTCCACAGGGCGGCCCACAAAGTCCCTGAACAGAGCCCTGAGGCTTGGGGAGGGGAGGGTGGAAGGGGAGGGGCTTGTGCTGAGACTTTTGTCTGTACTGGGTCTGGAGGGGCTAGTATGGGGTGGGGAGGGAAGAGCCCGGAATAAAGCCAGGATTTTCCTGACTTTCTTAGAGCCCTGAGGATGCACTTTCCTGCCTCACCCCAGCACACTGATTCCTCCTCAGGGCTGCACCGGGGACCCCAGTGCTCTGGGGGCTGAGGCCTCCCTGGGATGGAGAAGCTGGGGTGCTGCGGGAACCCACCCACAGGAGGAGGGGCCCAGTAGTCTCCGGGACCAGGCATCACCCCCCCACAGGGACACAGGGGTCCAGCCCTACAAGACAAGACCTGCCGGGGCATCTCACATGGGGGGAGGGTGTCCAGGACCAGGGACCCGTGACCACCCACCTGGACTCAGGGAGCAAACCCAGAAGCCCCTTCCCCACCCCGCCAGCTCAAATCTTCAAGTCCAGCCCGGCCACCCAGATCAGACGAACGGACCCTCCTCTGTCACCAGCACAGTCACTGCTCACAAACCACAAAACACCGGATGGTTGTAAACCCCCTAAGGAAGGAACACGGCTGAGTTCATTAGTAAAGGGCCCCACTTCTTGCTGAAACACAAAAAGCAATTCATAGATGGGTTGGGGGTGCGGAAGGAGGGCAAGGAAAGCGGGATGAGGGTAGAGTCTGGAGCCCAATCCTCTCCCCGTGGCAGCTGCCACTTCTCTGTTTCATATGCGAAAAAAAAGAAATAGAAAAGTGGGTTCTGGGGCTTTGGAAGCCCTGGTTCCGACAGGGAACCGGTTCTGTGTGGCTACACGACATCCCGGCTAAGAACAATGTTATCAGTATCAACGTATCCATGGTAACAGATGCACCACCCAACGCAGGATATTCCATAATAGGAGGGTAACAGGGGAACCTGGGAGAGGGTGGGAGAGGGGTCCATGGGAACTCCGTGCCTTCTGCTGAGCGTCTCCGAAAACCAAAACCTGCTGAAAAACTTGTCCGTTAGTAACGAGGATGATAATAATATTAAAGGGCCAGGGGGGAGAGGCTAGGGGAACAGCAGGGAAATAAAAGGCGAATATCTGCAAAGCGTATCAGGGTCTCTGGAAGGAAAACCGTGTCTCGGCAGACTCTCTGTTTTAGGTGATGAAACACGGAAGGAACACAGAGTAGTGACAGTTCAGGAAATGTCATTTGCGGACAGACCGCAGTACAAACTGAGTCACCGCCAACTTGCACTATTTCCGGCGGCGTCTCTCTGTCTCTGTCTTTCTCAGTGGAGTCCCCAGCGGGCAGTGGCTGACCTGCAGGACCTGAGGGTCCCGGGGAGGCCGCCCCTCTCATTGAGACACAGGGGACAGACCCCGGCCGTGGGTGAAGCCTGCTGCCTCTGGGGTCCACGCCAGGGACCCCGGTCCATCGTGGGCGTCCAGGTCAGAGGGGGAAACAGGACGTGGACTCGTTGACTCACTCACTGACCCACAGGCCATCCTGCAGGGGCAGGGCCTGTCTCTCCCCAGGGTGCCCTCAAGGTGTTCCATCCCTGAGCTTTCAGGGCGATGCAGCCCTCAGGGTCCCTGGGACCAGCCAGCCCGTGGGGTTAGTACTCTGCGTGGTGACACTGCGCACCGGGTCTTTCCCACCCCGCATCACCCTGTGCGGTCCTAAAAGTTCAGGGCAGCCGGGGACCCCATTGCTGAGGGCAGCACAAACATCTACCAGGGCTGGGATCTCCTTCTCTAATCCCGGGAGGGGTGTGGTGAGTGGGGAGGGGGCAGTCACATCTCTCCTAATTCAACATCTCCTAGCTAACGACTCTAAGGTCTTCTGGAAAATCTGCCGGACGGAGGGATGATTTGAACATCCTTCGTGCAGCCTCGTGCGGTTTAGCAAGTGGACAAACCCGTGTCACAAGCACGATGTGGAATGCTTGCCTCTGGATTCCCTGTCCCTCCCTCAGCCAGGGGACACCCCAGCCCCTGTAGATGAGATGCACCATCTCCCGAGTTTCCTAGAGAGGGAAGCCCACGGTATGAATCCTGTGGTCTGGCTTTCTTTTATCTCAGCGTGTTTTGAGATTGGTCCACGCCCTTGAGTATACGGGGAGCTCGGTGCTTTTCATAGATGAATCTCACTCCAACCCAGCGCACGTCTGTATCACAGTTGCTAGGTGCATTTTCCCATTGATGGGCGCTTTGGTCATTCCCAGTTTGGGGTGACAAAAAAATCAAGCCGCTGTATGACATTTGGGTACAAGTCTTTCTGTGGAAGGGATTCTTCCTTTATTTGGGGTAAATACCTGAGAGTGAAATTCCCGAGCCGCATAGGAACTGTATGTCTGGCTTTATAAGGTCTAAGAACTGCCTGCTTTTTGCTGTGTGCTCCCCAACATTTATATGCTGAAGCTCTGACCCCCCATGGGATGGTGTTAGGAGGTGAGGCTTTTGGGAGGTGATTAATTAGGGTTAGATGAGGTCATGAGGGTGGGGCCCCCATGATGAGATTAGTGTCCTTAAAAGAGAAGAAGATGCACCAGAGCCCCTCTCTCCATCACGTGAGGTCCCAGTGAGAAGGTGGCTGTCCGAAGGACAAGAAGAAGGTTTTCTCCAGAAACCCAGCCATGCCAGTGCCCTGATCTTAGACATTCAGCCCCAGAACTGTGGGAAATAAGCGTCTGTGGTTTAAACCCCTCGACTAATGGTATTTGCTATGGCAGCTCGAGCAGGTTAATGGCAGACTGTTCTCCAAGGCAGCTGCACTATTTTAGATCCCCACAAACAGCGCTTGAGGGTGCTGGGTCGTCAGCATCCCTAGCAGCTCTCGTTATGATCTTTTTCGTAACCTTCCCGCTGCTTGTTTCTATATATATATGAGCTTTGATAGAATGCCTACCCTTAGATATCAAAACGTCTGCGTGATTCCAAAAAGGACCTTTATTTATTTATTTATTGAGGCTGCACCGCATGGCTTGCAGGATCTTAGTTCCCCGACCAGGGATGGAAACTGCAACCCCTGCAGTGGAAGCACAGAGTCCTAACCACTGCACCGCCAGGGAAGTCCCTGTCAGTAGCTTTTAGCTGAAAAGAAAGAATGATTTCTCAGCTCAGTGATACCGTCTTATGGGCTCTTCCCTCCCTGGGAATTTGGTTACAACTTTGCTGGTTTAATTTATAACAAGAGCCTTTTTGAATCCTATATCATACCTGTGGGCGAAGTTAAATTTTCATAACACCCTAAACATCCCCTACCCCGCAAAATCATCTTACCATACATTCAGCGTGTTCATCAAGTGCGTCTAAAACCTGTAGCAGATGGTACCCCGTAACGAACGTCGTTCAAGCTCTCTGATGAAGGTGCAGGTTTGACAAGAGTTCCTGTGACCCCCCAAAGAGGTTTTGTTTTCTTATCTTGTCACTGACGATGAATAGACATACAGTGAATTACACATGAGGCCTCGCTGGGGTCGTCACGTTAAATGCTGTCCCACAGTCCAGAAATGTTTCCTCAAGGCCCCGGGGGGGCACCGGTCTAAAATGTCCAAACATCCAGGAAGAAAACACCCATCTCCTTCATCTGGCTAGTGGCTCTAGGTTCTAAAATCCTCCTCTGGTCTGAAAGTGTCAGGAAATTAGCAACTTTATCTTTGGTTTTTGGGGGGGGGGGTTGTTGGTTTTTTTTTGCGGTACGCAGGCCTCTCACTGCTGCGGCCTCTCCCGTTGCGGAGCACAGGCTCCGGACGCGCAGGCTCAGCGGCCACGGCTCACGGGCCCAGCCGCTCCGCGGCATGTGGGATCTTCCCGGACTGGGGCACGAACCCGTGTCCCCTGCATCAGCAGGCGGACTCTCAACCACTGCGCCACCAGGGAAGCCCTGCTCATTCCTTTTTGAAGACGTTCACTTATCTTGTTTTCTTTTGTCCTTGAAAGACAAAAGACATTGTAGTACCTAGCAAACTGGTTTGCCTCGCCCAAAGTTGTAAAGATTCCGCTTTTTTTTTTATTCTGAGGGGTGTGTACTTTTAGCTCTTACCTTTAGGGTTTTCATCCACATTTGCTTTCTTCGGAAAGCACGTCCCCTCAGAGCAGGGGCCCCGTCACAAAAGGCAACGTTGATTCCTATCAGTACGGAGTGCACAAAAGAACTCACTTTGCAATAGCTGAACTTAGGAACTTTTCCTCCTAAATGAATAGGGGACAGGAAAGAAGGGAGAAGAGGCTTCAATGGGAAAAAAAAAAAAATGGCTTGCTTTCAAACCCGGGTCCACAGCAGGGAAAGTGCACTGGCCCGCCAGGGAATTTCCTACAGATGGGTATCTTTAGGAAAGACAGATGGATTTCTAGGAGAACAAATGGTGCATAAGAAAGTCTGTGAGAATGTTTGTTTATGCCAGTACAGTGGTACTGTCTTCAAGGCCATAAAACTTCCCTGGAGACAGAATTTATGATGGTTTCAACCCTTTCCTGGGAGTGAAGTGTCCCAGAGGGAATTTATGGCATGCTTCACTCCCAGAAGTTTTTGCTTTCAGTCTGATAAGAGAAACTCCGAGAAGCCTTATTTTTCCTGCATCTGTTGAATCCCAAATATCTTCTGCTTAAAATAATTTCATACCCATCCTGGGGTTCCGAGGGGGTTCCCACATTTGCAGACAAGGCTGAGAAGAGAGCCACTTACCATCTTTCCTTTGTTCTGTCTACAGGGCAGCCTCTCTAAGCGAGACCCCGTAAGTACCCCTTCCTTTCTCTGCAGCCTCCCTGCTTGGGTTTTAGATGCTCAAAGTTGAGCCCTCAGCGGGCAGCCAGCACAGCTCAGCCCCGGGTCCCACTGAGCCCCTTTAGGGGTCACCGGGCTTTGTCTCCGATGGTGAAGCTGTGATTTCCCAAATGCCTCTGACTCAGCTCAAGGAGCCTGTTGTCACCCGCCCCGAGGAGAGAGCAACGTCCTTCTTCCCAATGGAGCTACTGACACCTTCTCAGTACACAGTGTAGCGACCTGAAAGCGCCCCCCTAAAAGTCATGTCCACCCAGAACCACAGAATGGGACTTCATTTGGAAGCAGGGCCTTTGCAGATGTGATGAAGTGAAGGATCTGTCCTCTGTGTAGAAAGAATCAGAATAACCCCAACCTCACTTCCCAAGGGCATGGGGACCCTGCCCGAGATGTGGGCACAGACGGACAGCTGTGAGACCCAGGTGCAAGACGGCAAAGCCCCTTAGGGCCCTGCCATTGCGGGGAGGGAGGGGAATATGGACCGAGGAAGCGGGTCCCAGGTGTCCGCCGGGTGTCAGGATGCTCTCCTGCGATGTGCACACGCTCTGCCTTCGCCCTGTTCCCAGCCTGGCGTTTGTCACCAAAGTCCATCACAAGATCCTCTTTTCTTTTAAAGGTTTTCCAAAGAGGAGGTGATAAAAATGAGTAGCGAATGCCCGATTCTGCTGTGATGGGAGAGCACACCGCCCGCATGCGTGTGAAGCGCGTGTCCTATAAAATCTGGAGTGAATGGAGCTCCACGCAGCACTTCGGTGAGTCTCCCGGGAACACCCGAGGCCACCGATGCCTGGCCAGGGGGGAGGGAAGCAGGGGCCCTTCCTCTGAATCCTGCTGCTTGACCCTCCTTCTTTTTTGGGGGGGGGGGTCAGTTTCTCTTTTATTTCAAATAGTTTCACCTTCATTAAGAGCTTACAAAACAGTCAGGTATATGCATTATCTCATTGAATCTCCATTTTGCGAGGAGGTAACTGTAAGTTCAATTTTAATGCTTGTTCTATAAATTAAAAACTTGCACATTAATAATTGAACTGTTAAAAGATTATGTGTTCCTGGAAACCATTCTCCTATAGAATAGTAACAGTACAGAGGTTGGTTGGTAGGAAGGAATCTTCTGTCTCTTAGAAGGACCCTGTCATCGGATATAGGGCCACCCTCCTCCAGGAGGACCTCGTCACACCCTTCACTGCATCACATCTGCAGAGACTCTCTTTCCAAATAAGGTCCCGGTTCCCAGGGTATAGGATGGGGACACATCTTTACGGGGGTCCACTGAGCCAACTGCAGGGCCCCTCCCAGCAGAGGGGCCCCAGGGTGGGTCCCGCAAGCTCTCTGATTAAACACACAACCTGCAGCCTGTCCTGCGGCCCTACGCGCCCTCCCATGTTTCTGGGGTAACCCTATGGGGAGGGCCCCACCCAGCTGCAACCACAGGAACACACGCTGCTGTGGGTCACTCCTGCCTCGGTCTCACTGGGAGGTCTCTGAGGCTCTGGCTGCCCGTCACCCCCCACCCCAGGGATGTCACCCTCGTGGGGTCAGCCAGGGTGTCCCCACTTCTCTCCCCACATGAGGGGGCTCTGACCTCCAGAGTGCCTCCCTCCTTCAGGGGGCCGGGAGGGGTATCACAAAGTGAGTTGCCTGAAAATCTGACAGCTGCCATCTGTCAGCACGGCTGGCTTGGTTCCTGGCAGGAAATGCCAAGGGTTGGCCCCGTAAGCTCAAGGTTGGCAGACCCACAGGGCACCTCATGCAGCCTCATGCCTGCCCTGTAGGACCAGCAGAAAACCCACAAGGTCGGGATCCACCCAGTCCCTCCCTCCAGGGCTCCCTCGGGATTCATTAGCAGCCAACAGGGCATGAGCTCTAAGTATGCACCTGCTGAATGCCTAAAAGAAGGGCTGCCCCACCCCTTCCCCAGAGAGGAGCTACCAAATCCATGTCTGAGCCTCCTTCCCCATAGGCAGTGGGTTCATGGCTTGCAGAAGGGGTCCAGGCTACACGAGTCAAGTCAGAGTTCCCCCAGAAAAGCCTCATTTGCAATTAAAACGAAAACAACACACACACACACACACACACACACCTTTCTCTCATCCTTGACATTTCACAATTACACATTCATTCCTTTGGTTATGTAGTGCAGTATTGAAAGTTAATATCCATTGAGAAGGAAGGCATTGTGTGGTATTAGCTGTGCCCTCGTGGAAATGTAATTGGTGGGTCCTGTCTTGTGAGCAGCAGGGTGGGAAATATGGGGACAGTGAAAAGGGGTGGGGTGGGGTGGGACAGGATCGCAGAAGAATCGATTCTTCACTGCCAGGATTCCCACGTTCCTCAGGTCCCTGTGTCTGGAAGTTCTCTTCTCCTCTGCTCAGCCCTGCTTCCCCCGCCCCACAGTCTGATACCGGGTTGGTAGCCGACGTGTGCAAACCTGACCACCCGGTCACTCCTGACCCTCTGCGCCTCTGTCCCATCAGGTTTCCCAGAGAAGAACTTCCTTGTGGTCCTGATCGGGCTGGTGGTGAGGGCAGCGGTTTTGTCCAGCATGGGCCTGAAATTCCTCTGTAAAAGGCAACACCCGCCCCCCACCCCCACCCCCCAAAAAACCTCGAGAACAGCATGACGGAGGCCACACACAAAAGGGCCCACGCCTGTCACCCCGTGCACGCAGAATGGCCAGAAACCCAGATTCAAAAAGCAGATTTGAGGTTGCTTAGGGCGGAGGGAGGGGAATGAGGGCAGGGGGCGGCTGCTAAAGGGATGGCCCGTCTGCTGCCTGAGCCCCATACGTGGCCCAATGTCCGCACTTGTTCTCTCCTGATGGCCGGGTCGGGGGGAGTTTGATTTTCCCGTGTGCTTGCGGGCTTTACGCTTCCCGCAAAAGGCAGTCATTATTTTGTGCTCCAAAGAATAAACTTTAAAAAGAGATTAGGATTGACATAAATACGCTACCATGGGTAACAGATAAGCAGTGCGAACCTGCGGCATAGCACAGGGAGCTCAGCTCCGGTGCTCTGTGATGACCTAGGTGGGTGGGATGGGGGAGGGGGATGGAAGGAAGGTCCAAGAGGGAGGGGATATAGGTATACATAGAGCTGAATCACTTCATTGTACAGCAGAAACTAACACACCATGGTAAGGCAATTATACGCCAATAAAAAATGAATAAATTAGTGTATTGATTAAAAAGAAGAGGCTTTCAAGAAAGAGGCAAAGCCAGGGGTCTCTGCAGAGAGCACACGCGTGTCTGGAAGACGGGTCCTGAGGACGCCACCGGGCAAAGCGACTGTGAGCTCAGTACCGGTTAGGGGCTGTCCCTGGTGTCACAATTCAGAACCACCTGCTGGGTGACCGTCCAGGCACGGGCGATGGAGGCCGGCTATGGTCACAGCCACCACACGGGGGCAGCGGTGAGCAACCCGCCCATTTCCCGGCCCCAGTTTCTCAGCTTCCCAGGCCCCGAGGGGGGTGGTGTCTGGCCCGAGGGGTCGACTCAGGGCGGTGGCATCAGCCCTGGCTGCAGATGCAGGCTCTGCCCCCTTTGCCGGCTGGCTCGCCACACCTGTGCAGCATGTGTTGAATGCCAGGTGACCACCTGGAGTGCTTGGGGCACGGGCATCCCTAGGAGACCACCCAGCCAAGGGGCTGCGGGCGTGTGGAGGAAGGTGGGGGCATCCCATGTCCGCTGCGGACGTCTGTGGACCATTGCATACACAAGGACCAGAATCACTGATGGAGCGTCTTGGGGTTCTCCTATAGCATGCAGCCCTGGGGGACACCTGGAGAGACTTGGGGAGTCCTGGGGGGCTTGGGAATGTGTAGGGCCGCCAGGGCCTCCGTCTGGGGGGATGATAGTGGCTTTGGCACCAGACAGAGGTGATGGTTGCACAACACTGGGAATGTGCTGAATGCTGTCAGACTGTGCGCTTAGCATGAATTCTGCAGCTCGCGAGTTAAACGTCGATAAAGCCGTTTTTAAGAAAGAAAAGAACGAACACATCACGGGCACCTTCATCTCCGAGATGCCTGCAATCCAGGTGGAGGGATGGGTTTTCGCCGTCTCTTGGGGGGCAGACAGACAGACAGCCTCCGACTTAGGACAGACGGCCCCATCCTTGCTGTCACACTACCACGTGCAGACTTCGGAGCTGGCATCTGTGCTCCGCCCTGACCCTCCCCTGTCCGGGTGTGACCTCTCTCCCTTTCAGGGAAAACCGTTTATGATAAGTAAAGAAAACGAAAAATCGCCCGGATGTTTATTCACGGACTTGTATGAATGCAATGGTGTGGGCTGTGCAGAAATTGTAAGGAGACGTAGATTCATTTCTGCGCCTAAGGAAAGATATTCGTGGTGTATTTTTAGTAAAATTAAAAAGTGACAGGACTTCCCTGGTGGCGCAGTGGTTAAGAATCTGCCTGCCAATGAAGGGGACACGGGTTCGAGCCCTGGTCCGGGAAGATCCCACATGTGGCGGAGCCTAGAGCCCGTGAGCCACAACTACTGAAGCCCGTGCGCCTAGAGCCCGTGCGCCTAGAGCCCGTGCTCCTCAACAAGAGAAGCCACCGCAGTGAGAAGCCCGCACACCACAACGAAGAGTAGCCCCCGCTCGCTGCAACTAGAGAAAGCCCACTCGCAGCAACGAAGACCCAACGCAGACAAAAATAAATAAATAAATTTATTAAAAAAAAAAAGAAAGAATGAGCGAAGGCATTGAGGAAAATAATCACAAACTTCCCCCCAAGGTGGCCAACATGGGGCATCCCCAAAACTCGATATGAACAACAAAGACACCTATCTCCCTGCCCATCTTCCAGCCACGGGGGGAAGAAGGACAAAGGGAGTACAGACAGGACGAGGATGGAAAACGCCCAGCTGAGGACAGTTCTCTTCGGTGGCGTGTCTCTACAACCCCACATTAAACATCCAGGCTGGGTTCCGTCCACACGCAGAAGAGACCCATCTCCCAGGCGGGGCTCGCTCAGGCTGTTGGCCAGGGAAGCAAACAGCAGAGTCGCGCCCCAGACACAGAGGGAGACGCCCGCTCCGATTTCCTGGGACGCCCTGAGCCCAACCGAAGACAACACTACAAAGAAACGGGCGTTTCACGAAAGGCTGCGGCCACTGATAAGGAAGATTTCATTTAGAAACTTCCATGTTTGGGGTTGGGCCAGAGCTAAGAAGGCGTCTCTTTCAAAAGACGTGCGGTGCTTCAGAGAAAATAGAAAAGATGAGGTCTAAGTGGAGGAAACACTCGCTATCGCTGTGGCCGAGGAACCCGTGACCCCGAGATACCCTGTGTCATCACCCCAGAGAGCCTCTGGCCACGACGCCACCTGAGACAACCTGGACCTGGAAAGACGGGCTTCTCGTGGGAGCATCAGCTCCGGCTACGGATGGGCTTGGCCCCGGCACACTCTTATGTACACGGATGGGTTTACAATAAAAATCAGAACCTGGCAAGTCAGCCCAAGCCTGGGCTGGCCACCGGCAGGTTCCAGAGCGGACCTGTGCACCGGTGGGACAGGCACCCTATGGGAAGGGTAAGCTTCCCTGGCATGGGGCCGGGGACCCGGGCAGGTTTCAGGAGGCCAGAGGGAGGGGGTCGGGGTGCACGGTGAGAGAAAAAGAGTGTTATTTCTTACAGCAGAGTCCAGGGCGGCTCTAACAACCACACACTGAGGGCCTAAAACCACAGGCATCCATCGTCCCCCCAGTCCTGGAGACCAGAAGCCTGAGGTCAAGGTGTCCCAGGGCCGCGCTCCCTCCAGAGGCTCCAGGGGAGGGTCCTTCCCGCCTCTTCCAGCTCCTGGGGGCTCCAGGCGTCCCTGGGCTCGTGGCCGCGTCCCTCCCGTCTCTGCCTCTGTCTTCACGGGGCTTCTCCTCTGTGTCTGGGTCTCTCGCCTTCTGTGTCTTAGAAGGACCCTGTCATTGGATGTAGGGCCACCCTCCTCCAGGAGGACCTCAGCTCAGATCTTTGACTTTATCCCATCTGCAAAGGCCCTGTTTCCTACTAAGGTCCCGTTCTGAGGCTCTAAGGGATGTGAACTTGGAGAGTTATTAAAAAGTGCAGCAAAGATTACCACCCCCAGCGGACAGGGCGCTGGTGGTCCCTAAGTGCCGGGGCCCCCAGAAGCAGCAGCTGGGAGGACAGGTCTGCAGGTTCCCCGAGAACGCAGAGGGTACAGCTCACCAGCGCCGTGTCCGTGCCCGGAGCGCCAGGCCAGGAATCTTACAGCAAGGCGTGTCCCCTCCTCCAGGAAGACGCTCCGCCACCACGGCGGAAGTGCTTTTGTTGGGAAAGGTCATGAGAGCAGCCCCTCCCCTCGGGAGAATCCCGGAGACCAGCCCGGCCTGACCCCGAGGGCACGGCCCAGCCTTGTGCCGGGAAGTGGCCCTGGAGGGTCTCTGGGGACCTCAGAGCGCACGGGGTACCCTGTGCCTCAGCCTGCGAATTTCTTTATTTTTCTTTCTTTTTTAAGAAAATATTTATTTATTTATTTGGCTGCGTCGGGTCTTAGTTGCGGCAGGCGTGTGGGATCTTAGTTCCTTGAACAGGGATCGAACCCGGGCCCCCTGCATGGAAAGCGCGGAGTCTTAGCCACTGGACGGCCAGGGAAGTCCCCTCAGCCTGTGATGTTCACTTCTCGCTCTTGCCCTGGGCTCTCAGACCGGCAGGACTGCAGGTCCCGACGTGCACCCCACCACGCCCGAGGGACTTCCGGTTTAGAGGCAGAGCGCGGGGTGGGGGGGGGAGGGGAGGGGGAGGGGGGAGGGGGGACTCCCTGGAGACAAGAATTTCTCTCTGCACGTTTTTCGGGACGGAAGACTAGATACAAGTCTCCCCGTGAGAGAGAGGTTCCTGAAACGCTTCAGAGCAGGAGTGGATGTTGGCGTCTAAACCAGAATAGATTTGAAGTGGGTCCGGGGCCCCCCAGGGGCTGGATATGGTGGCCCCAGGAAGGTCAGGTTCTGCCCTCAGGATGGACCCGCTGGACCCAACAGGGTGTGTGAGACGCAGGCCCCAGGGAGACGGGCTGAACCCCGCCGGAAACACGCGTGTGTCTGTAGCGACAGACAGACAGACGGAACGTTTTCCCTTAAATAAATAAACACATATTTAATATTTAATGTATACGAATGCACTTATACACCAAGGTTAATTAATAGACATGAACGCTATGTAACATTGATGCAAACATTAATTAATGTACACCATGTAAGTCATACATTAATGCACCTGTATGATTATAATATACTATATACATGTAGTCTTTTATTTAGTTGTTATTTACTTTAAAAAAACTAATTTATTTATTTTTGGCTGCGTTGGGTCTTCATTGCTGTGCGCGGGCTTTCTCTAGTTGCGGCGAGTGGGGGCTGCTCTTCTTTGCGGTACGCGGGCTTCTCATTGCGGTGGCTTCTCTTGTCGCAGAGCTCGGGCTCTAGGCGTGTGGGCTTCAGTAGTTGTGGCTCAAGGGCTCTAGTGCGCAGGCTCAGCAGTTGTGGCACACGGGCTTAGTTGCTCCACGGCATGTGGGATCTTCCTGGACCAGGGCTCGAACCCATGTCCCCTGCATTGGCAGGCGGATTCTCAACCACTGCGCCACCAGGGAAGTCCCTATTATTTACTTTTAAACTTTTTATTTTATATTGGAGTATAGTTGATTACCAGTGTTGTGTTAGTTTCAGGTGTGCAGCAAAGTGATTCAGTTACACATATATATTCTTTTCCAGATTTGTTTCCTATTACAAGATATTGAATAGAGTTCCCTGTGCTACACGGTAGGTCCTTGTTGGTTATCCATCCTATATATAGCACTGTGTACATATATTCTCTTAAATATGTGAGCCTACTTTGATTTAAGGTGGTCCTGCAACTATTTCATCATAGAATCACAGTCACTAGTATTGTTAGCATTTTACTGTGGTGTTTGAAGGACATGTAGCCAAAAAGCGTCATCTCATGGCGAAACCCTGTCTCATAAACGTTGTTGGGAGGATGGGAAGCCCGGGCGCCTGGATGATAAGGGTGGGAGCCCATCACTTTTATGTCCACGGGCCGGTCGAAGCTCTGTGCCGTGGCCTGCGTTCTGGGTACGCGGGCCCAGCCGGAGGCCGCGTGGGAAGGGGGTTTAGGGGCTGTGTTGCTGGGCGGTGACCATGGCCACAGGGAAGCAGCCCCCCGGGAACTGATCCACTGCATCCCGCGGGGGGGCGTCCCGCCCCTCGGCAGGTCCCTAGGAGCCCCCCGGCGGCCGGTCTCCCAACGGGCATGCGGCCTTGGGCTGTCGTCTGCCGTCCAGGGGGCCGCGGGTTTCCTGGGGCGGAGGTGCTGCCGACCCCGCCCTCCTCGCCGAGCCGGCCATGCCCCCGGGTCGCGTGGCAGGTGCTAGGCGCTGGCTGGACAGGCTGCTATTCTGGTCTCTCCCGGCCCAGCTGCTCCGTGCCCTGGCCTTGCCCACCCCCTTTCCCGGTTCCCCATTTCTGTTCCCCGTAGCTCCTTCCCCACATGGAGGGCTGGATTCCAGGCACACAACGCACACTCCCCACGCCGCCAGCCCCCGGGTGTGTGGGGGCTTTTCTGAAATTAGTCATTGCTTGTCTGACGGCACTAAACCGCTGATGGGGACGGAGCCGGGGGCCCCGGAGTGGGCGGCCGAGGGGTCTGTGGTCCCATGGAGGGAGACGGCTCAGCACGCATGCGCCCCTGGGCCTCTGTCGCCTCCTCTGGGTAGCGCCACCATCCTCTGCCTCACCTGGTCCCACCCCCCATCCGGAGACCCCCCCCCAAACACTAAACCTCAAGTCTTCCCCGGGGTTATAGCGACACCGGCGGGGCTGCGGGGGGATTTGGGGGTGTGGCCTTCATGGAACAGACTTGACACCAGTGGCCCCTGTTTGTCCTCTTGTCACCCCACGTACGCACGCCCAGGGCCTCCGGTTGGCAAGGTTCCCGGGGTCTGTGCCGTGCCCGCACGTTTGGGCTGCCTTGGGGCTGAGTATCCCCACGGACAGTCAGGGCTCAGCTTTTTTGGATCTGCTGAGCTAATGAGCACCTGTCCTGTGGCCTGGAGGCCCTGCGGTGCTTTTCTGTTGTGTCTTCCTTTTCTACTGGGGTTTTGGGCTTTTCGGGGAAAACTAAAAGGGCAGGAAGGAGAGGAGGGAGGGAGAGAGGGAGAGAAAGAGAAAGAAAAGAAAGAAGGGTCGTGGGGCATCCGCCCCAGACCCAGGAGTCAGAACCCACATCTGAACGTCACCCCTCAGCATCTGGGGGCGCATTGCCAGGAAAGGGGTCCAGCCTGGGCTCAGCCCCGTGGATGAAGTCCACTCTGGACTGTCATTCCTCAGCTTTGTCATCTGTGCCCACCCCTGCCCCGCACTGCATCTGCCTAGACACCCCCTGCCCCGGCATCGCTGTGCTTCAGTCCCAGACGAAGAGGGACCCTGGGCAGACATGAGGTGTCCACCAAGAGTGGGCACTGCCTAGCGTGCCTTTCACAGTCGCCTCAGGTCTTAGCAAGATGCTCACCAGCCCTGAACAGGGATGAGGGGATGGGCGTCTGGTCCTTCCCTTGGGGAGACGTGGCTTTTGTCTGTCAGAGGCGCTGGTCAGCCACCGAGACTCGTGCTCTGCGGGAAGTGGGCGGCCGTCACAAAGGACCCCAGGCTGCTCGGCTTAAATCCACAGGCCTGCACCCTCCCCCAGCCCCGGGGACCAGACGTCCGAGCTCAACGTGCCCCGGGGCTGCGCTCCCTCCAGAGGCTCCAGGGGAGGGTCCTTCCCGGCTCTTCCAGCTTCTGGGGGCGCCAGGCGGCTCCCACCTCTGTCCTTGTGTGGCTGTGCCCTCCCTGTGTCCCTGTCTCCCGGGGGCCACCTTCTCATAAGGACAGCAGTCCCATGGGACATAGGGACCAGCCGGTTGCAGGTGGAGTCTGTGTTACCTTAATCCACTACACCTGTGACGGCCCTGTTTCTGAATAACCCGGGCTCTGAGAGTCCAGGTGGGTGTGCACTGGGGCTGTGGAGTAGACAGGAAACACTGGAGGAGACAAGAGGACCTGCCTCAAGGGAGAGGGTGGAGGGACGGACACGTGGGGCTGGGGCTTGGGAGCGGCGACAGGCAGATGCCAGGTGTAGGGCGAAGGCAAGGGATGCCCAGGAGGGCCCGGGTGAGGGAAGGTCACCTGGGAGCACGTTGGTAGGGGCCAGGCTGAGAGCTGCGTGAGTCCCGTGCAGCCAGCGCGTCGGGGGCCCGGGGTCACCTCCCTGTCCCCTTGGGCACGAGCGGTCATTCCAATGGGACCTCGAAGGAAGGGGCCAGGGCCCCGGCCATTCACGCTGACCGGCTTTACCCAGGACACGGCTCCGGGAAACTGCCCAAGCCGGGTGAATGGCGGGAAGCCACTAGGATTGTGACAAAGAGGAACCTGCAAACAGAAGTGAGAACAGGAAAAGCAGACTTTGAAAGCAAGGGTGTTCCTTCCAGGAGAGCACAGAGCTGCAGTCCTGTTCCTGACCCCAGACCGTAATTCTGAGCTGAGGGGTGCAGAGCGCTCCTGGACCTGGTCACACCCTCAACGCATTCTCCCCGCCTCCCCGGCTCACTGGGGCTTAGTTTTTAGGGGTGGGGCTGACCCCGGAGGCTATAAAAACACTGATGAGAGAAGAAACAAGGTTCTTTCTCTTTCGGGAGGCTGCCTGCAGCACAGCTGAGAAGCCAGGAGAGCTTGGGGCCCACCCCCAGGCCAGCTAGACCAGCACCAGGAGAGGGTGCCTGCATCCCAGGTAAGACCCCGGGGCCGGGCTTGGGGGCGGGAGGCAGGCAGCGGCCTCGACTGCTGTCCCTGGAGACTCAGTACTGACCGCCAGCCCCGGGGGCGGGGGCGGGACCCCCAGGACTTGAACGTGGCTCGTGGCCGCTGAGATGTGTCATCCGGGGCAACACACAACGGATTCAAAGCCTTTATGCCCAAGGATGCCGAGTGTGTCACGGACCCCGGTTACGGGATCCGACCGCGGTGCCACCCTGTACTAGGCTGGGTGCCCGGGGGTCTTGACCACCTCTGTGTCTTGCGCCGGGTCCTGTGCGTTGGCCGAATGGATGAACGGTTCGGAGTGGCTCTCCCCGGACGAGAGGCTTCCCCCTAATCACAGTGCCCCCGACTCCTGCAGGCTCACACTTGCCCCCAGACGCAGGCAGGCGAGCTGCCGGGGTGCAGAGCCCCAAGGCCCCTTCCCTCGCCCCGGTCCTGCTGAGCCTGGCCCCATCCCCCGCCTCTGGGGGCTTGACTCTGCCCAGGGACGCCTCTTCTCTTTGCGATCTGGGGGCAGCAGGATACGTCGATGACCCTCATGCAATGTGGGTGTTTAAAGGACGTGAGCTTCTCCGAGCAAGGAGAGATGCCTGTGGGTGGGCTCAGTGTCGCGGGGCTGGAGCCGTGTGTACCTGTGGGGCTCGGCTCACCTGAGCAGACGCCAGGAACAGACACCCACCCCTGCCTCGACGCCCACGGGGGCCCGTCTTCATCGATCAAAGAGGAGCCCGAGGCCGTGCTCATCCAATATTCTTCTCCCCGTGGATCCACGTCTGGGCCTTTTGTGAGCGCGGCGTTTACTCCTCTGGATCGTGAGGCCCGGCTGGGAGGCACCTCCCCTGAAGCTTTGTGCCCGACGCCTGGCCCTCCTCACCCTCATCCCTGTACCACAGATAGATGGTTTGGCGTCTGTCTCGGGACACCTCCCCGTGATGGGCAGTTCCGGATCTGACCCGTTGCCTTGTCCTGGGAAGGGGTCTCTCGGGCTTCCCTCCACCCAGTTTGGCAAGAAGGACCCTGGGTGTCGGCTTCTGGTGTCAAATCTGTGTGAAAGTTGGCACTTTTGGGGGACCAGGTCAGTCCTGGGGAATCTTGTGGGAGCCCCAGACCTGGATGGGGGAGAAGGTGAGACCCCAGATGGATGGAGTCCGGGTTGGGTCTCATGATGGGGCTGCTGGACAGGCCCTGAAGGAGGTAGGGTGCGTCCTGGGCCCCCCCCAATCCCAGCCAAGACGCTCCAGGTGGGATGGCGGGGAGTGGCGGTCAGGTCTTTGGGCGACCCTGACTGGCACAGAGAGCCTGAGGCCCTGCTGAGGGTGTGGCCCCCCGAGGCGGATGAGGGTCCAAGGCTCTGCTTGGGTGGCAGCCCCAGGTCAGCCTCCAGGTGCCAAGGGCATTTGCATGAGTGACTCAGGTGGGGGGGGGATGGGTGGGGTCCGTCGGGAGACCCTGCCGCTGGGGCCCGGAAGGTGCAGACGGTGGACCCCCGGGGGAGGGTCTAGGAGAGCCGGCCTGCAGAGGGGGACTTCATGGGGACCTGGGGAAAAGCTCTGGCAGGAATGATGAGACAGCACGGGATTTAGTGACCGTAACTCGGTCTGTTTAGGAAACTGCGTTGTACTTCATGCTCTTAACTAAACTTCCTTCAACTGTTCTGTGAGCCCAGTGTTTCCTGGTGCTGCGTGGAAGGTGATTTCTGGGTTCCGGGATGGGGCTGGAGCCAAGGGTGAGCTCAAACCCCAGGGCGGGAGCTTTTTAGAGAGGCTGACACACACACACACACACACACACACACACACGCACGCACACACGCACGCACACACACACGCACGCACACAGACACATGTGCAGACCTGCATACACGCAGGAATGCATGTACACATGCACACACAGACCTGTGTAATGTGTGTGCGCAATACACACAGATACACACATGCACACATGCATGCACACAGACGTACATGCACACACAGACACACAAAGACCTGTGTAATGTGTGCACACACACAGAGACACATGCATGCATACACAGCACACACAGAGACACACAAACACATGTAATGTGTGCACACACGTGCGTGCATATGCATATAGAGACATGCAGCGCACACAGATACATATACAAGATGCAGAGATATGCACACAGATACACACGTGCACACATGTGCACACACAGTGCACAGACACATAAACACAAGTAATATGTGCAGACACATGCATACACATGCACACAGGCATGTGGTATACACGGGTGCATACACACGTGCACACACACATACGCACACACGCACACACGTGCACACATGCACACACACGTGCTCACGCACGGGAGGCTCTCCTCCCGGAAGCAGCTCCCTGCGCTCGGAGCAAGACAGCCCTGGGGGCTCAGCCTCCTCCCTGCCGCCACCCCACGCGGCCACTGTCTCTTCTCTTCCAGCTGGTGCCCGCCCTCCTGTGGGAGCTGCCTTGGCCATGGCTTTCGTCTGGCTGGCGGTCTTCCTGGTGCCCGTCTCCAGCCTGCTGCCACCGGACCACGGTAGGAAAAGCCGGAGGAAAAGCCGCGTGTGGTCTGTGGGTCCCTGGGGCTGTGTTGCTTTTCAGTGAAACTGTTTACGTTGGGGTCACGGTCGAGTCACTCGGCTGCCATGAGAGACAGTGCGGACACTTCCCACGTAGCCTTCCCCTCAGTCACCCCGGCGGGTTCATCTTGCAAAACTGGTACCTCACAGACAGGATGTTCATCCCGATATGGTCAAGACACTACGTCCAGAGCTCTGGGTGTAGCTACGGCGCTGGGACCCGGCAGTGTGCTTGGATGTATTGTCACCCTCTGTCTGGGTCGGAAGAACCCCGTGCAAACATTAGGGTGATGGGCTGAACTGGGTCCTCGCCAGATGCATGCGCTGAAGTCCTAACGAACAGAACCTGTCAACCGGAGTTATTTGGAAATAGGGTCTTTACAGACGTCCCTGAGTTAAGATGAGGTCACGTGGGTGGATCCCCGTCCAGAACAATGGGTGTCCTTAGGAGGAGGGGAGATTTGGACCCAGGCATGGACACAGGGAGAAGCCAGGTGGCGATAGAGGAGAGATTGGGGTGATGCAGTCACAAGTGCAGGAACGCCTAGGACTGGGGCAGGGCAGCTCCCAGAAGCTGCAGAGGTTCTCCAGCTGGAACGGATTCTCCCTCTGAGTCTGTGGGAAGAACCAATCCTATAGCATCCTGGCCTCCGGGACCGGGAGATAAAAATCCAGGTGTCATGAGAGATGCGTCGTCTGGAGCTTGGACAGGCAGATGAGCAACGAGTAAGATGCTTTTGGGGCAACTCCATCCTGTTTTTCTCACATTTGTAACGGAGATTTATGGGGGGTAGGGTGCAAACCAGGGTCTCCGTGGCGTCCAGGAAGTTCCCACCATCTTCAAGCACGGTGGTGATGGGTAGGAAACAATTCGCGACGTGATAGTGAAGTTCGACCGTGACACACGATAAGGAGGTGAAAAGACAGTGATGTAGGTTCTTAAGCTGCCGTGCCCACCTCTGACTGTCAGTGTCCGGCTGACTTCGGGTGACAGGTGTGGCTGGGAGAGAATATCCCAGGTGGGGCAGGGTGCAGAGCCAGTCTGCTGCTGGTGGAGAGCGCCCACCACCAGGCAGCAGAACCCCCAGGGGAGCCATGCCCTCGGCCCCGGAGAGTCTACGTTTCCTGGGCGCCCAGTAGTGAGGGCGCCCAACTCGGGGTGCAAAGACCTGGATGCTTACAGGAGTACAAGAGATATGGTGCCCTCCAGGCGGGCATGCTGCCTTGGGGAGGGTCTGCAGAGAAGCCCCTCCCATCAGGGCTTCGCTGAGTGACCGGTGGACCCGGGACAGTGAGCAAGCCTCCTGTCCAGCTCGCACAACACGCACATGTGGAGCAGCGCTTCAGGCAACGGGAGCAGAGTGCACCCCCTCACCATGGACGCTGGGTGCTTGCATCAGGCGCCGCGCCCTGTGCCGCTGTGATGGCCACAGCATTGCCTAACCATGAGAAGTTCGTTCCTTCCTCAAAGAGTAGTGGAGTTCAGATGCTGTGAGTGTGTGTGTGTGTGTGTGTGTGTGTGTGTGTGTGTGTGTGTGTGTGTGTTAGGGCATAGGTATCATTCTTCTGGGGACTGCTGGCTTACTCAGCTCAGGCTGCCTTAACAAAATACCATAGTCTGGAGGACTTGAGTGACATACATTTATTTATCCCAGTCCTGGAGACCAGACGTCTGAGGTCAAGGTGTCCCAGGGCCACGCTCCCTCCAGAGGCTCCCGGGGAGGGTCCTTCCCGCCTCTACCAGCTTTTGGGGGCTCCAGGCGTCCCTGGGCTTGTGGCTGCCTCCCTCCTGTCTTCACAGGGGGTTCTCCCCGGGTGTGCACCTGTACCCAAATTTCCCCTCTTAATAAGGACACCAGTCGGATTGGGTTAGGGCCACAGTATGGCAGCGGGACCTCATCTTAATTAATTACATCTGCACTCACCCTATTTCCAGCTAAGGTCCCGTTCTGAGGTTAGGACTCCAGCATGATTTGGGGAGGGCTGGGGAAAGGACACAGTTCACTCCATCCCAGGGGCTCTGTTCCATGTACAGACCCGGGACCCTTACATGCGGATGGACCTGGGAAGCTCCATCATCTCCTTGGAGGAGCTTGTAGACGGATCACACGGGAGTTTTTACAGGTCTGAGCTAAAAGGACCATACATTGCTTCTGTCCATTTCCTGGACTCCAAGTCAGTCACGTGGCCGCACCTGGTGACCAGAGGGGCCGGGAGATGCAGGAGGTCTGGGAGGGGAGGGGGCTTTCTCCACGCCTGAGGTTCCCACCCCCGCCCCCCGTCTTTGCCCCACTTGTACGGGGCTGAGGCCGCTGCCACCTTTGTGGTGGCTTCAGGCCCATGGGCATTCTGGGGTCACTGACCACAGGCAGGAAGTGAGTAGCTTTCTAGGAGCCAAACGCTGAAGGAAGCAGGGAGCGTGTTGTACCGTTCTAACATTTCCCCCCAAAGCGCCCTAAAACTACAACGTTGGTCAAAGTGCATTAGAGAGGCCGTGGGTACAGGACACGGTGGAATAGAAGCGTTGAAACCAGACACCTTGTCTTGTTCGAATCGTACGGAGAAGTGGTTAGTCCTTCCCTACTGAGTCTGAATTAGCGCCAGGATTTTCACAGATTTATCAGGGGAAGGACGTTTTCGTCCCTGTCTAGTTTGCTGAGAGTTTTTCGTCTCAAAGGGGTGTTAAACATGGTCAAAAGGTTTTCCTGCTTCTATGGATACGATCACCAGTTTTCTGTTAAAGGGGCCCATTATAGTGATGGTTAAAATAGCCTTATAATATTCCTGGAGTAAATCCGTTGGGTCAGGAGGTGTTACCACTTTTGTACTTTACCTGATTTTCTGGGCTAGTATTCTGTGAAGGAATTTGGTGTCCAGGAGTATAAGGCGTTTTCGGTTTCAGTTTACTTCTAATGTTTTGATTTTGGTATCAGGATAACGCTGGCCTCATAAAGTGAGTCAGAACATGTTTCCCGCCTTTCCTCTGTTTTCGGAAAGTTTCCGCACGTTGTTACTATTTCTTTTTTAAATTGCTGGTGGAATTCAGCCGCAAAGCCATCTGTGCCTGATGCTTTCTTTCGGGGAAGCTTTTTCATTATATATTCTATTCCTTTAATACTTACAGGGTTATTCAGGTTTGCCACTTATGTCAGTACTGCTAATGTGTGTCTTTCAAGAAGCTGGTTCATGTCATACATCGTTGAAGGTATTGGCATAACTTTTGTTCAAATTACCCCCAATTCTTCTTTCAACGTCTTTCAGGATGTGTATCAGCGTCCCCTCTTTCATTCCTAAAATTGGTCTTTTTTTGTTTTTTTCTTGATCAGTGTAGCAAGAGAGAGGTTTTTCCATTATATTGTCTCTTGTATAGCACCAGCTTTTGGTTTCCTTGACAATCTATATAGTTTTTCCACTTTCTTTTTCACTGATATTTTTTTTGTTCCCTTTATTTTTTTTAGGGATTTTGCTTTAGGTTTAATTTCTTTTCAGTTTAATTTGTTCTTCTTTCTCTAACGTCTTCATGTGGAAACTGATTCTTGAATTTAAACTCTATTCCTACCCTAAACATGTAATGTTATGAATTTCCCCGTAAGCATTGCTGTAGCTGCGTCGCACTTTTTTTTCTTTCATTTTCATTCAGTTCAAAATATTTTCTACATTTCCTGTGATTTCTTCTAAGACGCACATGGTAATTTATCAGTATGTCGTTTTGTTTGCTAATATCTGGTGTGTTCCAGATTTTAAAAGACTGATCTTGAATTTAATCAAGAGAGAATTGTAGTCAGAGAATATATACACAGTGAATGATTTAAACCTTTTTAAAAGGACTGACACTTCCCGTGCCAGTACACGGTCTATTTTGATGAATCTTCTGTCTGTAGTTCATAAAAATGTGCATCCTGGGACTTCCCTGGTGGTCCAGTGGTTCGGACTCTGCACTTCCACTGCAGGGGACGCGGGTTCCAGCCCCGGTCAGGGAACTAAGATCCCGCAAGCCGTGCGGCTCGCCCCCCGACAAAAAAAAACAAAAAACAAATGTGCACCCTGCCGTCATTGGTTAGAATGTCCCCACAATGTCAATTAGGTCAAATTGTTGATATTTTGTTCAAGTCCTGTATATCCCTCCCGTATTCTATCTGTTCTATTAGACAGGGAGGTGGTGCTTATGCCGCATGTATTTTCAAAATGACTGTTGAGAGCACATATATTAGGATGAATTGGCCATTTAATCGCTTGAAATGGTCCCTTCTTACCCCCGGAAATAAAATCCTGGGATAAAATCCTAGGTTTTATACAATTGGAGCTTGCATAAAATATGCTTTCCTATTATTGCCATTTAAACTATATTTAAAGTACCTTTCTTGCAGACAGCGCACTGTGGGGTACTTTTAAAGTCTAGTCTGAAAACCTTTCCTTCTCCCTGGAGTGTTTAGACCATTTGCATGCAATGAACTTATTAAGATGATTGACTTTAATGCTACCATTTTGCTACTTGTTTGCTGGGTTTTTTTTTTTCAGTTTTTCTTTTTTTTCTTTTTTTCGCCCCTCCTTTCCTGACTTCTTTTCAGTTACTTTTTAGTGCTTTTCTTGTTTTTGTGTTTTTCTCTACCGTTGGCTTTTGGGCTAGCCCTCTTTGTTCCACGGCTTGTGTGGTTCCCCTGGGATGATTCATTCAGTACATACTCTCTTCAAATAATGTTATTCTACTTCACACAGAACCTAGGAATCTCACAACAGTATACATTTACTTCCTGCTTCATCCTTTATGCCATGTCACACATGTACTTCTACGTCTCTATAAGCCCACAATACACAATACAATATTTTCTTTTAAAGAATTATCTTTTTAAAACCTTAAAAAAATGGGAAAGCTTTCCAGTTTGCCTACATTCCTACTATTTCTGGTATGCTTTTGTTGCATCTCTGCTCACCTTGGTTCCACATTCCTTCGTGAGTGTCCATCTGCTGATTTCTCCTTCAGCCACACAAGCCTTTTTTGAAAACATTTCTTACAGACCTGCTCTTCTGGCAAAAAAACAAACAAATACAAAAATACAAAAAAAAAAACTTTCACTTTTTGTCACTATAAAAAGTCTTTATATTTCACCTTCCATTTATCGCTAAGAAATAGATTCTAGGTTGACCAGGATTTGTATTGTTTTCTTGCAGCATGGGGAGAAGTCGTTCTGTCACCTTCTGTCTCCCATTGTTTCTAAAGAGAAATCAGCAGAAATTCTTAGCTTTGTTCTCTGATAGGTGCGGCGTCTTTTTTCCGTTGGTTTTGTAAGATTTTCTTGATTCCACTTTTTAAAAAGGCATTTGAGGATGATGTGTCTTAGCGTTTGTGTTTGTTGGTACCTGTGTGTCTGTGTATCCTAGGTACGGTTTTTGAGCTTCCTGGCCTGTAGGTTTATAATTTTCATTAAGTTAGGAAATGTTTGGCCACAATTTCTTCAAATATTTTTCTTTGGGGGCTTCAGCGTAGATCATTGCCATTGTCTTCCAGTTCATCCAAGTGAATTTTCTCATCTCAGATGCTATATGTTCTACCTCTAAAAATTCTGTTTGGTTCCTCCTTTATATCTTCCATTCCTCACTGCATAGTGTTCATGTTTTCCTTCAAGTCCTCTAACACATTTATAGTGGCTGTTTTAATGGACGTCTCTGTTAATTTCATCGTCAGCCACTCAGGGGACGATTTCTATGACCCGACATTTCTTCTGGTCACAGCCAACACATTCCTGCTTCTCTGCGTGTCTAGTCATTTTTTATTGGGTGCTGGATATTGTGAAGGATGGGTTGGTGAGGGTCTCCTTTGGTTGCCTTCTTTAAAGATGGTGAGTTTTGTTTCAGCAGGCCGTTCCTTTATTGGTGGGTCGCCTTGTTTTGAAGTTTTTCAAGGTGGGTCACCTTTAGCTTTTTCTCTCCGACAACAAAGGCCTGACTCTTCTGGGGTCTTTACTGACTTCTCAGTGTTCAGCTAGGAATCTCCACCTTGTCCCATTGGATTGTGAATGTCTCCCACCCCAAAATACACTCTCAGAATTGTTTGTCTTCGTTTTCAGAAAGTCTAAAAATAGTTGCTTTATATATTTGGCCGTTTTCTAGGGGCTTATGGTGAGAGATACATCTGAGACTACTTTACCATGACTGGAAGAGTATTTCCCACCATCTATAGTTTTTCAAAAGCTCTAGGGTTGAGAACACTATGTCCCTTTTCTTTCAGAGTACTGGAGGGTCACGAGTATATTGCAGTAAACACTCTTATGTGTATTTGCATTGATTTTGTTTCATTTTGTCTTTACAGATTTGCTTTTACTTTCTTCTGTTGGCATTAAAGTTCTTTTTTATTTGTGAGCACAACTGTAATTGGGTAGATAATAACCACTCTAAGGGAGCACAGGTAGATTTTATGGAAAACATAGTGACAGAAAACTCCCTTGTTATGTGATTTAAATATATATGGACTTATTTATATAAATATATATAATTTTATATAAGTACATTTCATGTTAGATTATGAAGATTATTTTCAAATTTTAATTTTAAAATAATTAAAGTTGTGGGCTTCCCTGGTGGCGCAGTGGTTGAGGGTCCACCTGCCGATGCAGGGGATTCGGGTTCATGCCCCGGTCCGGGAGGATCCCACATGCCGCGGAGCAGCTGGGCCCGTGAGCCATGGCCGCTGAGCCTGCACGTCTGGAGCCTGTGCTCCGCAACGAGAGAGGTCACAACAGTGACAGGCCCATGTACCGCAAAAAAAAAAAAATAAATAAAATAAAATAAAATAATTAAAGTTGTAAATAAAGCTATAAAAACTAAAAACAAACTTAAATGTAATAAAAATACGCTAAAACTCATATTTTCTACTGCATCACTCATAGCTGTTTTAATGATATTTACTGTTGTTTTGGAAGAAGTGAATATAAATTCTGAGGCATAAGAATCCATTAAAAATTACATTTTCACTTGTAAGAAATTTCCCTAGGGAAATTGTGTTTTAAGGAATAAATTATCCTTATAGGTTGGGAGACCGTAATGCCAGAAACCAGGATATTCATAGGATTTGGTCTTGCTTGTCAAACTAAGGTTGTTGATCCTGATAACTGATCACAGTGCTTGCGGTTTATAATCATTTCTGTGAAATCCTCTAAATGAGGGGTCACAGATAACAGCTGAAGAAATGTCTGATGGACCTTTATAGCTTTGAGTTGTTGGTCCTATGTGATTGCTTCATGAAGCAAGTCACTGATAAAACACGTGGAATCCTTTGGTCTGCAAACTCTGACCTCCGTCCCCATTGACAGCATCATACGAATATATATGTGCTTTGATTGCACTTCAAAATGTATTTAGATGTACGCATTTTGGGTGGTTTTCCAAGAAGATGAGAATTCCTCTGGCACTCTGTGTAAGAACATAAATATCATTGTGTAAAGATCAGGTCTCCTACTTTATGAAAATATATATTCCATTATATATATTTGTATATAAGTTTATATATTTTTAATATATCACATTAAAATTTCTTTTTTTTTTTAAAGATTTTCTGATGTGGACCACTTTTAAAGTCTTTATTGAATTTGTTACAATACTTCTTCTGTTTTATGTTTGGGTTTTTTGGCCCCGAGGCATGTGGCATCTCAGCTCCCCAACCAGGGATCGAACCCACACCCCCTGCATTGGAAGGCGAAGTCTTAACCACGGGACCGCCAGGGAAGTCCCTACATTAAAATTTCTATTGCAACTTGCAAAGCATTCCGAATTCTCAGTCTGTAGAGCAGACACTGAGCCAACTCTCTCAGCCTGAATTGGTTTTCAGTGAAAACGACCTTCTTTGACATACATGCTTAAGAAAGGTACGTTTCCCATCAACGCGGACGGCAGCAGTGATCTGCTTTTCTGACTCTCTCCCCCCATTGTTGGGAGGGTGAGCTGGTGAGCTCGCTAAGGTACTACAGATTCGGGGCCTCTGCCTGCTTCAGGCAACCACTTCTCCGTGTGGAACTCAGCTTCCCAAGGGGTAACTGAGTAGGACAAAGTTTAAGCGCTGTGCGCCTCTCTCCAGACCCTTACCCTATAGACATTTCCGATCCAGACCCACCAATTAAGAACCTAAGGATGGAGCCAGAAAGAAAAAGATTGACCTGGGACCTCCATGGAAACGTTTCCGAAATTATGTGTTTCATCAATTCAAAAGCTTTCACTAAGGTAAACCGTCTTCCCTGTACATAGCATCACAGAGACACGGGTTCTACTCCTGGGCTCAGCTGTGGAATGTGGGGTCCTTTACGGGCACTGCGGCTTGGGGCTCCTGATCTGTAAGACATCCAGAATGGTACCCACCGGAGAGGGTTGGTGTGGAAATGGGCTGAGATACTGCAGGTAGAGAACCAAGCCCAGTTGAAAGTGAGACCTCGGGAAACGCTGTCCCCCTCCACCATCCCCTGCCCCCCACTCAAATCCCCTCCTGTATCAGAGGGTTCGGAGGGCGTGAGAACTGTGACACGTCTCATGGGCAGAGGCCGTGGTGAGAATGCCAACCGCTGAGCATGTTTCATGAGAAGGACGCACCTGTCCGCGTCCTTGGGAAGAACGTTGGTTCCCTCAAATGACTCTCAACTGAGTACAATCCAAATCACACCCTATGTTAGTCCGCTTGGGCTGCTGCTGCACACGGGGCGGCGTAAACAACAGACATGTGTCTCCCAGCCCTGGAGGCTGGAATCTGAGATCCCGGCATGGGCAGGGCTGGTCCCTCCCGAAGCCTCTCTCCTGGGCGTGTAGACGGCCGTCTCCTCCCTGTGTCCTCACGTGGTCGTCCCTCTGTGTGTGTCTGTGTCCTGATCTCCTCTTCTTATAAGGACAGCAGTCCTATGGGATCAGGACCCACCCTAATGATCTCATTTTACTTTCATCCCCTCTTTAAGGACCCCCAATGCCAAATACATTTCCATTAAGGGCTTGGATTTCAATATATGAGGGGTTTTTTTTTGCGGGGGGGGGGGGGTAGGGCACAATCCAGTTCATGACAAACCCCTATGGGATTTTAATGGAGCTCGGCCAGTTGACCCTAAACTCTATCTGCAAGAACAAATGTTGCAGAAGAACCGAGAAATTTTTTTAAATTAATTAATTTATTTACTTTTGGCTGCGTTGGGTCTTCGTTGCTGTGCGCGGGCTTTCTCTAGTTGCGGCGAGCGGGGGCTACTCTTCGTTGCAGTGCATGGGCTTCTCATTGCGATGGCTTCTCTTCTTGCGGAGCACGGCCCTAGGCACACGGGCTTCAGTAGTTGTGGCACGTGGGCTCAGTAGTTGTGGCGCACGGGCTTAGTTGCTCGCGGCATGTGGGATCTTCCCGGACCAGGGCTCGAACCCGTGTCCCCTGCATCAGCAGGCGGATTCTTAACCTCTGCACCACCAGGGAAGCCCTCTTTTCCTGTTTTCTGTTTTTTGTTTTCAAATCAAAGCAATACCTGCACAGAGTTTAAAGAGGAAAATAGTCGTACGGGGTTCGTTATAACAAAATAGCAACTTTTCAGTGAGACATCACTTCTTACCTTTTTACACCTGATGCTGTTGTTCTAGACCTCTGCATCTCTCTATAACACAAATTCTTGATTCATTCCGTTTAGCCAAAATGTGTTGATTTTTCTCCTAAGGGACGGGAGGCTTCACTCTCTATTTCCTATGCACAACTCACCTCCCCAGCAGTTGCCATCCCCAGCTCACACTCTCTCCTCTCTCGACAAATATTCAGTTTATTATAACCATATAAACACTATTCACACCTGAGCCATGTGGTTAATGGGGATTTTTCTTTCCTGTCTTACACAAATGTTTGTTTCTCCTAAATTTAATCATTTCCATTTCCTTAAGGTTTTATCTGTTTGCCCAGTTTGTCCATCACTACTTTACCATCACCTTCTTGGCCAAATGGCTAAATATCTTCTCAAAATATCAAGGCATTCTGCCAACTCTGTCTCAGAACCTTCTAGGATACTTTTTTCCTTTTGGTGAGTGATTTCCTCATTTTCATCTCCCTCTCTCCCTCTCTCTCTCTGCATACTGAGACTCTGGCTTTGGATGTTGAGGAAAACTAAAGAAAACCTATAGTTTTCTTTCTTTCTTTTTTAAATCTAAAGTCTCAGTGTTTTATTAGTTCTCCCCTAATTATGATTGGTAATAATAATTAGGGACAGAGCAATAATAGATTGCTCTGTCTCTCTCAGGCACGGAAAAGGACGTATTGCAGTATTCCTGACTTGTCATGCCAAGCTACAAACTACAGCATCAGGGTGACCAAAGGTCAGCCATTCTCCACGTGGATTCAGTATCCTAGTCAAGGTAAGGGGAAGATGCTCTTTCAGGGTGTTCTTTGCTTTCAATCATCCGTTAGTGCTCTGAATACCAAAATAATGGCTTTTACCTTGGATGGGTCTCCAGGGACATAGCTTCGTGGGAAAAAGACCATCTCGGAGGGTCTCACGCAATTTCACACACGGCACCTGCCTGAATGAACGGAGCTGTAGAAACATAGAGCGGTTTTGTTGTTGTTGGTTTTTGTGTTTTTGCTTTTTTGTTTTGTTTTGTCTTTTTAGTTTGAGAACAGAGTTTTATCATTTTCCTCATGCCAAGCAAACAGATTGTCTGATCCCATATACGGTTTGGACAGAGAGAACACCAGTAGCAAGTCTGAACACCTCCTGCGCTCTTTGTCAGGAAGTTGGAATATCACAAAACTGTGCTCTTCTGAGAATGGGGAAACGAGGAAGATAAACTCTGGCTCCAAATTGTTGGAAATACAGTTTATGTTGTTGGATTTTTCTTTTCCTCTTTCATTAAAAAAAAAACAATGGGTCTTCCCTGGTGGCGCAGTGGTTGAGAGTCCGCCTGCCGATGCAGGGGACCCGGGTTCGTGCCCCGGTCCGGGAAGATCCCACATGCCGCGGAGCGGCTGGGCCCGTGAGCCATGGCCGCTGCGCCTGCGCGTCCGGAGCCTGTGCTCCGCAACGGGAGAGGCCACAACAGTGAGGGGCCCGCGTACTGCCAAAAAAAACAAAAATGTCTTCCGTGACTCTAGCTGATCCAGGTTTCATCCAAAATATGTCACTTCTTAAAAATAGGGTTCTGATGGCAACGGACTTTAGCTGAGGAGTAGCTAGTAAGAGAAAGAAAGAAAGTTCCAGAAGACTGTTGGGCGTTTCTTAGGCTTAGGGTTGGGTGGGCAGGGTTGGGGGCAGGAGGGGTCCGGTAAGGGTATATAGGGTCACGGGGGGCGGGCCATGGGCGGGGAGCCTTGCAGGGAGGGGAGTTGTTACCACTGCAGAAACGGTAAGCGCTGCATGGATGTGTCTATTATTTCTTTTCTTTTTTCTTTTTTTTTTTTTGCGGTACGCGGGCCTCTCACTGCTGCGGCCTCTCCCGTTGCGGAGCACAGGCTCCGGACGCGTAGGCTCAGCGGCCATGGCTCACGGGCCCAGCCGCTCCGCGGCATGTGGGATCTTCCCGGACCGGGGCACGAACCCGCGTCCCCTGCATCGGCAGGCGGACTCTCAACCACTGCGCCACCAGGGAAGCCCCTCTATTATTTCTTAGAACCGCGTGAGAATTCACAAGGATCACTAAAAAGAGACTCACTTAAAAAAATTTTTTTTTAATTTTATTGACGTATAGTTGATTTACAACGTTGTGTTAATTTCTGCTGCCCAGCAAAGTGACTCAGTTATACATAAATATTCTTTTTCATATTCTTTTCCATGATGGTTTATCCCAGGATATTGAATATAGTTCCCTGGGCTCTACAGTAGGACCTTGGTGTTTATCCGGGACTCAGTTTTGGTTTTCTTTCCCTCTTCTTTGCAAGCCCAGAAGGGAATCCCAGGGCGGCTGCAGAAAACCTGACCTGCTGGGTTCACGACGTGGATTTCCTGACGTGCAGCTGGGCGGTGGGCCGGGAGGCCCCGAGGGACGTGCAGTACCATCTCTACCTGGAGAACCTGGAGTAGGTGTGACCTTGGGCTCGCCGGGGCTCCCCCGGGCTGGAGCGGGGGCTTCAGGGCCGCTCATGACGCAGCTGCACCCCTCACAGCTCCTATGAGAAGTGGCCGTGCTCCCAGTACAGAGCAGATAAGCAAGGGACAAACGTCCAGTGCCGTTTTCACAACATCTCTGTGTTATCCAAGGATCAGACGCGTTTCCTGGTGAATGGTACCGGCAGTGGTTCCAAAATCCCCTGCTCTGAAACGAGTGATAGACTAGCCAAAATCGGTGAGTAAGAAAATGTGACCCTGCTTCGTGTGCCGTACTTCCGTGGAGATGCTGCTTGCCGTCCTGAAACCGAATACCCGAGGCTGGGCGCTTAGATGACACACTCCTCTCCCAGAGTCCTGGGGGCTGGGAGTCGGAGGTCGGGGCGTGGGCACGTCAGTTCCTGGCGAGACCCTCTTCCTGGCTTGCGTGTTTGCTGTGTCCTCACACAGTGGAGAGCGAACTCTGGTGCCTCTTCCCCCACTTCTTTTTTATTCTTATTTCTTATTGGGGTAGAGTTGTTTTACAGTGTTGCGTTAGTTTCTGCTGTAACGCAAAGCAGAGTTCCCTGTGCTGTACGGCAGGTTCTCATTAGGTATCTGTGTTACACATCTTAGTGTACGTATGTCCGTCCCAATCTCCCAATTCATCCCACACCCCCTTGCTCTGATTATAAGGGTACTGATCCCATCATGGGGGCCTCATCTAACCCCGGATTGTGTCCCAAAGGCCCTGCCTCTAAACCGTCCCTCTGGGCGTCAGGGCTTCTGTACGTGAATCTGGGGAGACACAGACACCTAGCTCACAGCAGCTGCTCTGTGGTCCCTGGACCTAAGGGAGCATTTCCAGAACACACCGAGCAGATGGCGCTGTGCCCCCCATCCACCGAGGACAGCTGCGCCGTGAGGCTGGGGCTCTCACACCGGTCGCCCCTCTCCAGGCCCTGTGTTCAAAAATAGCTCAAAAATAGTTATTCTTTTTGTTTGAATCTATCGACGGCAGGTTTTCAGGACACAAAACCCATCTTAGCAAAGCTCTGTCAATACTTTTTACTTTAAATTAGACCCCACTGCCCCCCAAACTAGGACAGCTTCAAGCCCCATGAAACCTGGCCCCTCACCACCCTGGCTGGTCCACGTGTAGCAGGGAAGCATATGAGCGGAGAGGTGGGTGCAAAAGGGGAGAAGATGGGGGCCTCCGGTTCAGAAGCCGGGATGGGCCTCCTGCCTTTGTCTGTGGTGTCCCCCCGGCCCGGAGCCAACCTCACTCTGATGCCACGTCCCTCACACACCACGCGCCCCTGGGCGAGTGCAGCCCTACACGTGTAGCCCCGCCCGCAACTCCGCACTGTGCTCCGGCCCCAGCCCTGCTGTCCACGTGGGGTGTCCACGGCCTGGTTCCCAGCAGGGGTGGCGGGGTGGTGCCAGCCCGTGTGGCAGTGGGAGTGGAGGTGGCCGGAGGTTTGAGTGCACATCAGTGGAGGGACCCGGGACTGGGGACCACCCCATGGTGAGCCTGGGCAGACACCAGTGGGGTCCTGGCGGGGGGTCAGACCTGTAGACCTAGACGCCGTCCCTCAGGAAACTGATGGAGCCGGAATCAGGGACGCACAACACCCCACGGAGGGCAAAGGGCGGAGCCCTGAGACAGCCCACAGAGGGGGCCCGAGGGTCCTGGAGGAGCTGGGTCCCACGCTGGGGGTGGCAGGTGAGAAGGAAGCAGGGGGTGGGTCCTGGTCAGAGTCCAAGGCGGGGGCAGAAGATTCCGGGTGAACTTTTGGGAGCGGGATTGGCGGCCAAAGTCTTGGGGGCAGGACTGGCCCCGAGCAGCTCGGGGAGGGGCCAGCTGCCCTGGAGGTGGGGTCTGAGCAGAGCCGATTGGTCCAGTGGGCAGGAGGGCGGGACCTTGCAGCTGGACCGCGCTTTGCTCCTCCTGCTGGAGAAGCGTAGCCCCAGGGACTGGAATCGCCGAGAGGGAAAAGAACAGCGCTGCTCTGAGGGGTGTCCCTGCACAGACGAGAAGAAAGCTTTGCAAGGGCCTCCGAGTGGGTGAGGGGTCCCCCCGGGCCAGTGTCTGAACTGGTCCGCAGGCTCCGTGACCCTAATCATCCCAACAGTTTTCTCTCACTTGTCTCTGTCTCTTGATACTTTTTAACCTTGGAATGACATTTTCCTCTCTTTCCCCCCCCCCCACCCCCCCAGCTTGTAGGAGGCCTCTTTTAAAAGTATCTCCGGGCGGGGGGGGGGGGGGAGAAATTCTTTTTTGATGTGCTTTACTCATAAAAGTGGGGTTTTTTCTCCCTAGAGGTATTAGCTGCTCCCAACATCACTAGCAGGTGGTGTAACCAAAGCTACTCGTTCATGCAGTGGCAAGTGAGGAGTCACCTTAATGATGACTTCAAGTATGAACTGCAGATACAGAAGGTAACCGGTTTCCTGGGTGGGCATCTCTTATACTCTTACATCCCCCTGGACTCCGGGGCTTTGGGGGTAGGTGAAACATTCAAAACAAAAAAAAAAAAACCAGAGGAACTGTAAAATAAATGAGCTTTAGCAAAACTCCAAGTGTTTGGCCGTTTGAGTGACACCGCTGACGTTGGAAAGGAATCGGAATATGGAAGGGAATGCTTGCATACTTTCGTCAGGTTTGGGGTAGAGGAGGGATGTTTACCTGTCAACACGCAGAAGATAACCCTACAGAAAAAGAGCAAAAGGTTGAAACAGCCACCTGGTGAAACTCTGTCTGACCGTATGTCACAGAGCCTGCAATTCCCCTGAGAGAAATGAAACGAGTAGCCCCCCAAAGATGGGACCTAAGTGTTTGTAGCACCTACGTGTATAATGGTCCCTAAACAGGACACAACCCTAGGGAAGGGATGAACAAAATATAGCCACGCAGCGGAATCCTAGCCACCAAGAACTGGAGGGTCCCTTGTGTATGTTTGAAAGTGTCATAAAAGAAACGATTTACACAGGAAAACGCAGGATGCTCTGTAGGGACAGATCTGAGGGCTGGGGCAGGGGCGCAGGGAGGAGGGCATATGGAGGAGAAGCTGGAGGGAATTTGGGGGTGATGGACACGTTCCCTGTATTGTGCCGGTTTCACGCACACGTTTGCCAAAGTCAGCAGATTATATGCTCTGCTGGTGTGCTTTGCTGTATGCAAATCATACCTGAATAAAGCTACTGTTAAAAAAATATGCTGGAGATCACCGGTATTCTATACTCAGTGACTGACATAGTTATTGACTATGTTTATTTTTCTGTACGTGTTACATTTATTTATACTTTACACTCAACTTTTTCATAAGCCTAAGACTGCTCAAAAAAATGGAGTCAATAGATTAAAAAAAAAAGGGCCAGCTATTTTTGAGCTAGGTGGTATTTTGTACAATTTAATTGTCTACTTGTAATTATTTATTGTTTATGTATTTATAGTCAATAACTGCTTGTACTCATTTTTTATTTTATTGAAGTATAGTTGATTTACTCTGTTGTGTTAATTTCTGCTATACAGCGAAGTGATTCAGTTATACCCATATATACATTCTTTTTCATATTCTTTTCCATGATGGTTTGTCACGGGATATTGAATATAGTTCCCTGTGCTACACAGTAGGACCTTGCTGTTTACTCAATTTTTCTATAAACACAAAACTATTCCAAAAAATCTATTAATTAAAGAAAGACCGAGCACTTTGAGTCAATCAGTATTTTATACTCAATTATTTACTTATATTTATTACATTTATTTATTATCTATGTTCAATCACTGCTTATACTCAATTTTTCCACAACCTTAAAACTACTCAAAAAATCTATTAATTTAAAAGACCAAATATTTTTGCACTAATCAGCATCTTATACTCAATTATTTACTTATATTTATCTTTTATGTGTATTTACCTGTTTGTATTTATTAGTTATATTCATGTTCTGATTACTTCATACTCAACTCTATAAACCTAGAACTGCTCAAAAAATGAGTCCATAAATTAAAAGAAAATAAGTAGTTTTGAGCTCATTGGTATTTTTATACTCAGTTATTTACTTATATTTATTCATTATGTCAATGTATTTATATACCTGTGATTTATACTCAATTACTGCTTATCTTCAAGTTTTCTGTAAACCCAAAACCACTCCAAAAAAGTCGTCTGATTAAAAAGACCAAATATTTCTGAGGTAGTTGGTATTTTATACTCTACAATTTACTTACGTTTACTATTGTTGTCTACTGACTTATGTACTATATTTATTATTTAGACTCAACTAGCGTATGGTCAATTGTTCTGTTAACCAAAACGGCTCAAAAAAATCAAGTCTATCACTTTTATTTTTTTCATAAAAGACTAGGTACTTAAAAAACTTTTTGTTTTTAATTGAAACATAGTTGATTTACAATGTTGTGTTAGTTTCAGGTCACAGCAAAGTGATTCAGTTACATACACATATTAACTGTATATATTCAGTTATATATATATATATTTCAGATTCTTTTCCATCATAAGTTATTACAAGATAGTGAGTAGAGTTCCCTGTGCTCTACAGTAGGTCCTTGTTATTTATCTATTATATATATATAGTAGTGTGTGTCTGTTAATCCCAAACTCCTGATTTATCCCTCCCCCAGGTACCGTTTAGTTCATCGATATGTTATACTCATTACCTCTATTTATTATTTTTGTGTACAGAAGTACTCTATTTATTATTTCTACCCAATGACTGATTATTTTATCCTCGACTTTTCTGTAAACGTGAAAATGCTCTGACAAATGAAGGCCCTTCCTGGGGATGGGGTCAGGCACCCATGCTCTGCTTTTCTCTTACAGGGTACGGAGCTCGCCTACAAACAGGAGGTGAGTGTCCCCCGCCCCCGCCCCAGTCTGGCATCCCAAGCCAGGCTCCTTATGTCTATTACTGTCCAGTGACTCTGAGATGAAGCTCCCCGGTCCATAGACCGGATGCCATCACCTGCCTGGTGCTGCCCTAAAGGTCCATCCCCCCGCCCCCAAATCCCTCAGGATTCGGTGGGAGTGTCACCACGCCCTAATTCACTACCTAACTGCCTCCAACCTGCGGAGGCAGCTGCTTCTGTACCGCAACTACCGGCCACAGACCCCATGGCCCCCGTCTCTCCTTTGTCTCTCTCTGTCTCTGTCTCTGCCTCTTCCTCCCATCTCTGCCTCTGTCTTCTCGGGGCTTCTCCTCTGTGTCTGTGTCTCTCCTCTTCTGTGTCTTAGAAGGACACTGTCATTGGATGTAGGGCCACCTTCCTCCAGGAGGACCACATCTCAGACCCTTCACCTCATCACATCTGCAAAGACCCTTTGTCCGTGTAAGATCCCATTCACGGGTACCAGCTGTTAGAATATGGACTTATCTATTGTTTTAGGGGATATGATTCAAATCAATACTAGATATATGTGTGTGTGTATATACAGAGGACCACACAGTGTGGGCAACAGACCTTCATTCTCCCTCAGTCCTGAGGACCAGACGTCTGAGTGAGATAAAAGTGTCCCAGGGCCGAGTTCCCTCCGGAGGCTCCAGGGGAGGGTCCTTCCCACCTCTTCCAGCTTCTGGGGGCTCCAGGCGTCCCTGGGCTTGTGGCCGCATCCCTCCCGTCTCTGCCTCTGTCTTCCCGGGGCTTCTCCTCTGTGTCTGTGTCTCTCCTCTTCTGTGTCTTAGAAGGACCCTGTCATTGAATGTAGGGCCACCCTCCTCCAGGAGGACCTCATCTCAGACCCTTCACTGCATCACCTCTGCAGAGACCCTGTTTCCAAATAAGGTCCCAGGTTCTGGGGGTACGACTCTTCTTGGGGGGACCCCACTGAATGTTCTACAGGCTCCATTCTGCCTGACACCCGAGATGCCACCACTCTCCTTGACCTCACCGGCGGTGGCCACCACGAATACTGACCTTCTAGTGATTAGAAAGAATATTTTTATTTAGATGCCAAGAACCTGGGCTGAGACGCAAAGGGAGCTTGCGGTTCCCGGCCCCTCTGAGCACCAGGCATCTTCCTGTCTCCCAAGGGGGGCTGGCCGGGCTCTCTCTTGGGTGGCCGTCTTAGTTCCCTGGGGCAGCCGTAGACTGGGTGACTGAGAACCACAGACATTCACCCTCCCCCAGTTCTGGAGACCAGACGTCTGAGGTCAAGGTGTCCCAGGGCCACGCTCCCTCCAGAGGCTCCAGGGGAGGGTCCTTCCTGCCTCTTCCAGCTTCTGGGGGCTCCAGGCATCCCCAGGCTTGTGGCCGTATCCCTTCCATATCCACAAGGTGTCTCCCTGTGTGTATGCACGTGTCTGTCTCCGAGTTTCCCCTCTTTATAAAGACACCAGTCATAGTGGCTAGGGGTCCACTGTACCCTATCCAACCTCCTCTTAACTCATCACATCTGCATCAACCCTATTTCCAAATAAAGTCGTCTTCTGAGACGCTGAGTGTTAGGACCCCAACACGTGAATGTGGGGAGGACCCACTCAACCCCTTGAAGGCCCCATTCTTCTGCCACGGACTGCGAATGGACTTTCCCCTCTACTTTCTTTTTTTTTTTTTTTTTTCCCTCTACTTTCTTTTAAACTGCAGATCTATAAAGCCTTCTTGGAGCTGAACAATCCTGGGACCTACACGGTGCAAGTAAGGGCCAGGGATGCCACCTTCTCCCATTACAAACCTTGGGGTCCGTGGAGTGTCCCCCAACACTTCGGTGAGTGGGAGGGTCCCTCCTGTCTCTTCCAGCTTCTGGGGGCTCCCGACGTCCCTGGGCTTGTGACCGCCTCCCTCCCGTCTGTGATGGTGTGTCCAAGCTGTCCCATGGCGCTGCGCCAGGCGCGCGGAGACGGCTGTCGCCAACACTCTGAGTTACAAGACAAACCTTTTAATGCAGTTTAAAAAAAGAATCGAAATTGAGGCGAAAAATCCATGATGCTTAATCCATATATTAAATTCAAGAACTAGGGCAGCGCGCACCCAGGACGCAGCGTGGCAGGGAGGGAGGGAGGTGGGGAACAGACCAACCTCGGCCCCGCCCCTCCCGATGGGCGTGGCTGACCCCCCGTCCCCCCCCCCGCCCGCGACCCGAATTGATCTGAGGGGTCGGCGCTACCAGCCCCCAACTCCAAGTGTCGGTCGGTGGTCGGGGGGCATCGGGATTCTGGCGACTTGGGAGGGATTCCCGAGGGGCCCGGCCGGGTGCGCAGGTGGCCGCTGTCCCCAGGTGGACGGCGCTCCTGGACGCGCCTCCCGACCCCCGTGCCGGCCACCTCCTCCCCGAGCCCCCGTGGAGGTGCTGACCCCGGACCTCCCGGGACCTGCCCGACGCGTCCCGCCCCTCTTCCGTAGTGTGTGAGGAGGGCGCGCGCCTCCCCGTCTGGCTGACGTCTTTGCTGATCGCGTTGGGGACGCTGCTGGCTATGGGGCTCGTGCTCCGGTTTTGCAGGTGAGCCCGCGGGCCCCTGGTTTGCGCGGTCGTTTTCTGGAGTGCGATCCGCAGGCCAGGCAGCCCGCGCTGCCCACTCTCCGCCGCCCCCGCCCCGCCCCGTGCACCCGTGCGTCTGGGCTGCGGGACGCTCCCCCGCCAGTCGCAAGCCACCGCCTCTCGTCGCCCCAGCGGTCTTTTGCCAACCAGAACCTGGTTTCTGCCACCTGGTCCCTGCCGCCCGCGGAACCCAAGGAGCCGGGTCCCCCGTGCAGCACCCTGCGGGCCCCTCCCTCCCCAGCACCTGTGTGGGGGGTCTGCTGGTCCCCACATGCCCGCGCTGTTCGCTCCCTCACACCTCACCCCGACGCCGACTAGAAATAATCTTTCTAGTGATTAGAAAGAATATTTTTCTTTGGATGCCAAGAGCCTGAGCTGAGACGCAAAGGGAGCTTGAGGTTCCAGGCCCCTCTGAGCACCAGGCATCTTCCTGTCTCCCAAGGGGGGCTGGCCGGGCTCTCTCTTGGGCGGCCGTCTTGGTTCCCTGGGGCAGCCGTAAAAACGACCCTAGAAAAGGTAGCTCCTCCGGACGGGGCTCCGGGACCCCTCCCCAGCCTGGCAGGCAGCAGGCGCGCGGCAGCGTCAGCCAGGCCGGTTGCGGTCCCTTCCACAGGCCTGCGTGCTGAGCCGAAAGGGTGCGCCCGGCACAGGCCCCGCCCCGCCCCGCCCCGCCCCGAGCGCCGGCTCCTGCGTCGTCTGGCTGCTGGCTTCACGCCCACCCCTCCCAGCCGCTTCAGGCTGAGCCGCCCCGCCCAGGGGCTTGGTTTGGGAGCGGATGGGACGCCGACCCAGGGAGGGGATCACCGGCTCGGCGCGGAGGCTGTGGGGTGGGAAGGTTGCCATGGTGATAGGATGGGGTCTCGGGAGAGGTGCCAAGGTGGGTGCGGTGCAGCTGACTGAGCAGATGCAGCTCTGCTAGGGCTCCGCTTTCTCATTTCCGCACGTCTCCTGCAGGGACCCCTCCCAAAGGAGGCTGCACTCCTACTACATCGGGGCCTCGCTGGGGCTCTAGTGGACGCCGCATCTCCCCTCCGCTGGTGGGTGCGGGTTTCAGAACAGGTGTCTCTCTCTCCTCCGAGGTTCTCGGTGATGCAGAAGCTGTTCCCTCCCATCCCTCACATGAAAGACCATATCAATGGCAAACTTCAGAACGGAAGGACGGTACGTGGTCTCCCGCCGGGGACACATCTGGTGCCAGGTGCCTGCAGCCCCACCCAGGGAGCAGGGCACTGCTGGCCCTGGAGGGTGGCCTAGGAATGTGATGGGCAGGGGAGGAGCCGGCTCCGGTCCTGTGACACAGGCGGCCACTCCGAGATGCGGGTCCGGGAGCCCCTGGGGAGCCTCCCGCCGACGTGTGTTCTGCGCTGGCCCTGCCCCTGGGGCTTTCCAGGGTGCACTTGCCCCCACTGTGGCTCTGCACTCACCTCGCCTCCCTCACCCCGCAGATAACCTGGGACCCCGACCAAGACAGCCAGGAGGAGTGTCCAGTGGCCGAGGTGCAGGTTCTGGGGGAAACGTGAAGCTGGTGCAGAGGCCCGGTTTTCCGCCAGGCAGAGGGCGCACAGCCTGCTCATGGCAGGTCGTGGATGTTTCAAGCGGGGTCAGGGATGGAAAAGCCCGGTGCAGTTGACACGGGTCACCTCGAGGAAGAAAGAACAAAACGTGTTGGGCTCATGTCTCATGTCACGGCTTTTTTCCTCATCCGTGACCCCTGGAAGTGGGGGTCACCCCCCAGCGCCGCTGAGCCCCACGTTCCAGCCTCCTGGACTTGGCCGGTGCTCGCACGCCCACATGCCCACTGGGTTTGCTCCTTCCCAAGTCCGTTAAGGGGCCCTGCCGGCCTGGTTTCTCTGTCTTGAACTGTTTTCTTGCTGCATTTCCCCTTTGTAAGCCCCTTAAATCACTTGTGTGACAACGCGGGGCTGGGGGGGGGTGGTGTCTACATCCCTCCCCTGGCTACGTGTGCGACCCCAGGGAAGGCACACGGGAGACAGGCGTCAAGGCGGCAGGAAAGGGGGTGTCAGGGCAGTGTGGCCTGTGGGCCTCGGGGGCCCGCAGGCGCAGAGGTGTGGCCCTGCGTCCAGACATGGTCGTGGTGGGCAGTGAAGACACCCACGTGTACGCCCACGTGCACTGCCTGGCCCACGGGAACCCGAGTCTCCAAGAGGCAAGGCTTCCCTGGAGGACCTCTAATTTCGTTCCCTTGTTTACATGCTTAACATGTCAAGTTCTGTAGCAAAGAATTCAACCCCAACGGCAGATGCAGACTTGCTAGCTTTGCGGAAGGCACCCCTGCTGCGTCTGCAGGATGGCGCAGTCTATGGGCCTAAATGCACACGGGTGGAACCGTGTCCCAGGTGTGACCCCGGCAGTCAGCACAGGTCTGGGTAGACAGACAGACGATGTCCCAGTTCTAAGTGACTCCACCCCAAGGGCTGGGGCACAGGCGGGTCAGAAGCCCAGGCTGCTCCTCAGGACTCCTCTGTGGAGGCGGGGCTGGCGGGACCCACGTGGGTGTGTGGCGGCCGGTGCCGTCCTGTCCCCACCCAGCTCCACTGAGGACTCCTCTGTGGAGCCGGGGCTGGCGGGACCCACGTGGGTGTGTGGCGGCCGTGCCGTCCTGTCCCCCACCCAGCTCCACTCAGGACTCCTCTGTGGAGCCGGGGCTGGCGGGACCCACGTGGGCGTGTGGCGGCCGTGCCGTCCTGTCCCCCACCCAGCTCCAGCAAGGTAACCTTGGGGAAAGCCAGCTCCAGCTCGTCTTCTCTGACCAACCTCACCCTGGGCTGGAGATGGAAGCTCTGCTCTCCGATGAACTCAGCCGGCCTCAGGGCGGTCCTGCTGTGGCCTGCAGCTGGCTTCCCCTCTCCAGCCCCTGCAGCGGACCCGTCTGACCTCTTCAAGGTCACTTGGTGCTGGAAGCTCCACGTGGACCCAGGGGACAGTTCTGTTCTTGGGCGGCTGTGTGTGCGACCGTGAGGCCTCAGACTGGTGATGACCCCACAGGCACAGTCCCGGACCCTGAGAACACCCAGAGCAAGCCCCGGAATACACCCCAGTCCCCCATGACGACGTACCAGGACCCTGGGGCCAGCCTGGGAGAGACGCTCAAAGCAAGTTCTCTCCGTGCTGGAGACATCAGGCTTCCTGCAGATACGGCTGCAAGGGGGGGAAGGATGCTTGCCTGCCTGGGGCTGGGGGTCAGGCACACCTGAGAGGGTGCACGCGCTCACCTTGCAAGGGATTCCCCTGTGAGCCCAGGGCAGGGGTGGCCCACGGGACACACAGCTGCTACCACCCTGGGGGGCTTCTCTGTGGTTAAACCCCAGTGACAGGCCTGGAAGGGCGGGCACTGGGGCAAGGGAACTTCAGGTTAGGAAGCCCCAGGGTCCCCGCATCTGCGTGCTCCCCTCAGCACCCGAGGGCGGCCCCTGGGACAGGCCAGGCCACAGATGGGCAGCCAGGGCCTCCCCCTCCCCAGCTTGAGACCCTGCTGTTTCCTGCTCCCACCCCACGAGGCCGCTCGACTCAGAAACAAAACCAGCGTCCGTGTGTCCTAATTTTATTGTTTCGCAGCAGAACGCCTGACATAGAACATAACTAAATATTCGGCTGTGCAAAAGAGAATAGTGCTTAAGTACAAATGGAGACAAGATTTTCTTAAATAAATACTTAAACACGAGTCGGTCCTACAAGCACCTGGAATCTAGGTCTGGCGGGTAGAGGTGCCTCACCACCTGTGGACCCACGAAGACGTCACGATTACCCTCCCCCCGTAATCAATACATGGACCCAGGGCCGACGGTCACGAGGAGCCCTCTGCGGGGCCGCCCCAGCCCTCCGCGAGGACACTGGAATTTCTCGAAGGTCGATGGTCCGTAACAGGTACTCCTCTATGTGGAGGTGTTGGTCGCTGTGGCGAGTGGGCAGGGCGCCTAGATGACCTTCTTCAGCTCGTCATACAGGACCAGCACGAAGGCGCCGCCCATGCCGCGGAGGACGTTGGACCAGGCGCCCTTAAAAAAGGCTCTGCCGCCCTCGTCCTTGAAGATCTTTCGCCAGCAGTCCAAGGTGCCCCTGTACATGATGTCGGCTGCGGGGAGAGAGCGGGGGTCACGGACAGGATCCCACAGGCGCGAAGCAGGCCCCGGAGAGACACGGTGCCCCAGCTGCCACCACCTGGGTGGCTAGGCGTTTCGACCGCAGGAAAAGGAAGCTCTGGACACCCCCAGTTTGGGTGGGATCGAACACAAACTCGAGCCCCAGCCTCCCTAGGGCCCAGCACACCCGAGGATCAAGAGCAGAGAAGGAGCAGGCACCCGGCCCAGGCCTCCCCCACGAAGCCCAGCTACTTCCCTCTGGGACCAAATGCTGCACCCCCCCCTCCGCCCGGCACGGAGCACCTCACGTGCTGGCTGTGCACCTCCGAAGGGCCGAACGCCAGGCAACTCAGCGATGCCCCACCCCCAGAGCACAGGCGGCCCGGAGCAGGACGGAGACGGTACCTCCTTTGCGCCCCGACTGCATCATCATCCTCCGCCGTACGGTGTCGAAGGGGTAGGAGACCACGCCCGCCACGGCCGTCACCGTCTGCGCGATCATCCAGCTCACCACGATGTGCGTGTTCTTAGGGTCGGGGAGCATGCCTGCGGGGTCACCGTGGGCGTGAGGCCCCCGGGATCTCCACGCGGGGAATCCCAGCACCAGGTGACGCTAGACTGGTCACACTGGGGTCAGCACACCAGCCAGAGATGAGGAAGCCACCTGCAGGCTGGGAGGATGGCCCCAGAGACCAACCCAGTACCCGGCGGCAGGGGCCTCTCTAGAGGGAAACAGACGAGCCTTGGCAAGTGGAAGGTTTCACACCCATTCCACTGCAAAGGTGCCAGCGGGCCTGGGCCCCGACAACCAGGGTAACTTACTTCACAGGGCGTGAAGTGTGCCCTCCCCCAAAATATACTAAAGCCCCAAACCCCAGGACCTCAGAGTGTAACTGTACTAGGAAATAAAAGCTTTTACAGAGATAATTAAAGTAAAAAAAATCAGGTCATCAGGGTGGGTCCAGATCACATAGGACTGGTGTCCTTATAAGAAGAAATTGGGACACAGACACACAAAGGGAACAACCCTGTGAGGACACAGGGAGGAAACAGCCGTCTACAAGCCCAAGAGAGAGGCCTCGGGAGGAACCAGCCCTGCCCACACCTGGATCTCAGATTCCAGCCTCCAGGCCTGGGAGTCCAGACATGCTATTGAAGCCCCCCGCCCAGCACCTGCCCAGTCAGCCCCGAGAGCAGAGCACACTCACCTTTGGCGGTGTCATACACGCCGAAGTACGCGGCCCGGTAGATGATGATGCCCTGCACAGAGACGCTGAAGCCCTGGTACAGCCCCCGGACGCCGTCAGACTTGGTAATCTTCACCAGACAGTCTCCCAGGCCTTTGAACTCCCGCTCCGTGCCGGATTTGCCGACGTCAGCCGCCAGCCGGGTTCTGGCGAAATCCAGGGGGTAGACGAAGCAGAGCGAGGTGGCTCCGGCCGCCCCGCCGGACGCCAGGTTGCCGGCGAAGTACTTCCAGAACTGCGTGTGCTTGTCCACGCCCCCCAGGAAGATCTGCTTATACTTATCCTTAAAGGCGAAGTTGAGGGCTTGCGTGGGGAAGTAGCGGATGACATTGGCCAGGTTGCCCCTCCAGAAGGACAGCACACCCTGCTCCTTGGGGATGCGCACGATGCAGTCCACGATACCCTTGTACTGTTTGTCGGCCGCGATCTGCTTGCTGGCGTGCTGTACCTGGGGGCAGAGACAGGGGTTTTACACGAGGGCCTAAGTCAGACGCCCCCAAGAACCCCCAACGAAAGGTGTCGTCTTCGTAAGATAACATGTGCCTGGGGCCTTTAAACTGGCCAAACGTCCTACCAGAAAAAAAGCATCTTTTGGACACTACGGGTCCCTACAAGTGTTACAAACAACAAACTAGCAACGATGTTTGCATTAGCGCTACATTTCTAACAATCCCGCAACAAAAACAGCTTATTCTGACTCAGAACAGCAAAAGGGAAATAAAAAGGGGAAAAGAACGGAAGTCCAATGAAGGACACGACGACTGCCCTCGTGACCCGCCCAAGGTCACGGCCCTCGCCCCGCGGGGCCCGTCCACGCGGCTGCTCCATGCGCATGCGTTCCCCGAACTGTGCCGCAAGGCCCAGTGCGCACGCGCCCGCGGCCCCATTTCTGCGCAGGCGATAGCGCCCACGTGACGCGCGCCCGGGCAATCCCCGGAAGCCGGCGGCGCGCGGACAAAGCGGCGCAGCCTCCCGCTTCCGGTGCACGCGGCCTGCCCGGCCCGTTGTCCCTGCGCCCCGGACCCTCGCACCTCGCCCGGCGTCCGCGTGTGCGTAGCCGGCTCCCACCTGTAGCAGCAGCTTGACCCGCTCGATCGGGGCCACGGCCGTCTTGGAGATGGCGGCGGCGATGCCTCCGGCCAGGAAGTCCTTGGCGAATGAAATGGCCTGTTCCGTCATGGTGGCGAGGCGGGCAACGCAGCGGGAAGAGAGTGGAGGGAAGGCCCGGAGAGCCGGAGCGTGGGCACCGCTGGTCTGCGCTGCCGCCGCCGGGACCGAAAAGACGGGGTGGCCAGCGCGCAGCCGCTAAGGCGCCCACGCCCCGCCCCGATCCCCCGCGCGCCGAGCCCATTGGCTGCGCCACCGCACAAGCCCCGCCCCTTCCCGCTCGTCTCGCCCCCACGGGCTGCCGGGAGCAGCTTGCGCCCCGCCCCTCGCCCTCGAGCGCCGCGCCCATTGGCTGAGCCGCCGCCGACGTCCCTCCCCTTCCCGCTCGCCGCGCCCGGGGCATGTAGGGAGCCGGGCCCCGCCCATGCGCCTTGCGGGCTGGGGGGCGCGGCGGCCGCCTTGACCTTATGAAGGTCACGCCGGGCCAGGGGGACGCGATAGACGGCGGTTATGTAAGGGGAAGGCCAGGGGTCGCTGAGTCCGACGCCCGATGTTCATCCTGCCCCGGCCCCGGCATCGGACCCTCGGACCCTTGGGGTCGTCCCGGTGATTCCCGAGTCCCGACCGCGACCCCCAGTCTAAGTCCGCTGACCTTTGAGGACCGGCGGCGACCCCGGACTCGTCTTAATGACTCCTGTAGACTCCCGAGTCCCGGCCGCGACCCCAGGGATCACCCCGCGGGAGGAGCGACAGGTCGCGGGGTCAGGGCCGGAGTAGGAGGCCGCTCCGAGCCCCCCAGGCCCGGTTTCTCGAGGGCTTGCCTGTCCCCTGCCCGGTAGGCCCCGGGTCCGCCCGTAGGAGCGCCCCCGGAGGACCCCGCCCTGCCGTGGGGTCCCCCGACCCTGACCCCGAGACTCCGGGTGCACTGGGCGCGCCGGGCACTGGGGGGTCCCGGGGGTCCCTCTCCACCCACCCGGCCGCTTTCCCTGGGCCCTGACCTCCCGGGGCCCAGTGGGCCTCAGACTCGGGTCCCCCTGCCATGCCGCGCGCTGCGACGTGGCGGCTCCAAGAGCGACAGGGGCACATGTGCTGCCCGCACACGCTCACTCACACATGCATCCACGTGCCCATGCCTAGACACGTGCCCACACATGCCCACGCACACCTGCACGCACACCTGCATACACACGCAGACAGGCACATATGTCACCCGCAGGAGCACACCTACCCCCCTCCCCCCCAGGAAGTCTGAGACCTAGGTGTTTTGAAATGCTGTGAACTTTTTATTGAATTATAACTAAATGGCACAAGTCGTAAGTGTATTGTTTTGTGAATTTTCACTAAGTGAGTGCAATGGTGTCTCAGCACCCAGGTCAACAAAGTATCCTTTTCTTGGTGCAAGGATGCGTCCTTTCATTTATTTCGCTCCCTGCCTGTTTCTTCTTTCTCTCTTCCTCTTTTTTCTCTTTGCTCCACCCCCCATATTTTCATGAGGGGCTTTCCTGCATCCCCTCCAGCCGGTGACGCTGGGTGGATGGATGCCAGGGGCGGGCCCACCAGAGCCCAGGGCACCCGGAGCCTGCCATTCGTTTCCCCGGTCCCCGGTGTCCTTGCAGGGCCTTGCTCTGCCCTCTCATGACTTCCGTGGAGAAGCAGGTAAGAGGCGGGACGTGAGGCTGGTGCCGCTGCAGAGGGTGGGGCGGCTCAGGGCAAGCACTGGGCGAGGATTGTGTGTGTGTGTGTGTGTGTGTGTGTGTGTGTGTGTGTGTGTGTGTGTGTGTGTGTGTGTGTGTGTGTGTGTGTGTCGGGGGGGGCTTGATGTTCTGGCGCTTTCTGAGGCTTCACGGGACTGGGGGAAAGAACAGAGCTGGGGGGCCCTGCCCGGCTCCCGCTGGCAGCAACCGCAGGGCTTTGGGGTAGAGGACAGGGCGGCCGTGGGTTCTGGGCAGGGACAGGGTGCTGGCGCCGTCTGGGCACTCCCAGGTGAAGAGAGCATCTCTCCTGTCTGCATTTGTACGCAGGCGCCACCTGTCTGGGCGTGCAGGGAGCCTGTGATGGTTATCACTGCCCGCTGGGCCGACAGGGGCCAAGCAGCCGAAGCTGGTCCTGCAGGCTCCGGCTGTGAGGCCCTGGAAGTAGGCGCTTCTGTTGGAGAGCCTCTCCCGCCCCGGTGGGAGCGGTTAACCTCTGAGCGACCCGCTCCCCTCCCCCAGGCAAGGGACACCCCTCCCTGTGCCCCACCTGCATTCCCAGCGCCCACCCCCCACCCCCCGCGCAGGTCAGCACCTCGCTGTTGGGAGGAATGAATGGCTGTGACCTCTTCCCCATTGCTAACTGGGGTTCAGAACGCGTTTCTCTTTAAAAAGCATCTCATGCGGGCCTTAGACGCAGACCCATCTGTCTAACCAGTGCATATGTGCCTCTGTCGGGGTGGGACTGAGCGGGGGTGACCCACCCCTCGTGCTTCAGGGAGGCTGACCCGGGAGGGCGGCAGGACCACGCACAAGAATACCGTGTACCTGGTGAAGGAGGTAGACTGCGCACCGGGGATTGGAAAGGGAAAAAGGGGGCTGAGAGGTGGGGTTGCGGCGGGGAGAGGAAGGGGTTATGTCCTAGGATCCCCAGGGGCAGGGGTGGGGAGGCCGAGGTATGGCCCCCCGTTCCTCACGCTGCCCCAAAGTCTTACTGCGACCTGGACAGTATTAGAAGCTGGGTATCTGAAAAACGGGTGGCCTAACGAAAGGTAAAGGAGGAGGTGCTTAAAGATGATCGGGTTTCCACTGACGGCTCAGAGTGAGTCACAGAAGGGATGAGGGTGGCATTGGGGGGCGTGGCCTTTAAGTGAACTGGTCTGGTGAGGGGCCGGGGGCTGCTCAGGGAAGGCGCCTGCCTGGTGGAGGGACCCTGCAGGGGGGACCTGGGGGGGACCACACGCTGCTGTCTCGGGTGTCATCCTTATCGTCCCCTATGCCCACTGCCCGTCCACCCCAGACAAGTGGAGAGGACAGAGGTGTCACCCAGTGATGCATTCAGACAGGCCCCGTCTGCAGTGGGCACTCGGACATCTCCTGAGTGAATGGATGAATGAATGAATGTGACCCGGAAGGCGGGGGTCAGGTCCAGGGCAATTCCAACCTAGAAATCCCTGTTGATTTAAAGACACAGGCACGTGCGGGCAGCCACGCCCGTGTGCTGTTTTACGCCAGCTTCCCTAAAAGTCCTGCTTTTGCATGTATTTCTAAGAAATGAAGAGACAGGTTGTGTGGAAGTCACACTTTCTTTTCTCACCTTTTAGTTTCTTATCTTTTTTTCTTACTGCAAACTGTTCCAACACAAGGAGAGGGAGCGGTACAAGGAAGCCATGGGCCCTTCGTTGCTTCCACAAGCGTCATCTGCCCGTTAGTTACTCTTCCAACTGGGCGTGGCCCTCGGGCGCATCCTTGGTTTACGGGAACAGTCGTGGGTCAGAGCCCTGCCTGTAGCAGCCCCCCTGCCCGCAGCCCGCAGGGCTCCCAGTAGCCAGGACTAAGGGGGGGTCGGGTACCACCCCCCTTCCCCCGGCCGAGGCAGGCGCTCTGACACCTCTGGTTACAAGCGCAGTTTCTTCTAGCAAACCCAGTGTCAAGACGGCTGGCTCCCTGCCCGGCCAGAGCACGGGCGTTCCACATGCCCTGTACCCGTCGCTTGGTATTGGGGACCCAGCCCTGCTGCAACACGGTGCCCTTGGCTGACGCAGGGTCACCTGCAGGGATTCACCTCTCCTCCCGGGTAGGAAGCGGGTTGAAGGGAGTGGCCCCCAGTGAACAGGGTCGGCGTCACCCCGGGTCCACCGCGCGGGGGATGTGGCCCTGCCAGCAGCCAAGCACCGCCCTGCCCAGGTGAAGGGACGCGGCGGGCAGAGGGGACCCGGTGGGCGGTCTCCTGCGACCCTAGCTGCAGTTTCACTGAGGCTGCAGGTCCACCCCGGGGCCAGACGGATGGAGGGGCCGTGACCCCTCTCCTTTGTCCCTCTCACTCAGGAGAGCTGCCGGCGCTCCATCGGGATGGCACAGCTCCCTTTATAGCCAGTGTCTCATTTCCTCCCTCCTCTGTCTGTGTCTCACATGGAGACACAATCTGTGATTTTTTAAAACTTGGAGTCCGTCCAAAATTATATACTAGTGTGTGTGTATATATTATACGTTACAAATATATACTTATCCATTTATATATGACATACATAGTTTATATGCTCTAAATATATAAAATATATTCTTTTTATAAGGGATTTTTAAAAAATTATTTATTTTTGGCTGTTGGGTCTCCGTTGCTGAGCGCAGGCTTTCTGTAGTTGCGGCGAGCGGGGGCTACTCTTCATTGCGGTGCACAGGCTTCTCACTGCGGTGGCTTCTCTTGTTGTGGAGCACAGGCTCTAGGTGCATGGGCTTCAGTACTTGTGGCACACGGGCTCAGTGGTTGTGGCTCACAGGCTCAGTGGTTGTGGCTCACGGGCTCTAGAGCGCAGGCTCAGTATCTGCGGCCTACGGGCTTAGTTGCTCCATGGCATGTGGGATCTTCCCGGACCAGGGCTCGAACCCGTGTCCCCTGTGTTGGCAGGCGGATTCTTAACCACTGCGCCACCAGGGAAGCCCCTAAAATATATCCTTACACCTAGAAAATTATACATACGTCTCTCTTCTTGGAAGTTATGTATCTAAGAGTCTGTGGTGGTTTTAGCTGGAAAGCACAGGTGAATGTCAACACTCACAGGGGGCCTGTTTGAAAGGAGCCCATCTGACATTCGGGGCATTTTTTCCTAACAATAATGGTGTACACGTAACAGACAACGTATACATTGCTACGCAGTCACCACTGTACTCGCCTAGTCATTAAGAGAAGAGACACAGCCTCACGCAGGTACCTGGAGAACGTTTGCAGTAAACAAGCATCTTGACCCCATAAACCTCCCACCGCGTGAGCTCCTGTACGCGGTTTCACCATGGACGGGGGCAGAGGTAGGTTCCGCCGCCCTGAAGGTAAGAGAAGGTGCACGCGGCCGGGAGGGCAGAGGACAAACGCACTGAAAATAGGAGTGAAACACTGGGAAGTAGGGTCTAGGTCCGCCAAGATCTAGTCACCAGCTAAGAGGGAGCGAGGGAGATGCTGACATCACCTGGGGACCTGGCCTGGCCCGCGCATCCCTCGCCGGCCCCGGGGTCCCCCCGCCCACGCATCCCACCACCCGGGCGCGTCACAGATGCGCGGAGACAGCCGTGCTTTCCGCCTCCTTTAATGTGTCCGGTGACACCTGCTCTCCAGGAACCCTTCACTTCCGGGTGCTGGGCCCCGCCGGGTTCCCGGTGACCCTCAGGGCGCAGCTCGGGTGCCCAGGACCACGCACAGCAGGTCCCCCGCGCGCGCCACCCGCACGTCCTGGAAGCCGTGTCGCTGCAGAAGGCGCCGGTGCTCGTCGGGGCTCCGGGGCTGCCCGGCGCTCAGGGTCCGCAGCCGGGGGCTCTGCGACGCCCCCTCCTCCTCTGCCGCCGCTTCAGCCACCAGGAGGCCACCGCCTGGGGAGCCAGAGACACAGAGACAGAGAGAGACGGGGTGGGGAAAGAGTCTCAGGACCCAGGCTGCGGGTGCCCCGGGCTCCCCACTGAAGGGATTCGCTGCAGGAAGACACGGACGGCAGGGAGTCTGAAGGTAGGGACACAGCTGCAGCCTCCCTGATGCCATAATGAACCGCACCGGGACTTCCCTGGCAGCAGTGTCCCTGGCGGACCTGCGTGGCACAGGGACGGCACCGGCCACGACGGTGCCAGGAGCACGGTTTGTTTTTTTCTGACGTTTAATTGGTTCAGCGAGATTATCTTTTTTTTTTTGAATTATACTTGATTTGCAACGTTGTGTTAGTTTTAGGTGTACAGACAAGTGATTCCTGTACATGTGTGTATATAAATGTATATTCTTTATATTCTCTTCAATTATAGGTTATTCCAACGTACTGGAGCAGAGTTCCCTGTGCTGTACAGTAGGTCCTTGTTGGTTCTCTGTTTCATATAGAGTGGTGTTTATATGTGGAGCTGCACTGTCGGTGGGAACAACCTGCATGAGAGCCTTGAGAAGTAGAAAGTGTGCATGTGTGCGTGTGTACACACACCTGTATCTGTCCAACTCTCTGTGTATGTATTTTCAGAAGTGCTTGTGAAGAAGGGGGAACCAAGCCGGGAGAAGACAAGCCTTGGGACAGAAAGCAGAGGGGCAGGAGGTAGCTCGCGCTTGCTTCTTCCTTTTGTTTGGGTTACCGGGGGAGACCCCGAGAAGAGACACAAAGCAGGTGGTGGCACACGAGCCCCAGCTCTGCTTGCCGGTGACGGTAACTGGGAGAATTTTGGTGCAAAATCTCATTTGGGTTCTAGGCATTTAAGTAAACGTGAAGTTAACAAAACTGGGATCATAGCTCCACACTATTAGGTATAAAGTCAGCTGCAAGGATGTATGGTACAGCACAGGGGATAGAGTCCATATTTTATAGTAACTATAAATGGACTGTAACCTTTAACCATGGCGAATTACTATACTGTACACCTGTAACGTGTAACATTGTGCAGCAGCTATACTTCAATAAAAAGAATTGGGATCGGGCTTCCCTGGTGGCGCAGTGGTTGAGAGTCCGCCTGCCGATGCAGGGGACGCGGGTTCGTGCCCCGGTCCGGGAGGGTCCCACGTGCCGCGGAGCGGCTGGGCCCGTGAGCCATGGCCGCTGAGCCTGCGCGTCCGGAGCCTGTGCTCCGCAACGGGAGAGGCCACAGCGGTGAGAGGCCCGCGTACCGCCAAAAAAAAAAAAAAAAAAAAAAAGCGGGATCATATGGTGCGCTCGTTCTGTCAGTTTTTATGTTTTTCAGACTCACGGATACACGGGTTTATTAACTCAGCGGCTCCAAAAGCCCTATATTGAGGGTTTTTTTTTTTTTTTTGGCCTTGCCGTGCAGCTGGCAGGATCTTAGTTCCCTGACCAGCGGTTGAACCCGCGCCCTCGGCACTGAAAGCGCAGACTCCTAACCACTAGACCGCCAGGGAATTCCCAGGAGGTCACGCTCAGTTCTTATCTGTGACCCCCACTGTCCCCAGGGTGCAGGCAACCTTTGCAATCCCAGCTACGGGGGTGGAGGGAAGCCCTGGTTCCCCGTGCCTGCCAATTTCTGAGCTCTAAGGATTTCCTCCACTGCCAATTTCACGCTGACAGCTTGGTATGAGCTGGCTGGCAGGAGTGCTGAACATTTAACAAGCGGTTCTAGCCAGCAGGTCTAAGCTCCAACACACCCATGCCCACCCCCCCACCCCCGCCCCCCAAAACCCTTCGCAGCATAAAGGCAACTTGGAACTGACTGTCCCCAGGTTCAGTGCCTGTCTCTGAGGCGGGTGAGAATCCAGCTCTCACATCTCCTGGCCCTTCCTCGCCCCCGGGGGCACCCCTGTTTCGTGATTCCTTCCTTCTCAACTGTGTTCCATCCATTATGTGGGGACTCTGTTCTCGGGCTGGGGCACAGCAGGGAGCAAACAGGAACCGGCCCTCCTGGGGCCACATTCTTGGACAGGGTACCCCGAATGTCCGTGTGATGCTCCTGTGACCACACGAAAACCTGCATCTCACAGGCTGCGTGGGTGTCCTGGGGCGGCCGGAACAAACTACTTAAAACCACAGACCTCCATCCTCCCCCAGTCCTGGAGACCAGACGTCTGAGGTCAAGGTGTCCCAGGGCCGCGCTCCCTCCAGAGGCTCCCGGGGAGGGTCCTTCCCGCCTCTTCCAGCTTCTGGGGGCTCCAGGCATCCCTGGGCTTGTGGCCGCATCCCTCCCGTCTCTGCCTCTGTCTTCCTGGGGCTTCTCTGTGTCTGTGTCTCTTCTCTTCTGTCTCTTGGAAGGACCTGTCATTGGATTTAGGGCCACCCTCATCCAGGAGGACCTCATGTCAGACCCTTCACTTCATCACATCAGCAAAGACCCTGCTTCCAAGTAATATTCTAGGTGGACGTGAATTTGGGGGGGGACCCTCTTCATTGTGCTACAGGGACCAACAAGAATGCCTTAACTACACTGTTGTTTGGGGGACTAAAACTGGCTCATTTAAAAAATTTACTTAGCCTTCCACGCTTTTATTAATATTTTCCTAGGCATTTCCCTGGCGGTCCAGTGGTTAGGACTCCACGCTTCCAATGCAGGGGGTGCGGGTTTGATCCCTGGATGGGGAGCTAGGATCCCGCATGCCGCGTGATGCAGCCAAAAAGTGTATATAAAATTAAATAAAATAAAAGAGGGGATATATGTATACATACAACTGATTCACTTTGCTATACAGCAGAAACTAACAAAGCATTGTAAAGCAACTACAGTCTAAAAAAAGAATAAATAAATCTAACTAAAAAAAAAAAAGAAACGGCCCTTTGGGTACCCCGGATGGAGATGCTCGTCACAGCTTGCAGGGCTCAGACCCCAGGGGAGGGGCTGCAGTCGTACTGAACTGCACGGGTCCTGGGAACAGGTCACGGCTATAGGAGACGGGGCCCGAGGACGGCTGCCACGTGGTTACTTCCTGTAGACACCGCCTGCATGGACTCGACCCTCGCTCTGGTTTTTGTCCCAAATAAAAGATCGGGAATGGGGGTCGTTTTCCTGGGAGTTGAAGATGACCCCGGATTGTTGAATATTTTGTTTCATAACCGCACAGAAGAGGCAGTGGAGGTGCCCCGGGAGACGCCAGGGTCGCAGGACGTGGAAAGAGAGCTCGTCTTGCGCCGCTGGACGTGGGGACCCAGGGAGGGGCCCGGGCGGCTTGCTGCCCTCGACTCCACGAGCCCGATGACCCACGTTGGCCCCGAGCGCCGTGGGGAAAGGCTGGGTACCACAGAGCAGCCCGGAAAATCATCATCATCGGAGGAGGGAGACCCTGAGCCCGGCGGGGCCTGGGGAGGGACACGGCTAGGGTGTGGGGGGGTGTCCACGAGCCCAAGCCCCAGACGCTGGCACCATAAAGTTCCGAAACGCATCACTGACACCCGAGAATCGGGTACGTCCTCAGGGAGCCGGTAAACTGAGCACCAGACGGCGGGCTGGAGGACGGGGAGCTTCCTCTATAAAATGTACGCTTTTTTTAACATTGGAAACTGTCTTTACGTGTTGAAAAAGGCAAGTACACGATGTGGTCTCACCTGGTTTGCAGCTGCTTGAGATCCGGCTCAGTAGCTTGTGGAGTTTGTCATCCGGCCAGTCCTGCAGGATTCTGGAAAGGACGTACAGATCTGCTTCCGGGAGGCTGTCTTTGAAAAAGTCACCTGGTTTAAAAACAAATGGCATTGAACCGTTAGGGCCACAGGAACTGGTCCTGCACCCGACAGAAAGGAGTTGCACCACGTTCTACAAGGGATGAAACCGAAAGAGACGCTGCCTGCAGTGGGGAGATCTGTGTTCTCCAAAGAAGAGACGTTCAAGGGCTGACCTGGGGACGGGCCCTCTGGAAATAGGGTCTTTGCAGATGAAATGAAGGGAAGGGTCTGAGATGAGGTCCTCCTGGATGAGGGTGGCCCTACATCCAATGTCCTTCTAAGACACAGAAGAGGAGAGTCACAGACACAGAGGAGAAGCCCCGTGAAGACGGAGGCAGAGACGGGAACTAGGCAGCCACAAGCCCAGGGATGCCTGGAGCCCCCAGAAGCTGGAAGAGGCGGGAAGGACCCTCCCCTGGAGCCTCTGGAGGGAGCGCGGCCCTGGGACACCTCGACCTCAGAGGTCTGGTCTCCAGAACTGAAGGAGGATGGATTCGGGTCATTTTAAGCCCCCAGTTTGGGGTCATTTGTCCCTGCCATCTACCAAATGTGTATCTGTACCTGTGGACACAGCACCTTTGCTATTTGTGACTCCTAACCCTGCCTCGTTCCACAAAGGGTTAGATGTAGCTCACATTTACACACACAAAACAAAACAAGAAAGAAAGCAAACACTTCGAATTGGCATGAGGGGAGAGTAAACACGGGGGTGCAGACAAGTCTACACGGGGCGGCCCCAGACAGCTGCACAGAGGTGGGCAATATGCACTTCCTTTTCTTTTGCTTTCGTGGTTCCCCTTCCTATACGTGGTGAAGCAGCAGCACAGCTCCCATCGTGCTGCTCCTGGATCTGAAGCTCTAGGGTGTGTCTCTGTCAGCTCAGGCAGAAGCAACAAAGTCCCACCGACAGGGGCTTCAACAACACACGCTGATTTCTCATGGTCTGGAGGCTGGACATCCGAGATCAAGGTGTTGGCAGGGTCAGTTCCTGCGGAGGACCCTCTGCTGGGCTTGTAGGTAGTGGCCTACTCGCTGTGTCCTCACAGTGGGGAGAGATGGATGATAGATACATACATACATACATACATAGAAAGAACAGATAAGTGATAGGTGAATGGATGGATGGAGAGATCGATGATAAATAATAGAGAGGTAGATAGATGATAGATATATGATTGATATAAAGACAGGGGTAGACAAATGATTGATAGATTGATAAATATTGAATAGATAGATATAGATAATAGATAAATGATAGATACACAGATGATACATAGATTGATAATAGATATGATGGATGGAGAGATAGATATAGACATGTGATAAATAGATGATAGATAATAGATATGGATACATACATGATATAGACAGATAATAGATATTAGAGAAATAGGATAGGACATAAATGATAGGTGGATGGATGCATAGATGATAAATAATAGATGATACATAGATAAATGATAGATGAGTGATATAAAGACAGATAAAAGATAGATATGACAGATGGATAGATAGCTACATTGATAGTTACATAGATGATAGATGAATAAATGGATGAATGGATGGATAGATAGCTAGATGGACAGACAGATGATAGATGGATGGATAGATAGATATGGATGGACAGATAGATACACTGATAGATGAATAAGTGGATGGATGGATAGATGATAGATAAACGATACACAGGTAGATAGATGATGGACAGAGACAGACAAATGATACATACATAGATAATAGTTGGATGGATAGACGGATAAATAGATATGGATGGACAGATAGATACACTGATAAATGACTAAGTGGATGGATGGATAGATGATAGATAAATAAACGATATACAGATAGATGATGGATGGACAGATGACAAACGCTACATACATAGATAGATAGATGATGGATAAACGATAGATAGATAGATGTTCCTGGTGTCCCTTCTAAGGACGCAGTCTTGCGGGATTAGGACTCCACCCTTGTGACCTCCTTCACCTTAATTACCTTCAGATAAGAGTCATGCTGGGGGTGGGGCTTCAACATAGGCACTTGGAGACACAATTCAGTCCACAGCAGGGTGACTGGCTCTTTTTTTTTTAAGTAGGAAAGTATCAGGTGGTCGTGGGGCACAGGCCCGTCTAGCACATCCACCCTCAGGCCGGCCGCAGTGTGGATGAGTCACCAGATGCCAAGAGTTTCCTTTCAATCCGGCCCCGCCGGGAAGTCCTTCTTCACATCCACCCCAAGGCCCTCCTGCTGTAGCCCCCGTGTCACTTCCCTGTGAGGCCTGGGTCGCTGGTCGACATCTGCAGACGCTGATCTTGGCCCGTGCCCATCCCCACCTGCCCTCCCGCCCGGCTACTCCCCTCGCTGAGAACTTCAAACTCCTGTTCTCGGGGTTTGCAGATGCGCCCCTGTGTGCAGATGTGCAAACACGCACCAAGATACACGTACACACACAGACACATACGCATATACAAACACATCGACACACAGATACATACATGTATAGAGACAGACACACAGAGACACTGAGACACACACAGACACACAGACACACCAGTATATATACACACACAGACACAGAAACACACAGAAACATGGATATAAGACACAGACACACAGAGAATACACACAGATATACAGATACACAGATACAAACATATTCAGACACAGGAACATGGATACAGACACACAAAGACAGAGCTACACACAGACACACGGATACGTACATATACATGTACATAGACACAGAAACACACAGAAATGTGCATATATACACATACATACACAGAGACACAGATACATACCCACAGACCCAGAAACACACAAACAGAAATGTACACACTCAGACATACAGAAACACAGAGGAAGATGGATACACACACACACACACACACACACACGTATACCGACACACACACACACACACACACACACACACACACCCGCTCTGCATACGAGATAAATAAGGTCACCCAAATGCTGACGCCCGGCGGACACGAAGCCACGCTAACCTGGCACAAAGTGGATCCGCTCTGTCTGTCGTCCGCCACGCTGAAAGCCCCCAGAGAGCTCAGTGACCTCTGGGAGGTCAAACACCGTCACCTGCAGACGCGGGTACTCCTGGGCGAGCTCGCGGGCCAGGATGCCCGTGCAGCCTGCGGGAAGCAAAGGCAGACTCTGGACCCTCCTGGCATGTGTGAAGCCCTTGGAGTGTCTCCAGAGTTCAGCTCTGGCAAAACCAAAACGATGCTCTCAGATGCGGCCTGAGCTTGTGCCCTGAAATGAGGTCAGCCAGTGGGGAGATCACTGGTGTCTCAAAGTCAGGGCCTCGTGGGCGGGTGCTGGCCCAGAGCAGGTGAGTGGGGTGGGCACAGACTCGTGGGGAATCCTGGCAGCAAAGCTCTAGGGAGCTGTACTCTTCCCTGCCCCTTTCTGCTGCGGGAATGCCGACGCAATGGCTGGTGCCACAGCAGCCACTCTGGACCACCAGGAGGACAGGCGAGCAGAGGGTGGGGAAACGCAAGCTGGCAGCTCAGGAGCCCTCCTGGACACCAATCCCACTACACCCCTTGGGCAGGGCAACTACTCCTCCTCCGTCCACTGTCCTGGGGAAAGGATTGGTTGGGATGGGGTGGAGGGTGTGTGTGGCATAATTAGACCTGACGCAATGGCAGCAGACGGGCTCCACAGGCCCTCCCCTACTTGGCAGCCACCAGGAAGGGTCCCATAACCTCTACGGGGGTCCTGGGCCATCCCCGGGACCTCCCAGCACTTGGGAATATCAGCTCAAGCCCCCGCACCCACCCTGGATATATTTAGGTCCTCAGATGGTTTGTAGAGATAAACCCATTCTGCAAGTCTCATTAGCAGGTAAGGTGTCCTAGATTTAATACAAAAGAAAAGCACGTAGCCCTCTGCACCCGACTCCTGGGGGGGGGGTGGTGAGTGTACCTCCCAGGTCGCAGGCAGAGGCGAATCGGGACAGGTCGAAGGCCGTGGCCACGTGGTGGGCGGTCAGTTTGCTGAGGCTGTGCTTGGCCCTCATGAACTGCAGCGTCAGCTCCCTGCTCTGGTGGTGGAAGCAGGTCTGAGGAGACCCACCCGGAGCGCAGGCCGTCCTGCACCCGGGATGAGGTTCCACCCGGCATTCGTGTGGGTGGGGAGCTCAGCAGGGATCATGGAGAGGGGTCTGGGGTAGAGGAGGGTGGGAGGGGCCTGGGTAGAGCAGGGTGGGAGGGGTCTGGGTAGAGGAGGGTGGGAGGGGCCTGGGGTAGAGCAGGGTGGGAGGGGTCTGGGGTAGAGGAGGGGTGGTTTGGGTCCGGGGTAGAGGAGGGTGGGAGGGGTCCGGGGTAGAGCAGGGTGGGAGGGGTCCGGGGTAGAGGAGGGTGGGAGGGGTCTGGGATAGAGGAGGGTGGGAGGGGCCTGGGTAGAGCAGGGTGGGAGGGGTCCGGGATAGAGGAGGGTGGGAGGGGCCTGGGGTAGAGGAGGGGTGGTTTGGGTCTGGGGTAGAGGAGGGTGGGAGGGGTCCGGGGTAGAGGAGGGTGGGAGGGGTCCGGGGTAGAGCAGGGTGGGAGGGGCCTGGGGTAGAGGAGGGCGGGGAGGGTCCGGCGTAGAGGAGAGGAGGGCGAGAGGGGTCTGGGTAGAGCAGGGTGGGAGGGGCCTGGGTAGAGGAGGGTGGGAGGGGGCACTGGGTCTGAACTGTGCCCACCTAGGCGGTGAGGCTGGAGCGTTGCCAGGAGGGCAGCTCCACTGCACCCTGACACAGCACTCTCTGGGTCTGATTTCCAGTTTGCAGGGGGTCTCCTCCTGGGAGACTGCCGACTCCCCACTCGGGTCTCACTGGACCAAACCAGGAGGACTTAGGGGGTAACGACCCCCTGCCCCCTCAGCTGTCACCTCACTGAGGATGATCTGATCTGACCGTTTACAGAGACCAGGGCTCCCCGCCCAGCTCCCCGATGGGGTCCACGTGTGCTCGGGCCCCACCCGGGTGGGAGGGAATGAGTCCCTGGGGCAGAGAAGGAGGCCGGCAGGACAGCGTGCAGGGGACCCGCCTGGGCCTGACACTCTTAGGGCTCCTGAGGGTGGTCAGGAGGCGAGGGATGGGCAGGGAGTCAGCTGAAATCCCAAGGGGCGGGGGGTGCAGACCGGGGCCCGAGGGGGCCGGACTCGTTGCCTGAGGCCACGATGGTGCTGCTGCCATTTCACCCAGATTTCGGGCCTGGGGACCTCAGCATCTCCCAGGACACTGTCCTCTATGACCCCTCGAGGCCCTCCAAGACCACCCAAGATCTTCCAAGACCCCCCGAGACCCTCCAAGACCCTCCGAGACCCCCCAGACCACCCAAGACCCTCAGATTATCACCCAAGACCCTCCAAGACCCTCTGAGACTCCTTCCCTCCCACACAACGGTGAACAGGGGTCGTGGGTGCCAGGGGGCGGGGGAAGGGCTGGGAAGCCCTTTGCACACCCTGCGCTGAGCTAAGAACCAGGAGTCTGTGCAATGCAACTCCACGTAGGAAACACGGTGCCTTGAGTCAAGGCAGCCCCTTCTTAGAAAAGCCCTCTTTTCAGGAGCTGTGACCAGCCAGCCGCACCCTCCCTGCCACGGCGGCCTCCCGCAGGGATTCCCACGTCGGCCAGAATCTGAGATGTTTCCGCGCCCACTGGTCCTTTCGCAGCACAGACGGGGCGTGAAAAGGAACACGGGGGTTACAGTACCTGGGACAGGCGTTCCTCCTCCATCGCCCCCAGAGCCCCGCGGGTCTGGTCTGCCCCCTCCCGCACGGCCAGGCCCAGGCGTGTGAAGACGCCCCAGACGTGGGCGTCATGGTACTCGGCCACGCCCTGGAGAGAGTGTTCGCCGTCTGACACTAGGTGCAGGGTCGCCACCTCCGTGTTGCTGTAACCTGAAAGGACGGGGCGTCGTGTGACGGCTCAGCTGACCGCGGGGCGAGCCACCGCCCAGCGTCATCGGGATGTCTATCTGACTAAGTGCCAAGCGCACGGACGCCCAGAGGCGGCCCAGAGAACGACGCAAGGGTGTTGCTCTTCCTCGAGGTGACCCTCCAAGCCCCTGGGATGGTCACTTGGCCGGGCTACAGTCCCCAGTGAGATGTCCCCGTCGGGGAGAGGGCGCGGTTTGGTCATGTGCTTCGCACCTGCACGTCAGCAGACTTCGGGTAAAGGAGGTGACCCTATGTAACGTGGGTGGGTCTCATCCCATCAGCTGACGGCCTTGAGAGCAGAGAAGCACCGAGCGGCCAGCCGCAGGGGTTCAGACGCGCCGGAGCCCAAAGGCACGGACCCATCTGTCCATATCCCGCGGGGTCTGCCTCTCCGGAGCCCTGAGGGGTACGGGGCGGCCCGCTCTCTTCCCACTTCCTGGCGGGCTGTCCATCCGGCCCGGCCCCCAAGGGCCCTTCCGGGACACCCCTACCTGCAGAATTGGAGGCTGCAGGCAGAGGGGACGGTGGCTGAGACCCCCTGTACCTCCACAGCCCCACGTAACACCGTCTGTCGTCGGACGGACAGAACAGCATGGTGTCTACGGTTTTCCTTTTCTGAACTTTTAAAAAGTTTATTGAAACTAACTGTCCATTTGACATTTTCTTTTTTAATTAATTAATTAATTATATTTACGTTTGGCTGCGTTGGGTCTTCGTTGCTGCACGCAGGCTTTCTCTAGTTGTGGCAAGCGGGGGCTGCTCTTCATTGTGGTGCGCGGGCTTCTCATTGCGGTGGCTTCTCTTGTTGCGGAGCACGGGCTCTAGGCGCACGGGCTTCAGTAGTTGTGGCTCGCGGGCTCTAGAGCGCAGGCTCAGTAGCTGTGGCACATGGGCTTAGTTGCTCCGTGGCATGTGGGATCTTCCCGGACCAGGGCTCGAACCCGTGTCCCCTGCATCGGCAGGCGGATTCTTAACCACTGCGCCACCAGGGAAGCCCCATTTGGCACTTTACATATTGTCTTTGTTTGTTTGTTTTAGAAACTGGATTTTTACTGCTGCTTAACTTTCTTTTTTTCCTTTTTGTGGCGGTACCACACGGCACGCGGGATCTTAGTTAGCGGTGGAACCCAGGCCCCCTGCAGTGGAAGCGTGGAGCCTTAACCACTGAACTGCCAGGGAAGTCCTCACACGTTTTTTTTTAAAGACTATTATCTTTAATTATATAAATATATTTAAAAAAAACTTTTTATTTTATATTGGAGTATAGTTGGTGAGCGATGTTGTGTTGGTTTGAGGTGCACTCAGAGTGATTCAGTTGCATGTAGACACGTATCTGTGCTTTTTCAAATTCTTTTCCCATTTAGGTTGTCACAGACGCTGAGCAGTGTTCCCTAATGACCGAGAGCTCTGAGTTCTGAGGCCTGGGGTCCTCTGACGGGCAGCACCCACCCCGCCCGCCCCACCCCAGGCCCCGTGCAGAGGCACAGGAGTGGCTGGCAGGGCTCAGCTGAGGACCCTGCAGGGCGTCTGCCAGGTAGCAGGGACTGGAAGTCCGGACCTTGGACCCTTTCTCCACATTTGGTCATTATTTTCAGTTGAGGAGAGGGGATTCCCTGGTGGCACAGAGGTTAAGAATCTGCCTGCCAATGCAGAGGACACGGGTTCAAGCCCTGGTCTGGGAAGATCCCACATGCCGCAGAGCAACTAAGCCCGTGCGCCACAACTGCTGAGCCCACGTGCCACAATTACTGAGCCTGTGCTCTAGAGCCCGCGAGCCACTACTGAGCCCGTGAACCACAACTACTGAAGCCCGTGCGCCTAGAGCCTGTGCTCCACACCAAGAGAAGCCACCGCAATGAGAAGCCCGCGCACCACAATGAAGAGTAGCCCCTGCTCGCCACAACTAGAGAAAGCCCGCATGCAGCAACAAAGACCCAACGCAGCCAAACGTAATAAATAAATATATATTTTTAAAAATGGAGGAGAACATTACTAAGATGCTCTGGCTGGGGGGATGTTCGGCATCCTGCGACCCAAATCTTTAGCGTGTACTTGTCCGCCTCTCGTATGAGGGGTGGCTCTGGGGGGCTTCTGCCAGCACCCTGCTTCCCTGCTCAACACAGAAGGGATGCTGTGTCTCCTGCTCTGGGGTCTTCTGAGCCCCTGCCTCTCTCCATCTGCTCAAGGACCATCCGTAGCACCCTCTGCTCTGAGAACACCCTCGAGAGCTCTGTGCACCCAGCAAACCCACACTGTCACCCTTCATCCGTCCAATTACCACATATGCCGTCTACTTCGTTTATCTGTCTATCTATGTATCTACCTATCCATCTATTACCTACCAGTCACCTACATGTATCTCTCTCATCTAGTAATCATCTGTCTTCAACATCACCTATTCATCCATCTACCACCCACCTATTCATTTATCATCTATCACCTGTGCATGTATACATGATCTATATACCGATCATTTATCTTTTTATCATCTCTCTGTTCATCTATCATTTATCCATCCACCCATCTATTATCTATTCACCCATCCCTCCATCTATCATGTATTTTCTATCATCTATCTCTATCTCTATCTCTCATTGATCTATGCATCCATCATATCTATTCTGTTATCTATCTAATCCATCATATCTATTCTATTATCTATCTAATCCATCATATCTATTCTATTATCTATCTAATCCGTCATATCTATTCTATTATCTTTCTATCATCTACCTGTTCATCCATCTACTTATCTATTTACATACCTAAGTATCCACCTATCAAACTATCTATCTACCTACGCATCTACGACCTATCAATCATCTACCTGTATCTCTCCCACCTATTAATCATCTATATCCATCATCATGTATCCATCTATGTATCTATTTATTTACTTATCATCTAGCATTTGTGTATGTATCTATGCATCTATATCTATTATCTATCTTTTTATCATCTGTCTATTCATCTATTATTTACCCATCCACCCATCTATTTATCTATCATTTGTCTATCCACCCATCTATTATCTATCATCTCTATTATCAATTTATATCTATTGATCTATCAATCTACTACCTATTTATCCACCCACCCATCCATCCATCATCTATTTATCTATCATCTATCCATCTACTTATCCTATTATCTACCCATCCATCCATTTATTTATCCATCCACCTGTCATCTATTTATGTATCACCTATCAACCTAGCTATCTTTCTATCCTCTACCTCTTCATCCATCTATCTGCTTATCTATCTACATACCTATGTACCCACCTATCAACCAAACAATCATCTATCCGTCATTTATCCACCCACCCATCTATTACCTACTTGTCCATTCACCCATCCACGTATCATCTGTTCATCTATCATCTAGCTATCCATCCACGTACCTATCTATCATCTCTATTATCAATCGATATCTATCTATCCATCCATCCACCTCATCTGTCTGCCTATCTAAACAAATAAGTAAGAATAAACTGCTATCTATGCTGTGCACACATGCAAACCCTATGGGCTGTTTCTCTCGAGAACCCTGGCTGATACAGGCCCTCTGAGCCCATAAAGAAGCCTGTCTCCTAACACACCACACAAGCACACGCACACACGCACACGCACGCACGCGCACACACATGCGCACACGCACGCGCACACCACACACGCACACGCGTGCACACACGCACATGCGCGCGCGCACACGCACGCACACACACGCGCGCGCGCGTTTCCTCCTTCCATCCATCCTCCGCTCCTGACCCTCTGGGGCATTCTTGGGGCACAGGGATGACGCATGGTCTGTCCTCCCTGCCTCGGCTCAGAAGCCACTGCCACCTGGTGACTTGGTCTCGCAGGCACAGTTGCTGGGAAGACACCCAGGAAGCCCCTCACCTCTGCACGTCTTCTCCAGTAAACCCAGGGCCGCGCACACATCCAGCAGCTGCTCAGTCCTGCCCGTGCAGGTGCTGAGTTTGCGGGCGACATCCACGGCCTGCAGGGGGCCTTGGTCTTTTAACACATCGAACAGTTTGAGCTTGCAAGCCGTGAACAGGACCTGTCCGTGAAGAACAGTTACAGTTAGACGTACAACGTGACTCATCAATTGCTCTTTATTCCCAGGGATTCCAAAGAGGGACGGCAGGATGGTCAAAAACATCGAGCTCATCAAGGGAAACTTCTGCAGAGGCGAGTGGGTTTAGGCTCCAGGTTGTACAAGGTTTGCTCCAGGTAAGACCAAGTCGATGAACACCAAGCAGAGAAACTGTCCCAGCGGAGAAAGACCAAAGCGCTGCTGTCAGGGGCTGTGTGGTGTCCCCCCAAGGTTCCTATGTCGATGCCCCAAGTCCCAGGACCTCAGGATGAGACCACGTGGAGACGGGGCCTCTGCGCAGGGCACGGACGCTCCACGCTGCTCAGGACACACCCTCACGTGACACCGTAAACCTCCCTGGAGCTCTCACCTCGTCGTAACGCGAACACCTCCAGGGACGAGTAAAGGGGCACTTCGGGAAAGGGCCCTACCTGAGCTGCGTCCAGAACTACCATGACTGACCTTGGGCGGGGGTGGGTGACACTTGCTCCAAGACCCCCAGCAGACCCCGGCTTGGTCAGCCATTGGGAGACCTTTGTAAGGAGACCCGTGTCACACGAGGGTGGATGGACAGATGGGGAGGTATGTAGATAGGTGACAGATACAGACAGGTGATAGATAGGTAAATGGGTGGATGGAGGGATAGACAGGTAGGCAGGTGATAATAATAGACATGTAGATGATATATACAGATAGCCAGAGATGATAAATAAATGGGTGGATACATAGATAGGAATAAAAATAGACACAGAAGATAGATACAGATAGACGTGACAGATAAGCAGGTGGAGAGACAGATGACAGATAAATAGATAAACAGATAGAGACACAGACGATAGATACAGATAGACGTGACAGATAAGCAGGTGGAGAGACAGGTGACAGATAAATAGATAAACAGAGATAGAGACACAGACGATAGATACAGATAGACGTGACAGATAAGCAGGTGGAGAGACAGGTGACAGATAAATAGATAAACAGATAGAGACACAGACGATAGATACAGATAGACGTGACAGATAAGCAGGTGGAGAGACAGGTGACAGATAAATAGATAAACAGATAGAGACACAGACGACAGATACAGATAGATGTGACAGATAAGCAGGTGGATAGACAGATGACAGATAAATAGATAAACAGAGATAGAGACACAGACGATAGATACAGATAGACGTGACAGATAAGCAGGTGGATAGACAGATGACAGATAAATAGATAAACAGATAGAGACACAGACGATAGATACAGATAGATGTGACAGATAAGCAGGTGGATAGACAGATGACAGATAAATAGATAAACAGATAGAGACACAGACGATAGATACAGATAGATGTGACAGATAAGCAGGTGGAGAGACAGGTGACAGATAAATAGATAAACAGATAGAGACAGACAAATGATAGGAAAATGGATGGATGAACAATGGAGAGAAGACAGATGATAACAGATATAGAGAGACAATAGATATAAATTATACACAGATAAGTAGAGGGATGGATAGACAGATGATAGTTATATAGATAGATAACCACAGGTATGCATACATTGATGATGTAGATAGATAAATATAGATAACAGATAGAAACAGATAGGTAAATGATAGCTAGATTAATGGTGGATACAGAGAAGACAGATAGTGATATATATATATAATGATGTGTATAGATAGATGATAGATATAAACACAGATACATAGCTGGAGAGATGATTGATAGATTGGTGGAGAGATAAATGATAGGTAGGGAGACAGATGTATGAATGGATGGACAGAAGGTAGACAGATGATAGTAACAACAGACACAGGTAAACAATAGACATACATAGACGACGGATATAGATTATACCTAGATCAGAGGATGGAGGGACAGATGACAGGTACACAGAGAGACGATAATGACAGTATATATAGCCTGATGATATAGACGACAGACAAATGAAATGGATAGACGGATGGATGGACAGATGCTAGAGCGACAGACCGTGGAAGCACAGCACAGCTCCACCGAGCGCCAGCCTGACGGGCTGCAGCAGCGCTGTCTGCACCAGCATCTCCAGGTGGATCAGAGAATCTGACCTATAACGCAGCATAACCACCTTCTGTCCTAGGCACACAGGTCCCCTCTCCTGAGGAGGAGGTGACAGGAAGGTGGCCGGGGTGGAGGGGGGGAAGGTCAGGCCCCCAGTCCTTCCCCAGCCAGTGTCCTGTCTCTCCACGAGCCACTGAGGCTACCCCTGAGGGGCCCTAGCGCGAGCAAGGCCGCCCCCTGCTCCAACCCCCAGGAGCCCAGAGCTGCAGGAGAGGGTCTGGTGGGGAAGGGGGTGGGCCAGGCCACGTGTCACAGCTGGGCGGGTGCACAAGTGCGTCCGCAAGAGCCAGAGAGGTGGTGGAGGCCAGCTGGATGGGCTGCTGCCCAACCCACTTCCCATCGGGCCCCGGGCCTGGGGCTTCCCTGAAGCACCTGCACACAGCTGCCTTGCACGTGGGCACAGGGCAACCTGTGGTCAAAGGTACCTGGTGGTTCCAGGAAGCATCGAGCTGGCCCAGCACTGCCCCCTCCCCTGCCCAGGACACCCTCTGGCTGGGACGGCTGCCCAGGATCCTGAGGCCACAGGACGATGAGGACACACACACTGACCTGGCCTGCCCTGCAGGCAGCTGGTGTCCTGGGGGCCACCATCCACCTGCTGCCCGGCCAGCAGGGCTGCAGGGTCCCAGAGGCGGCCGCACGGCCGGCATTCCAGTCCCACCTCCCTGGACTGGGGACATAATGTGGCCCCTCGCTGGGGTCACGTGAGGCCTGCTTACCTTCAAACACCCGCACAGACCCCGCCCTGCCCCCTCCAGGCACAGACCACAGTTATGGGCTCAACGGTGGCCCCAAAAGGATATGTGCATGCCCTGACCCCCAAAATAAGGGAATGAGGCCTTATGTGGAAACAGGGTCTCTGCAGATGTGAGGAAGTGAAAGGTCTGAGATGAGGTCCTCCTGGAGGAGGGTGGCCCTACATCCAATGGCAGACACAGAAGGGGAGAGACACAGACACAGAGGAGAAGCCCCAGGAAGACAGAGGCAGAGACGGGAGGGACGCGGCCACAAGCCCAGGGACGCCTGGAGCCCCCAGAAGCTGGAAGAGGCGGGAAGGACCCTCCCCTGGAGCCTCTGGAGGGAGCGCAGCCCTGGGACACCTTGAGCTGTGGTCCCCGGCATGGGCGAGGATGGATGCCTGCGGTTTTGGGCTCCCCTGTGTTGGGGTCATGTGGTCATGAACCACACAAGTACCTTGGATGCTTTGAAGCCGTCCATCAGCTCCAGGAGGCCTGTGGGGAACGGGGGCCGGCTGTCCGCCCCGTTAAGGGCTGCATCCAGCGCGCGCGGAGCCTGTGACCGGTCTCCATCCGCCTGCTCGCCACCACGGCCGCCCTTGGCGCTCTGACCTGGGTCTGAGCCACCTGCCTCCGAGTCACTCAGGTTCTCGAAGGTGTCGACGGTGGGGATGGAGTCGCGCCTGACCCGCCGCAGGTCCTCGGGGCGGGGCGGGTAGTACAGCCGTGCCAGCTCCTTGCAGAAGTGGTTCAGGGGGAAGCCCACGACGTTGAGGAAGTCCCCATGCACGTACTCCACCAGCATCCCACCCAGCGCCTGGATCCCGTAGCCGCCAGCCTTGTCCCTGGGGCAGGGAACCACAGCGGGGAGGGAAGGAAGGTAGAGAAGATGGCGGCGACGTTGACCTTCCTGGGGTCAGCAGACCTGCAGCCAGGACCCCTGCAGGGGAACCCACCAACCTTGGACCCGGGTGGCTGTGCACTGGGGTGTCCGGGCCCAGATCCCAGTGACCCCTCGGTCCCGCCCCTGGGACGTGACGAGGGGCACCTGGCGGCCACTCAGGAAGCTGCCCCCCACCCCAGGCCTGGCGCATGGCCACCAGCAGGCTCTCTGAGGGGAGGGGGATTGCTGTCAAGGACCCAGGCCCCCGGCCGTACTCTCCTGCCACCTGCATCCCCGTCCCTCGGACGTCCATTCGTGTGGGTCCTCGGCCCAGGTCTTCCCCGGGCGCCACTGCTGAGACCTCCTTACGGGGGAAGAGGGGCCCGTGAAGCCCCTCCCTCCGCCCTGACTCCCCCGCCTCTCCCGCTGTGCCAGACACGGGTCCACAAAGCGACGGGGGCGGTGATCTGGGCGCCCCCCCCCCGGCAGTGAGCCCACCCCCATGGTCCTCACGCCTGCGCTCACCCCCCAACCCTCGCCCGGGCCCTTTCCTGGGGGAGAGGGGACGGGGGAGCTGGCATGCCCTCTGGTTCGGCCTCTTGGTCCCGCTGCAGCTGCAGCGGTGAACGGCCTGACCCTGCCCGTCGTTTTGGTGTGTCGTCCTGATCAGACACCCCGATACCCAGCAGCTCCGCTCTTGACAGCCGTCACCACCCAGAGCCCGGCGCCCTGCGGAATCCTAACCCACAACGCGACGGTGTCAGGAGGTGGGACCTCGGGGAGGGGATGAGGTCATGAGAGTGCAGCCCCCGTGGATGGGATTAGTGTCCTCCTAAAAGAGACCCCAGGGAGCTCCCTGGCCCCTTCCTCCAGGCGAGGACACAGCGAGGAGTCACCATCTATGAACCAGGAAGCAGCCTCACCAGACGCTAAATCTGGCCCCGCCAGGATCTCAGACCTGCAGCCTCCAGGACGGTGAGAAATAAGTCTCTTGTTTACAAGCTCCCTGCCTGTAGCGCTTTCTTAGGACCCCAAGCAGACTAGGATGCCCCACATCTGAGGCTCCTGTGAGGACTCATCACAGAAGATGGTGAGAACAGGGCTGGGCGCACAGCACTCCCTTACTACCCTGCAAAGGGGGCTCCCACGCCCGCCAGAAGGACAGGCCGGTCGGGGAGTTCCTTTGCTGGGGCTGCTTCCACAAGATCAATACCCCAGGGAGACTCTTCTCCCCTGCCTTTACCTTGAGCAGGCCTGAGATCGGCTTTAACCAGCAGAACACACGCTCGGACCCTCGGTCTCAGGAGCCCAGGGCTTCTGCGCTCACCTCCCCACGGCTGTCGGTGCCCGGCCCCTCGCGAGCACCCTGAGTGAGCCGCTTCCTGAAGATACATGGGGAGGCTGGTCCCCGGGGCACCGTCAGACCCCTGGCGAGGCCACCAGCCACCAGCTGGCGCCGAGCCCAGCCCCGGCGGGGGTGGGGAGTGAAGCCAGCGAGGCTGCAGGACGAGTTGAGCCTCCGTGACCTTGAGAAGACAGCTGCCCGGACGGACCCGGCGCGCTTTGGGGCGGTCAGTGACATTGGGGTCATGGTGACCTCTGCCCTCCAGGGACCAGCCCCGGCTGCCCCACCATCATGGGAGCGGGCGTGGCGCCCTGGGAGGGCCGGCTGCGCTGTAGGAGCATCCACGGGACGGGGACCCCTAGGAAGGCATGCTTCCAGCACCTTCCAGGCACCGGGGCACCGGGCTCGTCAGGAGCCCTGGCCCCCAACACAGGCTGAGCCGCGCGCCCAGTGTATCCGCCGCCCACAGTGGGGACTCGGCACCGCAGCTCCCAATAGAGGCTCACATGGGCTCTCCGCTGTTGATGTACTCCCACAGCAGCTCCTCTGACAGCTCTGAGAACTTCACCGTGGTCTCCTCGTAGAACTCCGAGACCTCCGTGTCCAGCCGGCCGTCTGCAAGGAAGGACCCCGCAGTGAGGGTATGTGGCCGGCGCCAGGCCCCCGCGTCCCCAGGTTCTAGCCGCTGCCTTTGGGGGGAGTTGGCCTGAGCTTTGCGTGGGATTCACACACGGTCGTTAACGGTTCCTTTTAGGCAAGGGCAAAGAGAAAGAATAAAACAGAAAAGAGGGCAACAGAATTGGCAAAAGCAGGAGAAAAAGCTGCAGCCTGCAGAGCCGGATGACACGGGCCTCTGGTGTCTGTGCTAAGTCGTGGGGCAGAGTTACCACAGGGTGATGCTGCAGTCTACACGAGGCTTTCGGCTGTGGGGCTGGAAATGCCCCAGGCACACAGTACAGTGGCTGTGCATGGCGGCCAGTTGTGAGGGCTCTCCACACCAGCCGTCCTGGCGTGAACGGTGCCCCCCAAACGTCACACCCTCTGAAAACCTCAGAACCGGACCTTATTAGGAAACAGGGTCTCTGCAGATGTGATGGAACAAAGGGTCTGAGATGAGGTCCTCCTGGAGGAGGGTGGCCCTATATCCAATGACAGCGTCCTTCTAAGAGACAGAAGAGGAGAGACACAGACACAGAGAAGAAGACCCGTGAAGACGGAGGCAGAGATGGGAGGGAGGCGGCCACGAGTCCAGGGATGCCTGGAGCCCCCAGAAGCTGGAAGAGGCAGGAAGGACCCTCCCCTGGAGCCTCTGGAGGGAGCGCGGCCCTGGGACACCTTGACCTCAGGCGTCTGGTGTCCAGGATGGGGGAGGATGGATGCCTGTGGTCTCAAGCCCCAGGTAAAGGAACCACACTGTCCAGCAAGTGCTTTCTCCCCAAAGAGCACAGGTTAAAGTCCAGGACAGACCAAGAAGGTAAGAGTAACCCAATCACTAATTAGCAGACAGGTGCGTGGTCACCCACCTGTGGGATGTGCTCGGGGAGCCCAAGAGCTCAAAGTCAGCCTCAGGGTCCTTCCTGGACCTAAAATATCTTTTAAGCAGCTTTAAAAATTGTGCATTAAAAAAAAAAAAAGCCCGTTGGGACTTCGCTGGCGGTCCAGTGGTTAGGACTCTGCGCCTCCACTGCAGTGGGTACGGGTTTGATCCCCGGTCGGAGAACTAAGACCCCACAAGCCACAGGGCTCGGCCAAAACACACACAGAGAAAACCCTCGCCAACAGGGGCCGAACTCCTCCACCTTCCAGACCAAAAACCTCAGAGAAAGCGTCTGGGCCGGTCGCATGGGACGGGCTTTTAGGACGGCCCCCGCCCCCCAGCACCGTCTCCATCGGGCGCTCAGGGTGCACCCCAGGATTTCCCCGTGGGACCCTGACGTTCCCAGGCAGGACGGGAAGGCAGGGTCACGGGGAGCAAAGACAGAGCCGCCCCCGCGGACCCCAGGCTCCCTTCACGACGCCCGACTCCGGGGGTGGGGGTGGGGACGGGGACGGAGGTGGCCGTGGTACCTTTGCTGCAGCAGTGGACGATGGCCACGCCCGTGAACACACTGTGCTCCTTCCCGTTCAGCCTGCAAGACACGACGGGGCCCAGCAGGCGACCGTGTGGGGTGTCCGAGACAGCGCCATCCCTGCCACCACCGGGCGCGAGCCCCTGGTCCACCTGCCGGCCCTGGCCACGCGGCCTCCGGGGAAACCTTCCCGCAGCAAGCGCGCAGGTCCAGGCGAGAGGGCGCTCGGTGCCCTCGGAGTGGGGGCTGGGGGATGGCCGGGCCGTCTCACGGGATGCGAGGACGGAGCACCTGGGCCACGCCGGGAGGACCCAGGTCCTGGCAGCTCTCAGTGGCTCTTTCTCGGGTCCCTTCACTCTCTTGGGCGCAGACACGCGGGGGTGCTGAGCCAGGAAGACACCCTGAAGGTGGGCAGTGGTGTGGCCCCCGCTCCCGCCCGGGGGCAGGGTTCCGGGACGCTGAGAGGGACAGGGCCTGCTTCCCATGGCGGGAGCTCGGGGGCACTGGGCTCCAGGGGGAGTCAGGATGAGGAAAGTGAGGAGGGGCAGACACGGGGCTCCCGGACGAGCCCGTTAGGGCGAAGCCAGCGCAGCGGACGTTCGAGGCACCGGCCCATCCTCGGACCTGGACCTGGAGGGGCTGCCGGTGGGAGACGGGGGAGGTGATGCACGGACACCCACAGCCCACCCCGAGGAAGCCCGGCCCCTCCACCGGGCCCAGGCTCTGTCGGATGCAGGGCTACTTCCCCGTAGGACGGCCAAGGCCCACCCACCTTGACAGCATGCGGTAGGCGTCCTGCTTGTCCACAGGCTTCTCCAGGATCATCGCTCCCACCGCCTGCAAGAGAAACGGGAGGGAAAGCGTCCTTTTCCGCTCCCTGGGCTGGTCTGTGCAAACGGCACTGTCCACTGTTTAGATTCACATATATTTTTTTTTTAAAGCAGGAGAGATGTGTATAACATGAATTTCACCATTTTGAACTAAAGTGTGTGGTACATTTCCAGGGCTGGGCGAGGACCGCTGTTGAGTTCCAGAACTTTTTCATCATCTGGAACACTCGATCCCCGTGAGCTGTCACTCCCCACCTCCCTCCCCAGCCCCTGACACCCCAACCCGCTCTCTGTCTCTGGGGATTTGCCCGTTCTGGACGTTTCCTGTCAATGGCATCACACACTGTGTGTCCTTCTGCGTCTGCTTCTCTCACTGAGCATCGTGTGTTCAAGGTCCATCCACGCTGTAGCCTGTGTCAGGGCTTCACTCCTTTTCACGGCTGAGTCCTATTCTACTGTGTGGATGGACCCCATCCGTCCATCAAAGGGGGGATGTCTGGGCTGTTCACACCTTTTGGCTGTTGCGAATAATGCTATGAACATTCACGTACAAATATTTGTCTGGACACCTGTTTTCAATTCTTTGGGGCATGTACCTAAGCGTAGATGTCTTAGCTGGGGCTGCCCGAGAGCAGTACAGACGGGGCAGCTTAAACAGCAGACATTATTTCTCCTAGTCCTGGAGGCTGGAATCTGAGATCCAGGTGTCAGCAGGGCTGGTTCCTCTTGAGGCCTCTCTCCTGGGCGTGTAGACGTCAGTCTCCTCCCTGTGTCCTCAAAGGGTCATCCCTCTGTGTGTGTCTGTGTCCTGATCTCCCCTTCTTATAAGGACCCCAGTCCTGTGGGATCAGAACCCACCCTAGTGACCTCATTTTACCTTCATCCCCTCTTTAAAGACCCCATCTCCAAATACAGTCATGTTCTGAGGTCCTGGGCACTAGGACTTCAATATAGGAATCGGGTTGGGGGACACAGTTCAGCCCATAACACAACTGCTGGGTCATATTGTAATTCTTCGACTAACATTTTGAAGAACCTGCACCGTTCACTCTTTTACTTCCATGCAGCCTTAACCATGAACCAGAAACGATGTCTGATTCTCACCTGCACACAGGTAGGTCCCATCCACCTGGGCTGCACAGAAGCAAATGCCACGTTGAGGGCAAGGCAGACCCCGGGATCACCCCATCTGGCATTTTCCAACCCTGGCCTCTTTACAGTTGATTTACAATATTGTGTAAGTTTCAGGTATACAGCAAAGGGGTTCAGTCATACGTACACATATATATATATATGTACATACATGTATTTCAGATCCGTTTCCATTACAGGTTACTGCAAGATATTGAGTACAGTTCCCTGCTCTACACAGTAACTCCAGACTCTTTCAAACAGGTGGTCCCTCGCCTGGAGACCTCATTGGTCTGGGCCAATGAGGCCCAGCATCCCTGGGAGATGCCTGTCATCAGGCCAGCGAGGGTCCCAGACGGAGGGCTGTCACCAGCATGGCAGAGCTACTGTACCAATCACTGTGACCTCCCACCAAAAAGTCCAACCCTCAGTGGCCAAAACCCCTATCTTAGCGAGAACCGTTTCCCTCCAAAACATACGCCGGGGTCCTGATGCCCGGCCCTGTGAACAGGACATTATTTGGTAATAGGGTCTTTACAGATGTAAGAAAATTTAAGATGAGGTCGTACTGCAGTAGGTGGGCCCTAATCCATGATGACTGGTGTCCTTATAAGAAGAAGGAAACTGGGACACAGAGGAGAAGGCACGTGAAGACGGAGGCAGAGATGGGAGGGATGCGGCCACAAGCCCAGGGACACCTGGGATTTCAGGCAAACCACCAGAAGCCGGTGGGGAGGGGGGGAGAGAGAGAGAGAGAGGCCTGGGACGGATCCTCCCTTAGGTCTTCCAGAAAGAACCAGCCTTGCCGAGGCCTTGATTTCGGTTACCAAGGACATGCCCGCCACACGGAGAGCCAGAAAGCAGACTCACCACGATGGTGTCTGCTCCGATGACAACGTCAGGGGCCCGCAGGTCCTTCTGCAAGAAATCCAGACTCAGCTTTAGAAAGGACGACTCTGCACGTCTTACACGTTGTCATGCCATGACGCACATGACACAGCGTCGCTGCTTACTTGCGAATCCAGTCTCACTTTGGAAAGCAAGATTTCAGTGTCCTCGACACGCCAAGCAAGGAAGATGTGACCCCAAGACACTCACTGGAAACCTGCACACAACCTTCTGCTCTGGCTGCACTTAAATTCTAACCTTTCCACGGCCGAAATCAGTCCATCAATGTTCATTTATTTATACCAATACTTCTTACAGCATTAACTTGAATATATGGGTCCTATATGTTAACTGCGATGAGGTATTATTATAACACATAGTAACAGGTAAGCTACTCTGCTTCTGTATCATAAATGACACTATTATATTAATTAGTATATTAGATAGTAACACACAGCAATAGAGAAGCTACATTAATTCCATATCATAAATGATACCATTACATTAATTACAAGAGTATATTATATAATAAAACCTAGTAATAGATAAGGTACATTAATTCTATAGTTAGTTCTATATCGTAAGTCATACTGTTATGTTAATTGCAATGATATATTCTATAGTAACACTCATAGTAATGCAGAGGCTGTATTGTTTCTATATCATAAATGACGTTGTTATATTAAATACCATAGTATATTATATGGTAACAGTAATAGATAAGCTACATTGTTTCTATATCGTAAATGATGCTGACGTACTAAATACCATAGTATATTATATAGGAACAGCAGTAGATAAGCTAGGTTATTTCTGTACCATAAATGATGCTGTTATATTAAACATCACAATATATTATATAGTAACACTTAGTAACAGATAAACTACATTAATTCTATATCATAAACGATGCTATTATATTAGTTACAATAGCATATGACATGGTAACACCTAGTAATAGATCAGGTAGATCAATTCTTTATCGTAAATGATACTATGATGGGAATTGCAATAGTATGTTACATCCTAGCAAAGTAGGAGGTAAGCTATGTTCTCTAAGTGATACTATCACATAAATTAACAGCAGTGCACAACACGAGGACCCTCAGCCGCAGAGACGCTAGACTAACGGCACTTATTGATAACACGTATGTTTAAAACCTGAAGATGCCCTCCTAGCAGGAGACCCAGGAAGAAGCAGAAGCAGGAGCCCTCGCCTGGTGCATCCTGCCGGCCACCTCCAGGGCCTTCTGCTTGGCTGTTTCCACCGCGTATGCGTACGGAGTAGCGAATGAGGCCTTATGCAGCTTCTCCTTGAACCTGGAAGGGACCACCTCGAACCTGAGGCCCTGCAACAGGACAGAAGGGGTCAGGAGGGTTTATGGGAGGAACCTGAGGATGCTGACGGATGTGCAGGCTCTGCAGGAACTGGCCTTTCCCCGCGCAGCCCACCTTCCCTGACTATCTGGTCTAGACACTGGGTGCTGACCCAGCGCCAGCCCCCGGCCGCAGGGGGTGCGGGACTTGCAGAGGACCCGGGGGCGCTGGCGGGAAGACCTCTGCACACGCAGAGGCCAGCAGGGCTGTATTGATTGCGATGCTGGGGCCCGCAGCCCCGAGGGGTCAAAGGGCTCCCAGAGAGTCCCAAAGGCTTTGCCTCCACAGAGGTCAAACTACTGAAATGACACCGCCTGCAGGAAATGCCACAAAAATGCCACTAACGAGGGCTGCGCGAGGGTGAACATGGCTGCTTTAACTTGGTCCCCTAACACGTGTGACCAGGCAGCCCTTGTGGAAGACAGGTCATGGACACAGCGACATCCAGAGTGGGATGGGGGACAGGACTGCGGGTCTTACCCACAGAGGATAAAACTCCCATCCCCACGGGGAACCCCGTGGAGCACCCAGCTGGCTCTTACCTTCCCTGCATCCCAGCACTCTCCCCTCCATCACGGGCCTCCCGCACCCCCAGGTCCCCCTGGACCACACTGTGAGCCCCCCTTGGCTCTGTACAACCCCAGCCGGCACCCCTCACTCTGCACCTACCGCTCCTCTCCCCGCCCATGTCCTGCCAGGGCCCCCTCCACTCCCCTCTCCCCTACCCTCCCACGCCACACAGCACAGCACCCGCCCGTCCTCCCCCGGAGGTACAGGCAGCACCCCTTACCCGGCACCTACCCCTACCCCAGCCCACTCCCCCCCGCCAGGCAGGGCCTCCCCACCAAGACCAAGCCTCCGCTGGAGCCTCTGTCCGCTCCCTCCCGGCTCCTGGACAGACACGGCTCAGGCCCACAGACCTGGCCTTGGCCTGAAGGCCCACAGACCCCGGCCGGCAGGGCACCAGGTCTCCAGGCCCTGGCTGGAAGACGCTGGCCCCCAGATCAGGTAGACTCCTCCTTCTCCCCGGCCCACAGGCCTGGACCACGGTCACTAGGGTCCTGCCCCCTGGTTCCCTCAAGGCCCCAGCCTTGCAGAGACCCCAGACCCCCAGTCACTAGGCCCCAGCCCTGCAGACTCTGGACCTCAGACCCTGTCATGAGGCCCCAGCATGAAGCCCCGGCCTGCACACACCCCCACACACTAGGCCCCCCCAGTCACTAGGCCCCGGCCCTGCAGACCAACCGACCCCCGTGCCTCCGCCCCCCACTAAGCCCAGGTCACTAGGACCCTCGGTCACCTGTCTCCAGCCACTAGACCCTGCCCCCCCCATCACTGGACACTCCCAGTTACTAGGCCCCGGCCCTGCAGACACCACCCCGCCCCCAGCTAAGTCCTGGTCACTAGCCCCCGGGCCACTAGGCCCCTGGTGACTAGGCCCGGGTCACTAGGCCCGCCCCAGACCCCGGCCCTGCAGACCCCGGCCCAGGCCAGGCGCAGGCCGCTCACCGCGTTGCTGAGGATCTCCTGGCGGCGCGGGGAGGCGCTGGCCAACACCACGCGCTTGTGCTGCAGCTTCCCGATCACCGGGCACAGCACCATGGTGCCGCCGCGACCCGACCCAAGCTCGACTCCGTGCCTAGAACCGCACGCCCCAGGCCGCGCACCCAGCGACAGGCGCCTACCACCGCGGCCCAGGCCCCGCCCCGGCTCCGCCCCAACCAAGCCCCGCCCCGGCCACTGGAGCTCCGCCCAGGCCTCACCCCCCCCGCCCCGCCACGAAGCCCCACCCAGGGCCCGCCCCCCCCCACCACGGAGGAAGAGGCTCCGGACCGCTTCCGTGCCGGCCCCGAACGAAGCCCCGCCCCACCCACGAAGCCCCGCCCCCACGCTTGCCCCGTCCCCGCCCTGCGGCCGGCGACGCGAGCTGGGCGCGGGCTGGGGGCCTGGGGCGAGGGCGGTCGCCAGGTCCTCAGAACCCGGAGACCAAGGGGCACCTTGGGAGCACTAAGAGGGCGATGGGGGAAAATAAAGGAGTGTCCGTGTGAATCGGTGGAGGCGTCCCCGCGGGTCCTGTGGGGGACGGAGATGAGGGGTCCCCGGGGCGCAGTGGGGGGCGGAGATGGGGTCGACGGGGCGCAGTGGGCGTGCGGCACTTCTCAGCCTCAGCGCTAGTGCTGTTTGGGGGCAGGTCATTCATTTTTGTGGGGCAGCCCTGGGCGATTGCAGGGTATTTAGCAGTATGTCTGGTTTCTGTCCACTAGATGGCAGTAGCTGCCCTCCAAGTTGGGGACAACCGACCGTCTGCGCATGTCCTAGCCACTGGGGGACCGAATCGCCCCTCGTTGTGTGCCAGGGCTATAGATAGATAGATGATACATAGATAGAGTAGTTAGATAAATAGATAGATAGATAGATAGATAGATAGATAGATAGATAGATAGATAGATAGATAGATAGATAGAGATAGATAGATGATGGATAGATAAGGTGAATAGATGATTGATAGATACAATGGATGGATGGGCAGTTAGATGGATGGATGGCCACAGATACATACATCATAGATAGATAAATAGATGTTAGATAAATGCTAGATGGATAAATGCTAGAGATAGATTATTTATTAATATAGAGACAAATAGATATGACGGATGGATGGGTGGATGGATGGATACATAGATAGATACACAGATAATTAATAGATAGATGACAGATAGAGTCATTCTAGTCAGAATTCTCAGCCTCACACTACTGACATTGGGGGCTGGTGACTCTCTGATACGGGGCGTCCTATGCACTGTGGGCTGTGGAGCAGCATCCCTGGTGTCCCCCCACCAGGTGCCAGGAGCACCCCTCGCCACCACGGTGACAACCAAAATGACCCCTGACTAATACATCGCACATATATATAAACTAATACATACCTATGTGTACGTAGATGTACATGTGCCTGTATATATATATGGTATATCATGGTATGTGGTATATATCAACATGACATCCTAATGTATGTTTTTTTTTTAATTTTATTTATTTATTTGGCTGTGTTGGGTCTTCGTTTCCGTGCGAGGGCTTTCTCTAGTTGCGGCGAGCGGGGGCCACTCTTCATCGCGGTGCACGGGCCTCTCACTGCTGTGGCCTCTCCCGTTGCGGAGCACAGGCTCCAGACGCACAGGCTCAGTAGTTCTGGCTCACAGGCCTAGTTGCTCCACGGCATGTGGGATCCTCCCAGACCAGGGCTCGAACCCGCCTCCCCTGCATTGGCAGGCAGATTCTCAACCACTGCGCCACCAGGGAAGCCCCCTAATGTATGTTTTGATAGCATCGTAATGTCCTATTTTTTCCCCCTTAACCTTCTGTGCTGGGTGATCCAGGACAAGGCATCAGATGGTCGTGCAAACCAGGTCCCTGTGCACCAAGCCCCCCAGGTCCCCACCCTAACACCCTCTTGGTTAACCCATCAGAGTCTGACCACCCACCAGGAAGCCCCTCCACAGTGAGTTCTGATTCACCGTGTGGACTCACCCTGCCCCAAACTTTACCCATTTGGGGGGAGTCATTTCCTGATTGGTTGAACTTTACGTTTCCCTCCAAAGTCTGGAGTTAGAAATCATTCTTCTTTTTCTTCTTCTTCTTTCTAATTCTAGGCATTTCAAGGAAATGTACAAGTTCAACCAGTCAGGAAGCATCTTTATCACTGAGTCATCTTTCCCCCGACAGTGACAATGAATATTTAGCTCGAAAGGTCAGGGTGGAGGCATAAATACTTGTTTTCAAATTGCACAGCAGAAAAGGTGTCAAACTGCTCGCCCTCCAGCCGAGCTTGAGGCCCCCTTACTGGTTCTCCTCTGTCGATGCTGGTGTCACTGAGTTTTATCTGGATGAAGACATCAGAGAAGGTATTGCAAAGGCAAACTGGAAAAACATTTAATGAAGGATCACTGTCCGATGGGGTCAATCCCCCCCGAACCTCCAGAACCAGCCCCGAAGGCTCCCGTTCAGTTCACTGCACAAGCCGAACATCTTGCTTACAAAAATAGACGGTTTATTCTGAGGAAGTTCGAGGTGTACAGGGCGCTTGTCAGTATAGTACTGAGGTTCCTCAGCCACCTCCCCCATCCTTCCCCGTCACGGTAACCCCCAACATCCCCGCCATAACGAAGAACCGACACTGGTCCGTTTCCGAGGAGGGATCAGGGTTGGAATCTCGCCCGTGTTCCCCGTGCTCTTCTGGGATCCAGTCTGCGATCCTCTCATTTTCCTTAGATGTTCCAGCTTCCATCTTTCTCAGGATTGTGGACAAGGAGGGGAGCAGGCTGACGGATGTCTTGATGGTTTTGACTTACGCTGTAGGAAGGTCTTGGTGACAGACAAAATCAACAAGGTGACGAGGAAGGCAAGAAAGGAACGGTGGTTGGCACGGGACACACTGTAAACTAGGGATTTAGCCAGGGATGTCCGGCAGGGGTTACCAGCCAAAGCTGGGTCCCCACGGGTGTGGGATGGGACTCTGAGGCAGGTGCTGGGTTCGACTCCCTGCTGGCTAACTCACCAGCTCCGGGCCACCGTTGTGGCCTTTATCGGTGAGTCCCACAGCAGTAATCTCATCCCACTTAGGAACCCGCCCTGCACGTTTATTTACATCCACTCCTACCCTAGAGGTATTTTAACAACACTAAGGAATCTCATTGGCATTACAGAACCGTATAGGTTTCCAAAGACAGATCAGACGCTGGAAGAAAAAATAAATCAACGTCTCCGTGCGAGAGTTTCCAACAAACCACCTGTTTTGAGCATGGATATTTTAAAACAGGCTCTAGTAAAGAGACTGACATAATGAAACCCCGTGTTCCCTTCACCCAGGCTCAAGCATTATGAGCTATCGGCATTCTGGCAGCTTTCGTTCATCCAGTCCCCAAATACGTGGCACAAATGCACACACGCGCGTGCACACACAGAGACGTGGGTGCATGCACGTGTACACGTGTGTGTGAAGTGTGCATATATGGGTGTGCACGCAGGTATATATATGCATGCTTGTATCTGCTGTCATATTTTAGAGCAAGCATCAACCATCGTAGCACTCCGCCCAGGACCATTTTCATTTACACCTTCAGCATTTTAGGATCTCCTTCAACAAAGCCAAAGCCCCATCATCCCCCACAACCAATCCTGGGTTCCACCCGTGCCCCGTTCGTGTTCTGCTGGCCCGGTTCACGCCAGGAGCCCAGAACACCATGATTCTGCCATCCTTGAAATTCCAGGGAGCCTGGTGGGAGGGTCATGGGACGGCTCGGCCGTGAGATGGGAGGGTCTTGGTCAGGCAGGGGTCTCAGGAGTCCGAGGGAGAAACCTGTCCGCCCAGCACACGGGGAGAAGTCAGGGATATGGGTCTCTGCGTTTTTCCTCCCACACCCTCCCAAGAGCTGAATCACAGAATCACATCTTGGTTTTTGCTCATGTCTATGTACATGCGAATGTGTTATCCTCTTACGGGAGGCTTAAGAGGGCAACAGATTGAAGGAGTGTGTGGGGAGAACACACACACACACACACACCATTATTAAAAGGCCGAAAGAGGGGCAAATCCCGCCCTGGGATTTCAGGTGATCTGATGGACCTCTCGGACAGGCTGACGGTCACCTGAAGTTCTGGATGGAAATTCCCAGCAGTTCGAAAGACCCTGTCGGACCTCCTGAACCTCGGTGGAACTGGGGGCCCCTAGAAGGCAGAAGTCATGGGGGCGTCGACAGCCCTGGATGGCGGAGTGGCCGCCAACCAAATAAGGGCTCGCACAGCCCTCTGTGACCCAAAGGCTGGAGGGACGTGACAGCCAATGGGGGAGGGTATTACTACCTAGACTGGCTTCCTCTGAATTCAAACTGTGACGCCTAATCACAAAGCAGCAGAAAAACGTCCTGTGAGGGTGGTTTGAGGTTTTTCACACTTTTGTAGCATCAGACGCTGGAGGCCCACGCCCAGACGTGGGTGCCACTGTCTCTCCGGCTCAGGGTTTCCGCCCCCAGACTGTTGCTCCCTTGACCTGCCTTTCTAGGGTTCGCCTTTGGGACAGTGGGGAAGAGTGGGGGGACCGCACGCCATGCACGGACCATCCAGGTCCCGGACACGTGCCCTTTTCTCGTCCCTTGCACCCATGGGCTCAAGTCCTTCCCCAGGGGCACGTCCGGCTGTCCCTCTGAGGCTCCCGAGGGTGGCTCGCGGCTCCCTGTAAACACAGACGCTGGCTCGGACACCGTCCTCTGTGGAGATGCCCCAGCTGCGTGGCCTGGGGCGGAGGACGGTGAAGGGGCCCTCCAGCCTGCACCTCCAAGCCGAGGGACTGGATTCCACACAGCAGGTCCCACCCTGGGAGCCAGCACCAGGCATGGGCCCTCCTGCAGCCACCCAAGCAGAAGCCAGAGGCTCAGCCTCAGAATTTCAGAGTGTGTGTGTCTCCTGGGGCAGCCGTGACAAGTTCCCGTAAACTGCAGGCTAAAACCCCGGACAGACCTGCATCTTCCCCCATCCTGGAGACCAGACGTCTGAGGTCAGGGCGTCCCAGGGCCGCGCCCCCTCCAGAGGCTCCAGGGGAGGGTCCTTCCTGCCTCTTCCAGCTTCTGGGGGCTCTGGGCTTCCCTGGGCTTGTGGCCGCATCCCTCCCGTCTCTGCCTCTGTCTTCCCGGTTCTTCTCCTGTGTGTCTGGGTCTCTCCTCTTCTGCCCCTTAGAAGGACCCTCTCATTGGATGTAGGGCCACCCTGATCCCATAGGTCACACTTTGCGGTTCCTAGCGGACATGGACTTTGGCGAGACACCGTTCACCCCAGCGTACATATGTCTGCTTCTCTTCCAATGTGACCAGGTGCTTCCAGAACATCAGCTCACAACCCCCATCCGCATCTCTGACCCACGGAGGGGACGTCACCTGCCCCACAGCCAAGCCACCCTGGAGGTCCCTGAGCCCCCGCCTGCCAGCCCCTCCAAGGTCTCACCTTATAGGCTGCAGGGCTGTTTTCCTTTCCCAAGAGGGCCCTGAGCTCAGTCCTGTGCATCTCCTCGTGATGTGCAAAGCACCCCAAAGTTTGTTCTTTCAGGCAAATCCCGGCCTCCCGGGAACCTGCTGGTTTAGCATCCTGGGCAGTCCGGGGACTGGGCCCCTTATCTTCCCAAAGCAGCCCAGGTAGTGGGGCTGGCACAGGTGTGTCCCAGGTGCTGAGCAGACCTGCTACAGGCTCGTGTGGTCAGTGCTCTCCCCTGGTCCTCCAAGGATCCCACGGGTCAGGCCAGGAGCCTCTCCAGACCCCCAGGACGACTTGCCGTGGCCCGGGGTTCTCAGCTCGGAGGCGGAGCCAGAGAACGGGCCGGAGGGGCCCCCTGAGGCAAGCTGAACCCCGAGGCGGGTCAGGGAGGTGCAGCTGTAGCTGCGAACACTCAGAAACTTGTCATCCGCCCAGAGACCCTCGGTCCACACCTCCGGGACGGACGACCTTCCGGTCTGGGGGCTGTGGCTTGGGAATATTTAAGGAGAACCTGATCCCTGCCGGGGAGCCCCCGTGTTTGCTTGGCTCCGGGGGGTGGGGGGAACCAGGTGATGTCGGGGGAACCAGGTGATGTCGCAGGGACCCATGGGCCCCCAGAGCACGGGGCCCGAGGTGGCCTGTCCACGGGCACGCGGCCAAATCCCAGTGCCCGGAGGGACCGCGGGTGGATTGTCGCAGGGCGGGGGAAGGACCGCGCCGCCCTCTCCCGGCTGCCCCGCCCCCACCCCCGAGGGGCACCCGGCTCAGAAGACGCTCTCCTGCCGCTTGACGCTGGGCCGGCCGGCGGCGTCCAGACCCTCCACGGAGCGCACGGACAGCGTGCGTCCGGAGGCGAGGCTCTCGAGGTGCCCCTCGGGGCTGCCGGTGGGCAGGGGCCTGTAGCCCAAGTAGTGCCGCATGTGGAGCTGGAACTCGCGGGACGCGAAGTAGTAGACGAAGGGGTCCAGGCAGTTGTTGAGGCAGCTGAGGCAGAGCGTGAGCTTGTACACGTGGTAGTAGCTGCGGCCGAAGAAGAGCCGACTGACCACGTGCACCAGCAGCACGAAGTTGTTGGGCGCGAAGCAGGTGACGAAGGCCAGAAGCACCACGGCCGCCAGGCACACGGCGCGGGACCTCCGGGCCTCCCCGTGGCGGTCGGCCGAGCGCAGCAGCGTGAGGATGGTGGCCGTGTAGCAGGCCACGGTGACCACGAAGGGAACGAGGAAGAGCACGACGAACAGGGTGAGGAGGAACACCGCCCACATGGCCACGCTGGGCAGCATGCTGGACTTGAGCACGTCGAAGCACGTGACGATGCCCAGCACCTCCACGGCGTAGGTGAGGTCCGTGCGGGCCAGCGGCGACAGGGCGGCCAGCAGGAGAAGCCACGTGCCGGCGCAGGCAGCCACGGCGTAGCGGCGGCAGCGCCAGCGGGCGGAGGCCAGCGGGTACACGACGCCCAGGAAGCGGTCCACGCTGATGCAGGTCATGGTGAGGATGGAGGAGTACATGTTCGCGTAGAAGGCCACGGTCACCACGTTGCACAGCAGCTCGCCGAACACCCAGTGGTTGCCGTTGCAGTGGTAGTAGATCTGGAAGGGCAGCACGCAGGCCAGCATCAGGTCCGTGACGCTCAGGTTGATCATGAAAATGACCGAGGGTGTCTTGGGTCCGATGTGGCGGCACAGCACCCACAGGGAGAACAAGTTGCCAGGGATACTTATCAGGGCCACCAGTGAGTACACCACCGGCAGGACCACCGCGATGGCCGGGTCCCGCAGCATCAGGAGGGTGGCGTTGTCCGGACGCGTCACGTTCATGTCCATCCTGGAGCCGGGGGTCGGGGGGCCGATCTGGAAGAGAAAAGGGGCGCCAGGGGTGAGAGAGGCGGACAACGGGGTCTGCCCGCACAGGGACGGAGAGATGGGAGGGTCCCCGGCGCCCGAGGGGCGGGGAGCTCCCGGTTCCTCTGCTGGCCCTCCCTCCCTTCTGGTCCCTCTTCCCACCCTCCACCTGTATCCCAGACCCAATAGATGCTAAATCCTCAAGGGCTGCATCACCCACAAAAGCTACAAGGAACCATATGAAAACACCCACCACCAGCTGCCAGGCTCCTGACCCAGCATGGGGGTCACAAACCTGCCCCTCCATCCTGCACCGGGTGGTGGGGGGGAAAGAGACCCCACACCAGGACGTGGAGACCCTGTGTCCTGTCCCTGCAGGCAGCAGGTGTGGGCTCAAGTCTGCTGGGGCCAGAGGACACAGGACTCTTCCTGTAACTGCCCACAGCCCAGCTGCACCTGGGTCACTGCACTCCTGCCCCTCCCCTGGCAACTTGCTTCCTTCCTGTGACTTGGAAGCATGGGGAGCGTGCTGTGAGGCACGGTGCGGAGGCTTCAATGCTGGGGCCATGAGGATGCAGGGCGGTGAGGCCGAGGTACAAGGTTACAAAGTTACCAAGGGAATGACTCTGTTTCCAACCTGCAAAGTAGCTTCCCTCGGATGCTCTGAGCCCCGATTTCTTCACTGGCACACAGTGAAGTCAGGGTCCCCCCACCCCAGGGCTGTGCTGGGTATCGCAGGCTGCCCTCCCCGACCACACAGGTGTGCTGTGCTGCTGGCATCGTGGTCCCAGCAGGATAGTAACTGTCACCCTGTGCCTGGCCTCCTGCCTTTGGCCCATAACCGCTCATCACCCCAACACCGCAGCCCCACTCCCTTCCAAGTTCGGGACCCCAATCCCAGAACACCCGTTGTGGCTGCTCCTTTGGGGCGGGGGTGGTGGTGGATGTTGGGGCCCCTGAGACATCATCCCCACGTCTTCCCTCCCTCCCTCCCTCCCCGGTGATGTCACAATAATCCTCTTATTGTGACATCACCGGTAGCACCAGCAGGACATGAAGATAGAAAAGGGGCTTGGAGGTGTGCTGGTGACACGTTCCCGAACTGCAAAGGGGAGTGGATCCCCTGCCCGGCTCCAGCCCTGATGGGGGGTCCTGGGGGTTCCCCCCGCCAGACCACACAGAGCATCCTCTGCTCCTCCCCAATGATCCCACAGAGGAGCCTCCCCCGGGCTGCTCCCAGCCGAGGGATCCGGGGACCACGGTTGAAGGGAGCGGTGTCTGTCTTGCAAGCACCTGCTTCCAGGTGCCACGTCCCCGCCATCCCCGCCGGACGTGGTTTTGGAACCCCAGTGGCCTCCTTGCCTCCTGGGAAGTGCACAGCAATACAGGAGCCCATGGAGAGGCCCAGGTACCTCGTGCGGCTGGCAGCCCATTCCCTGCAAACCATGGGGAAGACGGAACGGCTGTCGGGCGGGTGTGTGGCATCTTTGTTCTTGTCTTGACCCCCCCCCCCCGTGAGCTCCCAGGGCTTTTCCCAAGCATAGGACGGGCTCTTTGTGGGCAAAGGAGGATGCGATCAGAATATGTGTCACAGGAGTGGGGGAAACTGCCCATCAGGTCACGGTCTTAGGAGCAGACGCTGAGGTTTCCCGGAGAAGAAGGAATTCTGAGTCCAGACAGCAGGGTCAGCTGGTGCCTGGGTCTCTAGCCCCGCCCCCTGCCCTGCGGATTTCAGACTCACCAGCCCCACAATCAGTGTGAGCCAATTCCTTGAGATAAATATCTTTCTGTATATATTGTATTCTACATTTGTAGGTATGTATATGTGCAAATATAGGCTTGTGTGTGTGTATACACGTGTACACTTATGTGTATATATATCCTCTTGCATATAGTTGTATGTATGGGTGTGTATATACGTGTGTGTGTATATACACACGTATCTGGTTGCATATATATCATATTGCATGTATACACACGTGTATATACACGTACACACCCTACTGCCTGCATATAGTGGGTTGGCCAAAAAGTCCGTTCGGGTTTTTCTGTACGGTCTTATGGGAAAACCGAAACAAACTTTTTGGCCAACCCAATATATGTGTGTGTGTGTGTGTGTGTGTGTGTGTGTGTGTGTGTGTGTGTATACACACACAGAGATATATCCTATGGCATATCCATGCATGTGTGTGTATATATATACACGTATATACAATTGCACGCATGTGCATGTGTATTCAATTGCACAAGTATGTGTATACAATTTATGTGTATATATGTAGACATAAATATGTATATAACTGCAGTAGGGTATATATGCCATAGGTTATACATGTGTGTGTGTATATGCACGTCATAGGATGTCTATGTATAGATATACATACACATCTGTGCAGTAGTACATGTGTACACATACATGCAATTGAATATACACGTGTATAGATACATACTTCTATAGCTCTCCATCCTTTGGTTTCTGTTCCTCCGGAGAGCCCTGATGATACAGAGCCAATGGTCCTGAGGGCCCTCCTGGGGCTGGGGGACCATGACGAGATGCTCGTTACTTTTATGTTGACCCTCCTGTTAAGAGACAGTGGGTTTGCATTTCCAGACCCTTCCATAGAGCGCTCGGGATAACAGAGGTGGGAGGTCCCTGCCCACGGCGGCACCTCCCACCAGGTCCTCACGCCGCGCTTTCTCAGAAACGTTAAATCCAAAACCAGCTGGGAACAAGTGGCTGGGTCTCCTGCCCACGTTCATGGCGTGAAAGCCCCTGTTCTTTGCCTGGAGCCGCTGGGGAGCACCAAGCCTGCCCTTCAGAGCTCACGGAGCAGAGTCTGGAGCCAGAGCCCCAGAGCCCGGCCGGGCAGCCATGCCGATGCCAGGTCCCAACACGCCGGGTCCTTCCTGCAAATATGGGCATAACTGAGGTGTGGTCAGATGCCCTGGATGCCCTCCGGAGCCAGTGGGCTCTGAGCTGCTGGCACCTGAGCCTCGCACTCCTGAACTTCTGTTTTTCCCGCTGATCTGCCCCCCGCCCCGTGACAGAGAAGTCCACCCAGCTGTCCGCACACCCAACTCCTGACTGCCGGCCCCTCAGACCCGCAGAGAGGGAGGGCCCGGGCCTGGGCCCGGCGGGGACAAGGGATCCCTGGGGCTGCCTACACCCCGCCTTCTGGGCACAGCGGGTCCCCGTTTCACTTTCTTTCTAATTTCTTATGTAAATGCAAACCAAAGGCGGCGCACTGTTCACTTCTGCTGGTTTTCAAAGTCTGGGTGACGGCTTTGCTGCCCTATCGACCTGGAGGACACCGGAGTTCTCTTTCTTCGAATGCCGGACAAAAGAGCTTTAACACTTAAAAGTAGGAAAAACAGCAACAAAAACACCCCAACAAAACACACAAACAAACACAAAAGGAAGAAAGAGAAGCGTGGTGTGTGCGTTTTCTCACTTTCAAAGATGGCACTCAAGTTGGGCCACCTGACCTGGAGTCCACGGGGTGGGGACAGCTGGTGGGGGTCAAGGACGTGGCTTAAGGATGCTGTAAGGGACCGTTAGGTGTGCTGTTGTGCTGAGGATCTGCCCAGGATGCCATGTTCCTGTAAGGGGCCGTCTGCAAGCCAGGAAGAGGTCCTCACCACAACGTGACCCCGTTGGCACCTTGATCCCAGACATCCGGCCTCCGGGACTAGGAGAAGTAAATGTCTGTTGTTTAAGCTGCCCCGTCTGCAATATTCTGTGATAGCTGCCCGAACTGACCCAGACAGACATTATACTGATGGCCTCAGCCCGTGGCTGCATGCGAGCTGTGGTGGTGACACGGTGGTGGCCACAGGTGTGTATTCCCTGCACCGCACCTCACAGGACCCCGCATCTGGCTCTTAGGTCTCCCTGATGGGTTCACCTGGGTTTTGACTCGCTCCACTTGAATCCAGAGTTTCCTTCTGGCTGGGGTCACCTGGAGAAGCCCTTTGCCCTCGAGGGTTTGGGACTCGGAAACCGGAGCTGCAAGCTTGTGCAAACAGCACGTCGTGTAAAAGTTGGCCGGGTCTTAGCCAGCCTGGGGGTCTTTCCCTGGAGCCCAGCGTACACCCCACGAGAGGAAACTCTGCCATCGGCTTGGGGTTTCGAGGTCTGTGTTTCTCACCGTACCTCTTACTTCTCTTCTCGAGATCCCGCCGGGGATGACCACGTTGCTATTTTGCCGTTGGCCGAGGCTGTCCCTTCTGCATTTGACCGCGAGTGTGTACGATGCCGGGGCTCCTGAAATCAGGGCGTGGGGCTCAGCCGGGCACAGGACCCTAAAACACCCACGGCTCCCATCCGCACTGCAGTTTGACTTGTCCCGACATGGTCACAGGGGCGTCCATCCCTGGATGTCTGTTAGCGGGAAACGTGGTCCTTGAGCCACCGGCGAGGCCAGGACCCAGCCTTCGACTCTGATCTGATTGCAACTCCCCTTTCAAGCCTTCCTGCCCTGGTCTTTCTTCCTCTGCAGGAGCCGTGCCACCTGTGGTGCGTGTGTGCACAGCGAGCTTCCGCAAACCCACTTAAAAATGGCCGGGGTTTCGCTTTGAGTGGGAAGCGCTCTGCTCTGCTGGCTCGCGGCCAGGTGCCATCCTATGGTCATTGCGGGGGGTGGGTACGGGCCCCTCCTCACAGCCACCCACCTCCATCCATCCTCGGCTTCAGGAGGAAAAGGGAGCCGTACTTCTTGGGATCCCCGTGGGTGCTGCAGCGGGACCCATGGAAGGGAGAGATGCCGATAATTTACAGAAGACCTGGGGGGGGGGCGGGGGGGGGCGGGGGTGGTGACCTGGGAGGCTGCTGTGTGTCCCCGGGGGATGGGGGGGGTGGTCTGAGAAGATCGACGAGGGACAGAGCTTCAGACAGAGAACCCATCCCCCTCGAGTGGAATTCCGAGGGCGGGGCGGCATTTGGGAGGCCTTTTTCCATTTCTGCTCAAACAGTTATGAATGCCACCCCCACCCCCCAGGGGTTTTGATCTGTCCTAACCTCCAGGTGGGAGCTTCAAAAGAGTGTGAATTTGCATAACACGCGGCTGCCCTGCATGGGTTGCAGAAAACCCATGTGGATGTCAGGAGGCTCCGGCCACCCTCTGCAGCCCTGTAGCTGCTGCCTTCCCCCCGCCGTGGGCCCCCCCGTGCTTTCACCTGTACCATCTCAGGGGAGGGCAGGCAGCCCCCTTGGGGCTCCGGAAGCCCAGCCTGCCGCCGGCTGCAGAGATCACGGCTGATTAACAAAGAAATCACCTCTAACAGATGCCGGCTTCTCTGAAACCCACGGCGTTTGTGGTTTGGACCTGGAGGAGGTCTGGGCGGTGACAGGATGGAAATTTTGTGAAACGAGCAACGAACAGCCACTGGTGGCCGCCAGATGCTCCCCAGGCGCTGGGCGAGCAGAGGTGGCTCTTGCAAAAGGCACCGGACACAGGGCTGCCCGAAGCAGGCGGCCTGGAGGCGGCGGGTGGGAAGTTCTGGCTTGTTCTCTGCAGGAAACCGCAGGCTGTTCTGAGACACAGACTCAGCTGCGTCTCAGGTGTCCAGGGCTCCCGTGCATCCCCCTGCAGGCCCCTCGCCCCCCGTCTTGGTCTCTTTTTTCTTAATAGTCTTATTGAGCTGTAAGTTATAGATCATCAAGTTCCCCCATTTACAATGGGCACTTCAGGGCTTCCCTGGTGGCGCAGTGGTTAAGAACCCGCCTGCCAACGCAGGGAACATGGGTTCGAGCCGCGGTCCGGGAAGATCCCACATGCTGCAGGGCAACTAAGCCCGTGCGCCACAACTACCGAGCCTGCGCTCTAGAGCCCGCGAGCCACAACTACTGAGCCCGTGCGCCTAGAGCCCGTGCTCCGCAACAAGAGAAGCCACCGCAATGAGAAGCCCGCGCACTGCAACAAAGAGTAGCCCCTGCTCGCCGCAACTAGAGAAAGCCTGTGCGCAGCAAGGAAGACCCAACACAGCCAAAAATAAGTAAATAAAATAAAATTTTTTAAAAAATGCACACTGCAGCAGTTTTTCATAGATTTGCAGATGTGCACCCACCCCCATCACGTGATCCCAGAGCATTTTCATTGTCTCGAAAAGAAACCTTGCACACCACGGCCATCACCCCACACTCCCCTGCCCCAGCGCACATGGATACAGGTTTACAAATTAAGTTCAAATTCACGTGTCGCACGAGTGACCACGTTTAAAGTGGACCGTTTGGTGGCACGGAGCACATTCACATGGTTTTGGGACCATCGCCTCTATCTGTTTCTAGAAAGTGTTTATTATCCCGAAAGGAGACCCCATCTCCATTAAGAGTCTCTCCCTATCTCCCTCCCCCAGCCCTTAATCTGCCTTCTGTGTCTGTGGATTTGCCCGTTCTGGACGTTTCCTGTCAATGGCATCACACACTGTGTGTCCTTCTGCGTCTGCTTCTCTCACTGAGCATCGTGTGTTCAAGGTCCATCCACGTGGTAGCCTGTGTCAGGGCTTCACTCCTTTTCACGGCTGAGTCATATTCTACTGTGTGGATGGACTCCATGCTGTGTATCCATCCATCCACCCGTCCATCCATCCATCCATGGACACTTGGGTTTCCACTTGTTTGTTGTGAACCAAACTGCTTATCAGTCACCTGGGACCACTCCCGACGTGAAGTTTGGAGATGCTGAGTACAGTGGTCCTTCCATCTCTGTTGAGGTGGGTCTTACTCAGGTGGGGAGGTGAAAAGCACCCCTGAGTCAAAGGGATGAGTGCCGTTTGGGGACCGCCCCCCCCATATCCTTTCAACCATCACAGCCAGTGTTTCCCGAGTGCGGGGGCTAAACTCACAGTGGCGGGGACTGGAGGGTCTGGACCCTGGGAAGCCGCGACCCGGCCCTGTGCAGCGTGGACTAGGCTTCCTTCTGGGTTTCTTGGGGTTGTGGTGCTCTGCTACGGGAGCCTCAGCCCCGAAGCGTTCAAGGGCCACGGCTTCGGAGAGCTGGTGATGTCGGAGCCTCCAAGTGGATGGCGCCTCGTGGTACGTAGAATATTCACTCCTGAGATGCACATGGTCTGAGCAGCCCTGCCCGGCTGATCGCTGCAGGGACCACTGGTTCCTCTCGTACCCGGGACAGCTCCCGCCCCACAGATTTTGTTCAACAGACTCAGGATGACGGAGCCACGCTGCACTAACAGCTGAGCGATGTGGGAAGTGCTGGGAAAATGAGTGGCGTGGGGTCTCCCCACCCAAACACTCAAGTGTCCTCCTGTGTCACATCGGGGATAGAGACTCATCCTCTGAGGGTTGCCAAGGTACCAAGTGACCCAGGGATGGTGAAGCATGTCATAAACTGGGGTGTGCCCATAAATATTAACTAGGTCAGTAACTGGGGGTGTCCTGGGTTGTCCTAACAAATGCCCGCAAGCTGGGGGCTTTGCAATAACAGGCATCCGTCCTCCCCCATCCTGGACACCAGACGTCTGAGCTCAAGGTGCCCCAGGGCCGCGCTCCCTCCAGAGGCTCCAGGGGAGGCTCCTTCCCGCCTCTTCCAGCTTCTGGGGGCTCCAGGCATCCCTGGGCTTGTGGCCGCATCCCTCCCGTCTCTGCCTCTGTCTTCATGGGGCTTCTGCTCTGTGTCTGTGTCTCTCACCTTCTGTCTCTTAGAAGGACCCTGTCATTGGATGTAGGGCCACCCTCCTCCAGGAGGACCTCATCTCAGACCCTTCACTTCATCACATCTGCAAAGACCCTGTTTCCAAATAATACCCCTTCCCGAGGTTCTGGGTGGTCGTGAATCTTGGGGGACACCATTCAATTCACCACACCCTCCCACTGGGCAAGAGCCCGATAAACAGCTCAGCTCATAACAGGGGAGTTTCTCCAGGAATTTGATCATGACATCTGATGCACTTGTCCTTCCAGAATCCTTACATAGGTGCCAATAATCAGTACTAATCAGTAGGCTTTTAAAGAATAGCTCAGGGTCACCGACTGCCTGACACACTTGTGGAAGGACCCTGTCGTGGGATGCAGGGCCACCCCAGTTCCAGGAGAACCTCATTGCAGATCCTTCATTTCATCACATCTGCAAAGACCCTGTTTCCAAACAAATCACACTCATAGGCTCTGGAGGCCAGGATGTGGAGATGTTTTTTGCAGACCCCCACTCAGCCAACTTCAGGCATCAAGGAGATTATGTCTAAGAGCTCTTTGACCTCAGTGCATCCCAGGGTGAGGGTTCCAGTTTTAGCCACATCCCCTCCAGCACCAAGGCTGAGGCCTTGGTTTTTGGAGAGAAGACCCCCTCCGCCCACCCCGGGCACCCATGCTGCAGAGGTGGAGGGAACACAAGGCTGGTCTGGAATCTAACCATCACGCCCAGGAAGTCTGGCCGTTCCCTCAAGGGTCGGGACGCCAGGAGGCTGTGCGCCCTCACCACCAGCCTCGTGTGGAAGACCCCCTTCTTGCCAGCGACCCCAGGACCTGGCTGATGCTTCTGGAGCTGCCCGGCAGAGGAAGCTGCATTGGGTTTTCTGGTCGACCATGGGCAACTCACAGAAGACATAGGAAACTCTGTGGTTGTTGCGGGTGAACTCCGTCTCCCCCCAAGTTCATAGGTTGAAGTCCTAACTCCCTGTAGGTCAGCATGTGACTTTAGTTCCAAGGAGGGTCTTTGCAGATGTAATTAGTTAGATTTAGCTGAGATCTCACTGGAGCAGGGTGGGACCTGAGTCCACTATGACCGGTGTCCTTAAGGGGACATTTGGACACAAACACACAGAAGGAGGGAGACAGCCAGGTGGGAATGGATGCAGAGACGGAGGTGATGTTTCTGTAATCCAAAAAATGCCAAGGGTGGCCAGGAAGCACCAGAAGTTGGGAGAGAGGCGTGGAATAGAGCCTCCCCGACAGCTTCCAGGAGGAGCCAACCCTGCAGACGCCTTGACTTCAGACTTCAGGTCTCCGGAAAGGAGAGACGCTGAATCTGTGTTGTTGAAGCCCCCCAGCAGCCCCAGGAGAAAAATGCACAAGGGAAAAGAGAAAGGATTGAGCTGACAGACTTCAGAAAGCCAAAGCAATGATCCTGCAAAATAGAAGAGAGGGAGGGATCTCAAAGAGAAGATGGAGCCTGAAAGGATGAGATCGTAGGAAACAGAGAGACACGAAGACACAGCCGACAGCCTCAGGGGTGACATCGCTAGCGGGGAGGAGGGATAGAAATAGCGAAAGATGTAAAAACTTCATGGCAAGCAACATCAACATATACTGATGTGACCTCTCCCCCTCTTTTGGCCAACACTCTCAGGGGGAGGGCATATAAATGAGCTTTGCTGAAGCCCAGGATGAATGGAAGCCCCAGCCAGCGTGGAGCTGCGCCCGAGGACTAAAGAAATACTCCAGGCTCTCCTGGTCAGGTCTCCTGCCCACAGTGGGTGAGCTTCCCCCCAGCACCCCTTATTCCAGAGACCCACAGGGCTGGGGGACACCCCCCAGGACCCAGACACAGCATCCCGTCCAGCCCTGGTGGGGACAGGGGTACAGGTGTATGTTTGTAGGCAGAGTCACACTGGCTTCAAGGAGAATTCAGCTTTGGGCCAACTTACTGGCATGGCCAGTAAGACATGGTCCCGTGGTCCCCATTCACACACTGAAACTTGTTGGAGCAAGAGTCTTGGTTGACAGGTCATCTCGATATATGAGGGGTCCTGAGGGGGGCAGAGATAGTGGACGGACCCCAGGGGTTCTCACCCAGTCAACATTGTCATCCCCGCCAGGGGAC